>NC_086332.1:42570487-42936737 GCF_032445375.1 Bacillus rossius redtenbacheri
GGGCTTGAATCGGCCTCCGGCCGGACGACGTCAGTGTATGTAAATATTTTTCCCCGAGTTAATTCATTTTGTTTCTTTTTATGAAATTAGTTTACTCTTTAGACAACAGAGAGAAGCGAATGCCTAAAATTTACCACAGCAATAATTCAACGATATTTATTTGCACCGTCTATAAACAGATTGCACTAGCATATTACATAGATTATTTTATTGAATATGGTACAGGTCGCAGCACAAAGCCGATAGTAGCCAGTAGCCAGTAGCAAATAACTCCCGCAATTTTATTCTGCTGTTATTGTTCAGGACTGCACTCAAACATCAAAATGCAGTCCTAAATTATGATTGGTTTAGAGAGGGTGGTGGGGGGGGGGGGAGAGTCAGCGCTGCACTGCGCATGCGCGTCGGTTGGAGTTTCACATTCCCGCCGCTGAGAGTTTGGTGCCGCTGCTGTAACAGAACAATGAGGTCAAAATAAGTGGCATCAGTTTTAAGCTTGAGTTTCCTCTCTTTCCGTAAGGATAGATGCTCCCTGCTTCCCGTGTTTTTTCATTCTGTTTCGGACAGTACCTATATTTTGTTTCTATGTAGGTATATTTACACTGGCGGAAATAAATACACATATCGCAGCACGGAGCCGATGGCAGCCAGCAGCAGATAGCTCGCAATTTTTTATTCGGGATTGCACTTTACCTCGACAATGCAGTTGTAAATTTCGTAAACTTATTCCGCGATTCTTGATTCTGTTCCGGACATTTTATTAGGCTAAATGTTTATACTGCATGTGCAGAAATAATTACTTTCAGGAAGGGGAATAATTTTATGTACATTTGTGCGGTTTAAATTGTATAGTATTTGGCCTATCTGCTAGTAAATTATATATAAAATCGTGGCAAGCATACGTGATAAACTATTTATTTGTGAGCACCATTTTGTATTTTTGATATAAAAAATTAATTAAATAATTGAAAAAAAGTATAGCTTACCATATTATTTCTTTTTTATACTTATATTTTACCAATATTCTTAATCCAGGATGAAAAGTTAGGAATAAAAATAATAATAGTAATTTAATTTATTTTGAAATAACATTATTAATTTTATTCTAAAAATATAAAAGTATTAAGGAAATGTAATAATAAAACGTGCTTATTTTTGACCATTAGGCCTACACCTATTTTTATTTAATATTACTTCTTATTATTTGTCATGTTTGTAATATTTTTTCTAGGGTACGAATTTCACTTTGTCAAGAAATGGAGAGAGAAAAAAAGAAAAGGCGATAAGCTTAAGGGTATGGACTACTGGAAAAAGTGGTGTGGTCAAGCAGTTTCCACTAAAGAAGCACATTTGTCTACCGAACATACAACAAACTTGCATGCTGCTGGCAATGAGACTGTGATGACAAATGAGCCTTCGACCTCAGTTACAGTATCTAACGACGAAATGGAGTCAGTAGCGCCGGCGCCCTGTTTCATGACTACGTCCACCGAGCCTGCAATTAGTCAGGAACCGACCAGCTTGCCTGTTACGTCATCTTTTCATTCTGTAGCTAAATTGGACGTTGGTTTCTACTCGAATCAAGACAAAATCGTGGATGAATATATGAAAGCCCAACTATTAAAAGTGCCTTGGACCCCATCCAAAGATTATAAGTTTCCCATTTCCACAAAGAGAAATTTGCGCTTGCAAGTGAAATGGATAGAGAGATTCCCCTAGACTGAATATAAAAGTGGAGCATTCTGCAAAATTTGCTTCGTAATGGGGCGTTCGCTTGATGAAGGTAAAGGCGGCCATCAGCGAATTGGCCAGCTCGTAACCGAGCCATTCTGCAAGTGGAAAAATGCACTTGAAATATTTGAAACCCATGCAAAAACAGGATATCACAAGCGAAAATCGGAACTTGCAGTTAACTTCCTTAAAGTATTTTTTTCGCAGGCTTTTTCAGTCACTGAGCAGTTGTCTTCTGAGAGAAAGAGACATCAACAAGAAAACCGAAAGAAATTAATTCCTATCATTGCGGCAAACAAGGTATCCCATTAAGAGGTAAAACCGATTCGGGACATATTCACTTTAAACCAGAACCAGAGCCTGAACAACCACTGCAGAATGATGGTAATTTTCAGGCACTGTTGCGGTATGGAGCCGAGTCAGGGGATAAAGATCTTTCTGAGCATTTAGCTACTTCTCAGAAGAATGCTCTTTACACAAGTCCTCAGATCCAAAACGAAATAATAGAAAATTGTGGTGAAATAATTCAACATAAGATAATCGAAGAAGTAAAGGAAGCCCAATTATTTTCTATTCTCGCTAACGAAACGACTGATATCGCGTGTGTGGAGCAAGTCTCGCTGTGCTTGCGATATGTCGATGTAAAAGATGCTAAACATAAAGTTAAGGAGATGTTTCTTGAATACATTCCAACTGTTGACGTCACAGGATCCGGTCTAGCAAATCTCATTATTACAGCTCTGAAAAGCATGAACTTGAATGTTCTCATGTGGTTGGTCAAGGTTACGACGGAGCTGCAGCTATGAGTGGGTATTTGTACGGTGCCCAGGCATATGTTCGTCAAGAATGTGCTCTTGCTCTTTATGTACACTGTAGTGCACACTCTCTCAAACTCGCCATTGCTGACTCATGTTCACGAGCAGATATCCGAAATTTTGTTGGGATTGTGCAGTCTGTCGGTTCGTATTTCAGACATTCTGCTCAACGCACTGCTGTTTTAAAAAAAAATGCGAGAGCTGTTACCCGCCGATCACCAAAAAAGCCTGCTTGCAATGTGTGAAACACGGTGGGTCCACAAGCATGAAGCTGTCATGAGATTCAAAGAAATTTATTCAGCGATTTTGAATGCTCTCGAAGAACTCCAGTCTAGCCTGACGTCGTACCGACCATGGCCTTTAAGCCCGTGCTCCGCACCGCCAGTACCGCATCCCGTTTTCGGAGCGCGCCCCTTGCCCAGCCGGATTGAGTCAGGCGAGCCCCTCGGGCGTGACCCCAATAGACATAATGATATTTAAAGGTACGGATCCCTGGAGGCTCGAACCCATAATTCAATTAAGAGAAAAGCCATTAGTACGAAATTACTAATTACCCGACATGTAATAAGTGCGTCGTAGCCACTCCGGGCGAGTACACCACGCACGGAGCAGACAACAAACCTCATTAACAGTCACCGCGGCCACTGGCCTTAATTAAAATGCCCGTGACTATGATAAAGTCAGAATAGGAGAAATCCCTCTAAAACAATTCGCAGTGGGACAATATGTTAGTAAATTTACAATCGCCAACTTGATGTCACAATTTAAATAATTAAATACATTAAAACCATTGTTAAGCCTTAAACACCCAATTGCCAGGTGCTACATTTTAATTGGGCACCTGGAACATGTTTTAACTGGTAATAGAGTAAATTCAATTAATATAAGTTTTTGACGCCGACTCACAAAGAAGAGAAAGTATCTCTTCCTTGCGAGGCGGCCATGTTCGGCAGTCTCCAACCACTCCGCGCCAGGAACAGACGTGTGTCTGTGGGCAGCATCCAAGTTTTCTTTCTTTGATTATTTTATTCTATACTAAACATTTAAATTTAAAACCTCTTATTAATTCATCGCTGCCCACGTCGACTCGGCGCGTATTTTACGGAACCGGGCCTATCCCGACCGTCTTCATCGTGATACCGCGACGTATCGTATCACAGAACGTACGGTACTGGCCGACTCCAGCGAAAGTGTTTATACTTAAGGACGCCGTGCATATGCCTGCCGGCTGCACACACGTAAGTGTTTCGCCGAATTTAGGAGCCGCTCATAGAGCCCCCCCTGCACCCGTTAACTTTCGGCGCTGGCCGTATCCAGCGAGCATCGACCCACGTCCCGCGAGACTGCCGCGGTAACCATTGTCAAGTAGTGTTGTGTTTAGTGTTGGTGAGAATTTTTGTAGCGGGACTGAAGCGCGGAGCGGACTTGTAGAGTGTACCGTGTACCCACATGGACCCCCGGTGAAACTCACAAATTAAATGTATTCTCGCCAACTCGTATATCATTTTCCGTAATTCCCCGTCCTCCACACGGCCGAGCGGCCTTCACAGTCAAGCGTAGAACCATTGAGGTTACATTCAAGCCGTGTACCTGGCGGGGCACGCGGGGGCAGAGTATCCACGACCCCACACCAACGGCCTAGCAGCCCGCTAGCCTGGCGCCCCTCCAGACAACAAGAGCAACGCGACGCCCGTAGCGCCCGTCAGGTACCCCCCGGGCCTTTCACAGAGGTCGGGTGACGGCAAGCCATAATAAGGAAACATCGCAACAAGCCGTCCAAATGCTTAACACACTTCGAGCTTCGAATTTTTTGAATCCTTAGTGATTATTGAGAAAGTCATGAGCTATACATTGCCGCTGTCAAAACAGTTGCAAGCAATTAACACCGACCTGATCACAGTATTCAGCCACGTGGATGATGTTATTAATGCCTTGCAACTTCTGAGGAATAAAGCTGATGACGAGTATCCTCATCTCTATGAAGAAGCAAAGGGTTTGCTCGAAGAAAATTGTGGTATACTGCAGATGCCACGCATAGTCGGAAGGCAGTTGAACCGCTCAAACATTCCTGCGTCAGATATATGCTCACATTACAAAATAAATTTCTTCATCCCATTCCTTGAACATACAATTTAACAATTTGAATGAAAGGTTTACGAAGCACCGTAAAGTAGTGACGGCACTATCTGGTGTATTACCTTCAAATTTCGCGGTCAGTTCCGAAATTGAAGAGGCAATTTGTATGTACTCGTCAGTGCTTCCCGAAATAAGTACATCTGTAATCAAAGCAGAACTAGATGTGTGGAAAGCAGTGATGACAAGCACTTCTCCTACTCCAAAATGTGCTTTGGAATGCCTAGATAAGTGCGATCGAAAACTGTATCCAAATGTTTACACATTGCTACCAATTTTGGCCACCATACCTGTTTCCACCACTACCCCAGAAAGGACTTTTTCAAGCCTAAGGAGACTAAAAAACTACTTACGCAACACGACCAGTGAAAACAGATTGAACGGTTTGGCTCTCATGAATATACACTATGGGACAGAAATTGATGCGGATGATGTAGCGGATATATTTAAAAAGAAAACCAGAAGAATAATTCTGTAATGTGTTTTGTGTTTGCCATTTTTTTTTACATGGATATTAATGTTGCACTTTTTGACTTTTTTTAACCCCCCCCCCCCCCCCAAACTGAAACCTAGCTACGCCCATGTATGGTTCTGCCACAATTACTTCAGATCTATATGAACTCCTAAATACTTAACGACATTCTTATGGAGAATTTGGTTGGTGCCTAAATGCTATATACAATGTACTAAATACTTTTCATCTAACCATTAAGTTAAACTATTACACGGAAAACACATTCTTCAGTATATGTATATAATAAACTACTAAAAAAGTCGTCATAAATGAAACAGGTGACCACATGGAAACATTATGGTGATAATCAATAATTTAAATTTTTGTCATAAATATTGCTCTGACCATTTGAGAGGGATGTCTTTTTTTCTTTATAAAAACAAAACAAAAACCTTAAAAAAAAAAAGTGATTCTTTCAGTACTCTTCAGTGAAGTGTAACATTTAAACTCGGTAATGAGCCAATTAACATGTTCTATTGTTGCATATGAACTTATAATATATGAAAAATGAACACAAAATTTAATGTAGAAATTAAAAAAAAAAAATACCGAGCTTGATAATTATATTGAAATTGTGTTTTCAACTAGATTTCTTGACATTAATCACATAGTTTGCACACGCGCCGCTATAATTCGCTGCCGGAGCAGCTACATCGGTTGTTGAATCATTCGATTTGCAGAGAGAAAGGTTAAACTACGTATATAAAAAAAATTTGAAATGACTCCTATAAAAGTAATTTCCTACAATAAATTGTATTAAAATACTGCCCATCTTGTTAAAATTCACTTAACAACTAATACTATAAAGTTTTCCTTTGGCTTTGTGAACTTTGATTCTCGCCATCTTCCACTGATGACAGTACCGTGGTTACAAATTTCCGTTCCATGCAACTTCCGATCCATTCACGATATTACTCATACCAAATACCGTATATCGAGAGCTAAGATATACATCAAAAATCAAGCGGGGCAATATTCTTTCAAGAGGGGCTTGCGTCCTTAACGGGCCCCATCTGAGAGAACTATGAAAGCTCGACTGATGCACAGTCCAGAGGTGTTAGGGTCTGAAAGAGCTGGTCAGTGAAATCGTTTCCAGCCAAGTAGTCGTCTCGTACAGTTTCGAGTGAATGCTGTGTCGTGTTGTGAAACAGTATTGTGAGTAAATACCAACAGAGAACCAGTGAATCTACTAGAGATGGTGTTGGTTCGGTACGAGTGTGCGAACATGAGACTATTGCATGAGTGGTTGTGAATGTGCTTGCAGCGCCTGCTGTGTGTAACTGTTTGAACACATTTCATTGATATTTATACGGACTGTGTAGTTTTAAGTAGAAGGAATTGTTTATTAGTGATTCGGAGTATTATTGTTTGCATATCGACAATCTGATCGCAGAGGTTGAATTGATTATGTAATATAGTAGGGGAAATTTAAAGCAAAACCTCTTTTTTTTTACTAATAAAAACTTCCATCCCAAAGAGCATTCTTGCCCAGTGCTGTACCCCGGGAGGTGCAACAATAGACGGTAGTTTTTAATAACGCGAGAGAAGTGCTTTGCGTACATATAATTTTATTTTCAGACTAAATTTGAAACAAACATAAACATTGAAAATGTTCTCTGGTTCATACACTTGGTCTTTTAGTACAGTCGAACTCATGAACGATTAACTTTCTATGAAAACAAAATAATAAGGAACTACACACCCACAAATATAAGATTAAATTATTTAAAAAGATCTTGGTTTTAAATATTACTGGTGCAAAACCTTTTCTGAAATCGTAATTAAGGCTGTACAATATTATATCACAGTTCACCTGAACTTGATTTGACTTAACTTTACTAAATGTCTCGGCTGTCATAAATTTATACACAACAAACCAGTTAGTGACAGCACAATATTTAAACATTCTCAAAAAAGTTATTACAAACCATTTATAAAATTAGATAATTATTTCTCGCAACCTGAGGAATGTCTAGTTCATGGGCGTCGCAACCGGGGGGACGGGGGGGGGGACACGTCCCCCCCCCCCCCCCACAATAATAAAAGTCTTCAATTTCGTCCCCTCCAATAATATATTCAGTTTCGTAGTTTCTCCTGATGTTTAAATTAATGATTTTGCGTGGATATAGCACCAGCAGATATGTTAACTGTGTTTTTACAAATTTGTTCTCTAAAAATATTTTTTATAAAAAATAAATTATATATTGCAACCAATGAAATTAGAATATTTAGGAAAGAAAAATGCCTAAAAACCACCTTTTTGCACCTTCAAACCCCATTTTTTCCCGGGGGAGGACCCCCGGACCCCCCGCTATTTCCCAGGGGGTGGATATTCCTCAAACAACTAAATCAATTCAAGTCCCCCCAAAAAATATATATCCTTGCGACGCCCATGGTCTAGTTTAAATGCCTGCAAATATGTAGGTATATTTTCCTTGGCATAACTGTCCTAGCATATACCCGATCGCAGTAGTGCGTTTAAATATAAAAAAAAGTCACTCGCCTTCTATTACGGCGTCACTGTTGTGGGGCTGCGCAGATAAGTCCTCGCTGCCTTGACCCCGTTCGTCGCTGCAGCACACCTTGACGCCCTCCTCCAGGTTCTCGTGCTGCGCCTCGGCTGCTGACTTGCTCGACGATCTTGGTAATGGCGAGTAGAACTCGCAGCTGCACAGTCTCCAACAAGTGAATTACCTCGTGCATGACGCTAGTGTTCCGTATAGCAGCCAACACAACTCCTTGGAAAGACACTCAGTTATCTTGTCACTTGTCTTATGTAAATTCCGGTGTTTAGAGAATCCTTAAATATTTCACTTTATTTATACAACTGCCTTACGCTTAAATGAAACTTTACTCGTTTCCAACAGAATCCTATAGTCCCAAATTGCAATACTCCTCCATTTGTTTAGAAACTCCGTGACTGTTTACTTGGCTTAATTGCCACCAAGTTCCCGAAGTCTAGTCGTACTGAACACGTCTATTGTATACGTAACTCTTACAACTACACATTTGCGTTACTCGTTACCTCTTCGCTCCTGATGTACTTGTTCCAGGTTCTGCAATCGTTCTCGGCGGAGATGGGTTTAGTCCTTGTTGCAAAATAAAGATTGATGTCTTACCAGACGACGATGGCTAAGTCCGGCAGAGTCCTCCACGCCTCTCCGTCGGGCAGCGTGACGTTACGTGGCAGCGGTCGGGCGACAGTCGGTGCGGTGTGAAGGCAGCTTCGGTACACACTCTTCTCCTCTGTTTCTGATTCTGCCTGTTGGCCTGCTGGGGTCTCCTATTTATACCAGCAAGCCTCGTAACGATAATTTCTTTCCAGAATGTCCTTTACAGTAGTCGATGTCATGGCCGGCGCAGGCATCCAACTTCTGAAAGTGGCGACGGGGTCGTGCGGCGATGAAGTGGGCGGGTGACCCGCCACCAGGCGGCAAGAATGGCGGCTAGCCTACCTCCAGGGGGCAATACTCGGTGCACACCTAAGTCGCTTACATAAAAACTTTATATCGTATGTTACATACGTAACAACCTAGCTACTTACTTATTCTCAAAACGCGTGGAATATTTATGTTTTCCCTCAGAGTATCAAACCAATGATCACTTTGCGATCTTTCGTTATTGAATAATGTTCAATAAATTATTCTTTAATACTTTTACACTAAAATTACATTTTTTTCTGGTGTTGGTACGAAATAGGTCATATGTTCTTTGTTTAGTTAAAAAAAACTGATAAAATATGCATTAGATCTTTTACATAATCGTACCAAACAATTATGTTTCTGGCTTTTGTTAGACGTATAATGAGTGCTGTTTTAACAATTTAAATGATTTTGTATTAAATCATTCTTAAATATTTCCCGAATATTTATTCCAAATAACGTATTTCATCTCGTCGTAATCTATAACATGGGTTCTTTTGTAATTTATGTTTTATTAAAAAGTGTCTAAAGAGGTTTTTGCTTTTTTCTTGATATTTGTGTTTTCTTTAGCAGAGGTTTTAGCTGTGGATGTCAGGGTTTTAATTAAAGCTTAGCTATTTGTTTTAAATATTATTTAATAAAATATTTTATTTGTTAACAAGTTAGTATTTGATGAAAAAAATATTAATTATTTTGTCTAATTAACGTCAAATACAAAGTTTAAGATTAGTGTTCAAAATCAAGCCAATTGGTTTTAAGGAGATGATTTCACAACCTTAATGTAATGCATAAGAAAAGAACTTTGTGATGTTAACTTAGCCTCCTCCTCGGTTCTTGGATACAGTATCTCGCACTAGCGAAAATATATTGATACTACTCAACCCATTTATTTTCTTTTATCGTGCCGCGGCATATCTGTGTAAATAATTTACTGACTCATACGTAGCCAGTTGCTGATCGTTGTCGCAATACGTCACTGAACATTTAAACCCAAGACCCAACTTTATATCAGCAAATATTCCTTGGAAGTCGGAACTTTTGAGGCAGATACGAACCGTTTAATCTTGTTATCAGCTACCTTGCGAGAAGGCGAGGGATCATAGAGGATGTAAACTTATCAACTAAGCGGAGCGTGGTTGCAACCTCCAGCCAATATAAAAAAAAGTAGGTAACGTGTCAAGAAATAGTGTCATACGCCTGACAATTATATTTTCAAACAAAATTATTTAGTTATTTTCCCGACTTAAAACCAACACTCTCGGAATACGCAACAAGGAATGCGCTTACCTAAATAAATGTCCTAGGCTTTTCCATCGTGGTGAGAGGTGAGCGTGCTACGAAAAACAATTGGCACCGCAACTTGAGGCCCAAAGTAGGTTTAAAGACCACTGACTGACTGACCCCCACATCTTACAAGGAAAGAGCTAACATCTTTGTCATTTGCTATAAAGTCTCCCTCTTTTTTCAATTATTTTTCTTACTAGTGTGTGTACTTGTACCCGCATACACGATGATTTTTTTCTTCTTTAATTATCACATCATGTAATAAAAAGTTACCGTCAATCGTGAAATAGTTATTGATTGTGACAGAATAAATATATTAGATTGTGAATGTGGTACATAGTAGTATTGGTAGAAGTGGGTGTTGGTAGGAATGGGATCTCACCTTATATCGGATGCACTTGGTTGTGAAAAAAAGTGCGTTTATTGTAATATTTCCAGCTCCCGTCATCGTAGCAAGATAAAATATACACCACTTTTGTTTCTAATCGTTAGCTTTTAGACAAAATTTATTTTTATCAATATTGGTCCAGTAGTTTTCGCGCGATACTTGAACAAACAGACATAGACAAATATTCAATAAAAGTATAGAAATTCAATTAAAAAATAAGTCAATAACAAACTATTTTACTTCAAACTATTTTTAACTCAATAATAAAAATATAATGATACCAAATTTATATGGATTAACTGCGTGGTTTTTGCTAAAAATTAATAAATACATTTGAGTTCTTAGCGTATTACTACATATGATACTGCATATCTTATTCAAATTCACTACAATATTAATACTATAAAGTTTCAGCACATGTTAGAAGTTATATTTTTATGGCATTACTAAAATATTAATCTGAAACATTTTAAAACACATATTATAACACTAAGTTGATGTTTGTATATTAGTTATTGCTTAAATTACTAAAATCAGTCTGTAAATCCTTCCTACAAAGAAACGTTTACCTCATTGAGCTGGTTCAATATTATTATTACGGTTTTTTTTTCAGTGACGATGTTTGAGCCACGTCGAAAATAACCCTTGAGCTTTACAAGCGCGCACTATACTACTGTGCTACCGAGAATATGTATTATAATCAATGTAATGCCAGCTTTCTTACGTATTTTAATAATTGTGATTAAGTTTTACTATTACTATTCAAGTTTACCAAGTATATTCCAGGGTATATTCACTATCACAAAGTTTCATTTGGCTCACCAATACGTTTTGTATGTCTCCTGATGTTTACGAAAGTGACTAGTACTTATGGATTTATGTTGCTACACGTGGGTCTTCCATCTTGATGACTTCGACTCCGTGGTTGCACATTTCCGTTCATTCGACTTCCGTTCCAAGTTCAAATTTAAGTTCACTTAAGTAGATGGCGTTATACCATCACAAGTAAGGCAAATAAAATGGTCATTGTGGTTTTTATCATTATGACTTAATCGAGGCCAGCACATTTTCCATGACAGTACCTTCACTTTAAATGCTGAACCCATAAATTTTTGCGTGTAGATGGGACATGACCAATTTTCCCCATTACGATTCTGCTGTGACACTATATAGGGCATTAAGAGGAGATGTGCAAATGGTGAAATCAGTTAATCAGTTTCTGCCGCGTCACGCCATCTCTCTCTCTCTCTCTCTCTCTCTCTCTATCTATCTATCTATCTCTCTCTCGTTTCCCCCCCTTTTTTTGTCATGCTACGAGGCTTGCCGTATCGCGCACGAACTCCTGGTGATGCAGAACAGGTTATCGCGGTATCATGCAGCGTGCTTGTGTTTAAGAGTCGTCAGACAGTTCGTTCGTCGATGTGCGACCGAACATTTAAGAGCCGCTTCAAACAATAAGTAAGACAGCTAGCTGTTCGCGGGACATCCCTCGCGTGTCTCGTTGCAAAGCTTACAAACGGAGGAGTATCACAGAAATAAAAAAAACAACTCCGAGTTAGATATTTCACGACGCGAAGAAAGCCCCAGACGAAGTGAACTTTTAAAGATATTCGACAGGACTCGAAGCACTGGGCTGCCGTCTCGGTACTCGCCAACACAGGAAAGTAGGAAGTGGTAAATCGGCGACGGGAGAGCAAGCAACGGAAAACGCAGTGTCGGGTATACTATTACCCCCCCCCCCCCCCCTAGGGTATTAAAAATATATATATATTTAAAAAAATAAAATTTTGAACACGTGTATTTGACGAAAAAAAACTTACATTACTGTTGACACCAACACACTGTAATTTGGGCCTACAGTAGCAGCCGTAGTTGACGTGGCATCTCACAAATACTGTCTTCACTGACTTTTGCAAATTTTTTTTTTCATAACTTCGGGGGGGAAGGGGGTTATAGCGTCCGCCACTGGGGAAGGGGGTTATCGGCCACACGGTAAGACCGCGGGACGACAGCCAGCGTCGGGTGAAGACGTCAAAAGAGAGCGGGTGCCCGGATAAATCGTCCGTTGTCGAGGGTCGAGCAGCGAGATGCCCGTGCTCTCGCTACGAGTGCTGACTGCATCAGCGCTGCTGGTCCTGTTGCTGCTGCTGCACTGCGTCTTCAAGGCTGGTCCGTCAGCCACTCAGCTGCCTGCCAAATGGGTGAGTACCTACCGGCTTACCAGACACAAGACTTGTCCTTTGCTAACTACACACAGGCGCACACGCACACACACCACCACGACATCACATAAAACCTCTTTCAAATTGGTCTGAACCGTGTCTTGAAAACCCAAAACACTAAATTCTCACAAGGGCTCATTAGATACTATCGTTAATTACAATAACACTCTTTGGCTCCTGAAAACGCCCTGTTTTTGCATAAATGCCCATCTAATCATACAATACAAGCAAATTGGCTTCTTTTAAAGTGATGGATTAAAGAATCAACTGATTCATTCAAACACACATGGATACACATAAGTCAACACGAATGTTTGTATTTGTACCTAAAAATCTACAGAGTTCTTCCGATACCTCTGCATTCGAGGTGCTACACATTATTAAATTGTTATGAATCCTACTTTTTTTTTAAATTTGTTTGTATCAGATGGACACGTATAAAACAGAACTATATTTGTCTAGCGTGATTTGAATATACAAGAAGACAAACATGATGGCTAAACATTTACTGATTCGAATCTTTCTTTAAAACATTGGTAAAGTTGTTTTCTCACAAAAAAAGTTTAAAAGTCAAATTAATCAGATTTAGAAAGTAGAATTACAGTTTTTTTTACAGGTTACTTAAAAAAATTAGTTGTCTGTAAATTCTGTTTACGGACGAAGTTTAACGTGACAACGTCATAACAAAACATTGATGAAATGATTGCATATTTTTATGAATAAAATTGAATCATTTTTATTGAATTATCACTATTTTGTATGGATACAAAGAAGGAGTGAAATGAAATATACAATTTAATTGATGAATTTACTTTTATTTGCACACATTAATTCAAATATGTTTATTACTTTAACGAAGAGATTATTTTAACTATAACTTTCATACATATTTGCTATTTAACTTCTTCCAATCTGTGTTATTCTGTTAAGGATAGGACGATGATAGGAAAAGTAGGAAACGAATGGGAGTGTTTCAAGTTTAATGTTCCTCGAAAAAGTCAAATCGATGGTTGTTCCAATCGAGTGGAAAAGAGATATTTGCGCCACGGACTCTGCATCAATGCTAGGAGGAACGGGTTAGCAAAGAGCAATGAAAATGTTACGTTGAAATGCATGAAAGCAGAATTACGTCACGGACTCGGTCGCAATGCTAGGTGGTTCAGGTTAGTAAAGAGCAATATAAAATGAGCGTAACGGGACACAGCGAAACGGGACAATGTGCATAACGGGACACATTTTAGTGCGTGTATCCGGCGTTCCTCGAATTATTAGACGTTGTCACGTCAAAAAAATTCAGCAGTTTGAATGTAAATAATGATCTGATGTTGGTGGGCTTATGATTTAGTACGTAAGATTTAACTGTAAGAATTAGTCTTGTGTTTGTAAAGTCTTGTCCTTTGTATAAGAGTGTAATTAATTATTATTGTCGTGTAGAGATTATAACGTGTAGTGAGCGAATAAGCTGATGAGTTTATGGTTTACAAATTGGTTAGATTTTATATTTTTCCTTAATAATCATGAGAAAGTACAAATTAGAGCACAGTAGAATGTTTTGTTGGTGAGAAATTCTATTTGCCTTTCGAAAACTGTTTATTATGTAATACGAAATAAGTATGAAATAGTTCAATTTTTTGCTATTGAACGAATCGGTGAGAATGATTCTACGATTCATAAACGCTTATACTTTTTAACTGTACAACCGTTTTATGCTACAGTAATTGGCTTTGAATATACGATATGAACACTGCATGTAATAATATTTATATATTTAAGTTAAATATTGTGATTCTGATTAATCCGCGGTACACCGTGTGCAAGGGAATCTTATAAGGTATACTATGTTTGCAATGCCATCGAAGAGACACACCACAAATAAGCTCAATACACTTCCATACCGGCTGCAAAAATAATTCCAAGTCCAATTTTCGCTTCTGGTGGGTTTCCCTTTCCTTATAATTGTAAGGGAACTTCCACAGAGCTGTAGTACCATATAGCCCATGGACACTTTCGAATGAGGGGGCGTTTCTCCCCCCGCCCCCTTTTTTTTTTCCACATTTACCTGGGACGAGTTTCAGTTACGAGCGAAACTTACGTTCTTGAATAATGAGTATGATCTTAGATAACGAACTGAAATGCTGCAATTCATAAGTTCAATCGTAGCCATATTACTGATATTTGAAAGAAAAAAATATGTAACCCAAATTACCATGAAAAATTTCTATATCTAACGATTGATAAATGAACTTCAAAAATGCAGACGAAACATATCACCTAAAAAATTTCGCCATTTTAAAATGTCAGTATTCTAGCTCGTTTTCATTGGCTGGAATTAACGATTACTGATTCAATCATAAACTGGAAATTCGCAGTATTACTTAACCGTGTGCTAGTTGGCCTACAGTTTAAGTTTAAAATTCTTAAATAACTCAATTGTAAACCCACTTTAAGAGTAGCGTAGGCCCTATCGAGTGCCAGCCCGCTGTAAAAACCTATAATTTAGCACACATAAGAGTTCAAAATATGGGTCTATTCACACCTACGTAAAGCGTGAATCTAATTGGAAATATGGACAGCCAATCATAGCATCGCATTTTTTGTCCGCGCGAACCACGCTGAAATATTGACCTTATGCCTACATTTCTGCGTGATATAATTTTATATTTGTTACACATATTAGAATTGTTGAAAGTACGGTATCTATATATATTTAAAAAATTAGGTTTTAATAAGAAATGTTCGTTACTGAAAGGCCAATATTTTATACTAAAGATTAAATTGAATAAATAAGTACAAAATTATAAACAATTGTTAAAATGTTAATAATCCAGCAAATGGGCCCACCTACCTTATTATATTAAAATTATGGTTTGTTTTAGTAAAGAAAATCAACATGGACGAATAGCAGTTCAGAGAAAACGTTTTCATTGCATTTAATTTTTTAAGTTTCTAACTAGGTGTCAGAAGACGTTTTGAAATATTTATAGAGTTAAGGTGCAATTTATAACAGAACTCTAGAAACAAATATTATTTTATTAAAATTCCTAATGGTCTTGAATTTTTTTTGTGGTACAGTGTGACAACAAGGAAATGCACTCTACAAGTGTGTGAGAGATTTGGTATGGAAGAGGGAGGTGCCTTTAAAATGAAAATACAATACTTAATATGTGCCCATAGTTACTTGCGGAACAGAGAATCGGACTGCAGACGAGAGAGTTGGTGGGAAGATCTGAGCAATGGACATGAAGTTTAGAGGAGTGTGTTGGAGGCAAGAAAGGATCAGGGATGAGATGATACAAGAAAGAGCAGGAGTATAGGAATGGACAAAGGAAGAATGAAATGGTATGGCAATACCCAGAGAACGGGAAAAGACTGGCTGCCCAGGGAAAATGATGGAGTTAAAGTACACAGGAGAAAAGGCTACAAGGAAGACCAAAGAGAAGGTGGGAAGAGCACATAGTTAGAGGAGTGCAGAGAGAAATGAAGATGGAGGCACTTTACTTTCCACAAAGTACCTATTACGTCAGATGCAGTCATAACACAGTTGCGTTGGTGGTTCGCTGTATACGGGTTGCCAGAACAGCTAGTTTCAGATAATGGTGTACAGTTCTCGTCGGAAGAGTGCAGTCGTTTTTGTAAACACAATGCCATAAGGCACACGTTTTCACCTCCATATCACCCTTCCTCAATCTGGTCGCAGGATGGAGAAAGAGTTGGGGATGATGATGATGATGAATCGTGTAACATCTATGTATTTTGTATAACCTCTATGGTGTAGTCTCCTCTAGTTTTTGCTACCTCTGTGCAATGTCCTTCTAATTGTTTTCCGGCAGCACGTGGCACCAGAGCTCGACCTGGCGCTGCTGGACGGCTCGGCGAGGTATGCGGCGCACACCTTCCTGGTGAAGGGCAGCCGGTGGAGCGCTCTGGCGGGCAGCGCCGCCGCCATCGCCACGCACTCCTCGCTGGAGCACCTGCACTGGCTGGCGCACACCGCCTCCAGCTGGACGGGACCCCTGTCGGTGGCCGTCTTCGCCCCGGGCGCCAGCTTCCACTTCGCGGCCTGCTACATCGACCACCTGAGGACGTGCCACCCTTCCGTCCGGGAGAAGGTGCGACCAGGGTCATCGAGACTAACCAAAGGGCCCGAGGGAAAATCAGTCAACAATTTTTAAAACCCTGCGGTCAAACAATCAATGTTACCACCGCCATAACTTTCAACTAACACATTTTATTAGCATGAGAAGGGGTATTCTAATCCTACTATCAGGGTAAAGGTATATCTAAAAAAAAAAAATGGTTTTGAGACTCAACTGGCCCCTCCTCCCTGGGTCGCGGACCCAGGGATTTTGCCTTACAAAAGGTTTTGGTACTAACGAGCTATAATAATTCAATACGGATATGATATTTGTCATATTGCGAGAGTTATAGGGATTTTTTTTTCTTACAAAACCTTTTTAATTCTACTCTTTGGGTCGAATTTTGACAATTAACGAATTTGACCAACATTTTCCATACTTTACTTATTTTATGTATGAGTTTGGAAGTTATTTGTGGAAAATAACTGCAGTTGTTTTCATAAAAAAAAATTATAAACACATATATATTTTTGAATTGATGATAGTTTTGGCGCCTATGGATCATAAAACCAAAAACCATGACAATTTCTTTCCGGAAGTCACACCATGTTAACGACTACAATAGTTAGTCTTTCTTCGAAGTGTACATAAAAATCATTAAGCATATAAAAATGTTGGCGTCCGCTGCAAGTTGACCTGCGTTAACGGCTACTGATGAACTGTCCTTTTTGTTTTTCTACGGGACTTAACATTTTTTTTATGCGGTTACACTGTAACTGATGGGTGATACGATGGGAATCCAAACATCGTAACATCGTTGCACAATGTCGTGACGCAGGGTTGTACAAAACAATGGCATTCAACGGATAAAATGCAACATATAATACTCACCTTAACACTGAGCTGATGCTTTGGTGTGCCTTTGTTGGTTGCTTGATTTATCTAAAAACACACCCACTTTACTTGTTAAAGCTTCGCGAGCTATAGCTCAGCAAGACCCTGTATTTTTCGAACGCAGGACAGAAGAAGTTGTAAATAATCTAGTACAAATATGTGAGGGAACAGACCAGAAATGTAATATGTAATGATGTGTTTGCGGTGAATGTATTCCTTCGGCGTATCGCCAAGAGTGTGTCGTCTGCTTAGGGCAGTACTATGTTAAGAAGTAGTCCTGAGTTGTTTTCTAATGATGCTGCCTTTACCTCTGTTGTTATATATATATAAACAAATTAAACATTATTACGCATGTCATGATAGTGCGCACAAGGACAAACATATAATGAGAAGAATGGCGAAAAATAAAAATTGGAAGTGATGCTATGCAGATTATAGATAGTATTTTTGTAGGATGACGTCTTGGTAAACATTAGACAGAAGTTTTACCGTTGCGCATACTATAAATAATTATATGTTTAAATAGCCAAATATTTCCAAAACCAACAATGTGTAGTTATGGAAACTTTCAAACTGATCCTACCCTTAATTTTAGTAGATTGTTTCAATAGTTTTTATTACTTTCATTTTTGTTATTTACAGTTACTGTAATTGAATTTTTAACTGAAGATAAATAAGTTTTTCAAATTTAATATAATAACCAAATACTACAAAATGTTTTTAATTTATTTATTTTTATACATTTCAAAAAAAATGTAGCAAATTTTATAACTTAAAACTATCAAAAAAACTAAACGAAATAAATGTACTATCAATTTAATAAAAATTGATTTAATTTTCATATTTAAATATTCGTTTATCTTTATGAAGAACTGCTCTTCGAATCTTCCAGCGACTCAAGATCTGACACAGCAACTATTGGTCGGAATATCTTCCTTTATTTTTTCATTAATTGGAGTTAGTTGATCTCTCGAAGACAACCGGAGCTTTGGTTCCTGTTGTTTATCTTCCACTCGTCGGCTCACCTGGTCGCTTGTCCGCAGGTCAGCTTCCACGTGGTGAGCCCGGTGGACAGGCCGCCGGCGCTCCTGGACCGCGCATGCGCCGTGCAGCTGACCGAGTGCAACAGGGATCCGCGGACGGCGCTGGGCGAGGTGGTGCGTCTTCGCGACGAGGTCGCCAGCTCGGGGCAGGAGCACGCGGTGTACCCGCAGAACCTCCTCAGGAACCTGGCGCGCAGGACCTGCCCCACCAGACACGTGCTGACCGTCGACGTGGACATGGTGTTCCCGTCGGAGAGCATGTCGCTCCAACTGCAGGAGTTCCTGAGCCGCCAGGACAACTGTTCCCGGTGCGCCTTCGTGCTGCCCGTGTACGAAGTTTCCAACAGCGTGGGCGCGATGCCCGAGAACAAGACCGGGCTGATCTCCCTGGTGACCGGCAAACTTGCTCGCCCCTACCACGTCCAGGTGTTCAACCTCAACCAGGGCAAGTCGAACCTCGCAAGGTGGGAAAAAATAGAGCAAACACCTTCAGAGAGAGTAGCTTACAGAGTGCACAACTACCAGCTCTTTTACGAGCCCATCTATGTTTCCGCGAGAACTGCCCCGCTCTATGATGAGCGGTTTGTCGGCTATGGAAACACCAGGAACACACAGGTACAGTGCTTAATGTAACAACATTTTTGGCATATATGTACACACAAATGTAACATTTGTGGACTCGGGAGAGGAGTGAGACAAACGAATACTCCTCCCTCCCTTTGATCGCTACAATAAATTATTGATGATCCTCTGAGAGATCAGTATATGTACAACATTTTTATAAATCAAAAATTAAATTATATTTTGTTAACATGTAAAGCATTCAAAAAAGTGGTCCAAGTCGGTTCCAGTAAAACACTTTTCTAGTTTTAGGGTATGTCTATAGTGCCCCCCTCCTGTACTGATCCAAACTCCCTCTTCGGCCAGCAGAATAGGCAAAATTTAATTTGTGAGAAGCAGATTTGAACCTCTTTGCCCGCAGTTTGCTTTCAATTCTTTTCCTTCTGTTGGTGTGAATGATATAATTTTTTTAGGATATCAGGTGCGAGGGGATACATCCCTCCCTCTCCCCCCTTCGTGAGCATGCTCTCATCGATGGTCATGGGTGTGACCCACACATTCGTAAGATTTACTGATTTGCCACCGGACTAGCTATAAACAAACAAATCAAACTCCATTTATATCAATGCGAGTTATTTAAAGAACAGTTTTTGTTTTGTTTCAGACGTATGAGATGCACCTGGCAGGCTGGACTTTCCATGTGCTCAGCAACACGTTCCTAGTGCATTGGGGGTTCCAGACTCCCTCCATGCGGAACACCACGTGGAGACTGCAGCAGCAGGAAGAGAACGCCCGTCGCTTCGTCGGTTTCCTGCGCGAGATGACAGCACGCTACAACAAGGATCCGCTGAACATGCTCAAGAGAGTACCGAAGAAGGAAGGGTGATCTAGAGATACCGAGAGTCTAGTTGGGAGTGGGACTGCACTCCTCTTCTCGCCCACGTGGCTTAATGATGGGATCACGACGGCGCGACGCGCAAGATGCGTGGAACGCGAGGCGAATGAAATGATTTCCTTTGCCAATCATGTTCGACACATCTGTGATGTCGGCACTGCAAAACTCGCGGGCGCGACGGACCTTCCGATAAACACAATTTTCTATTCCACTCGCGTCCCAGATGCTACATCAATGAATGTGTGTCAGAATTTGGTTTTAAAATGGTTAACAAAAAAAATAGCTGGTTACTCAAATTCATTTTTCAGAATTTTCCTAAGTAAATTTCGTGATTAAACATTTACAAATAACTAATGCTTTTCAAAAACCCGAATCCACTGTAACACTGGCTATGTGTCCAATAAATATTTAATTCATAAAATATAGTTGCAAAGAAAATAAATTACTGGTGCTATTATTGACATGTCCACCAAACAATATATTTAACAATAAGCTGTTGACTCTATTAAGGAAAGAAAACTTCAGCTTGTATTTTTTTCAAATGAATTTTGTATATATTTTCACATTGACATGTATGCTTTTGCTATCAAATAAATTTATACTAATATTATAAAGTTGAAGAGTTTGTTTGTTTGTTTGTTTGAACGCGCTAATCTCAGGAACCACTGGTCCGATTTGAAAAATTATTTTAGTGTTGGATAGTACATTTATAGAGGAAGGCTATAGACTATATTATATTATCAATAATATTAGGGATCCTTACTAAAAGTCCAATTTAGAATCAAATGCGTTGGAGGGGGTTAGATACAACATGCAGTACACGTATGAAGTGTGTGTTGACAATGCCGCAGGCACTAGAAGTTTATTTCCTATTGCCTATTAACATTGTTGCCACGCACTAGATGCCTTATAATTCTTAATTTTCCCATACAAGTAAAAAACACCCATGTGATATTAACAACGAAGCAATCAGTACCCTCATAAGAGTTCAATTAGTATTTAAATACTTTTTATCACTTTAAATCGCAAACCTAAACTATTGTTCTTTTCCTCTCTCTGTGTTTAATTTGTTTTTCATTGCCCTTTTTTTCAAGTATATATATTTTACAGACTTGAAACTTCACAGTAATGTTCCTTATGTTACGCAGGATGGCATTTTCCGAAAATTAGATCCCATGGGTGGTTAAAACCAGGCAACAGTGGGTACTTTGTCTGCATGAGAACAGGATTTTGCATTGTTCATGCCTTCTGCGTCTCCCTGGCAACGGGCATCGCGCGGCAGTGGCGTACCCACAAGGAGGGGCATGTATAATGAGCGGCGCAAGAGTGATCTGCCTGTAGACTGCCGTAGCGAAGTACGGGTACATCAGTTGTACGTTGCGTGCACGCATTAATGGTGCACGAGTCGGGAAACCATCGGTGCTATTCATTTTCTCTCCGTTACATTATACAGCATTGTAATAAATTTTCACTGAATTTTTTTTTTTATTTACCATTACTGTAAATGGGAGTTGTGGCTTAATTTTTTTTCCATTAGTATAGCCGCGCGAAGCCGAATCACAAGAGGAAACTAACATTTTTCCAAATTAATTAGGATATTAAAGTACTAGCTGCCCGACCCGGCATATATATATATATATATATATATACACACATACATATAAACATTTAACACTTGTTGATGTTGGTACTTTTATTCTCTTTTAATTTATTTTTTCGACATGGTAAGGCCACTGGGCCTTATGCAGGTCCCAGCACTATCTGCTCCTGTGGGAGTGCACCTTTTGATGTTACGGCTGGCCGCCACCAGTGTTATTTATTATTAATATTGTTTTTAACTGTAATCAGTAATGCAGATGTAATTTATGTATTCTTTTACAGCCATCAAAAACAGACTGGCAGCATCTCATATTTAAATAATTAGTGTTGTTGATGCCACTTCCCCTCCTGTGAAGCAGGAGGGGCGCCTGTGAAGCAGGAGGGGCGCCTGTGTAGTCCTTGCGAACAGTAGTAGTCTGGTGGTGGTAGTAGTAGTAGTAGTAGTAGTAGTAGTACGAGTAGGAGTAGGTAGCCTGGTAGTCCAGCGTGACTCACTGGCGAGGGCAGATGCTGATTCACGAAGCTTCCCAACAACAGCTTGTTTTAACTGATATTTAAAAACACGAGGCATAAGTGCCTGGTGCGAGTTAAGGGAACACCGATGGTTGTCATTAACTTCATCCAACATTTTGCGTGTCCTACAAATAATATGGCGCAAACGATAAGCTGAACAAAATATGGGTCATGCAGTATCCATGTTTAGTAATGCATTCCTGGAACACCCCCCCCCCCCCTTCTCCTGAAATGTTTTCAGTACACCAACATATAAAAATATTTTTATTATTTTTTGTAAAGCGATAATTTAACACAATATGTGCACGTGTAATAAAATATTAAACATTTACTGAATTGACTCTCAGACATACAAAGTGACCCCAAATTTTTCTAACCTGAAAACTGCACCAAATGCCGCTCCTAGTATACTTTTTTTTGACAGTTCTATTGGTAAACAACCTAGTTTAATTATGGACTCAAATAATTTTTATTCGCAGCTTTAGGCTAGTCAACAAGAGGCAAAGTAAGCACTTTTTACCAGCAGACCTGAAAACTTGATATAAGGGTAATTCGAGGACGCTGAATCGAATGGTGCTAATTTTTTTGAAATCGGACGTGAAGTTTTTGGAGAAAAGGGTTAAAAATTTGTTTGACTCAGTTTTTCTCAGAATCTAGGCGTTTAAGCGAAAAAGGTTTCAAACAAAAGTTGTGGAGAATTAAAAAATACATTAAAAAGGTTCCCAAGTCCATCTGCGTATTTGCAAACATGAGCGAGAAATATTGGAAAGAAAGTAGTAAAGCTGTTAATTGTAAAAGTGGGGCTAGTGTACGTGCGAGCGTACGTGTGAACTAAACACAAACGAAGGGTCTTCGGCTATTCCGTCATGACTAGCCAGTGCGAGTGAGACGGAACCATTTGACCTCTCTTTTTATTATTTCATGCGTTAGCGAGTATTTTTCGTCTTTGGCCGTCGAGCGCCGAGCGTTCTATAGTTATCCTTACTAATATTTTAAATGCGAATGTGAGTTAGTGTATTTTTTTTGTTTCACTTTCACGCGGAAACTACACAACCGATCATCATGAAATTTTGTGCGCATATTTTCAAGGGTATAGTAAAGGACAGAGATCACTTTATATATTAAAAAAAAAAAACAGTATTTTTTTTTCCGAAGGGCAAAAAAATTGATATTAGTAGGCTATGTATGAGCGTCCGATTATGAGTTTGAGTAATTTTAATGAGATTTAACGCCATCTGGCGTTTCAATAAATAAATTAAATAATTCCCCAATTTAATAATATAATACCGGCGGTCAATCAACTATTCAATTTTATTTTTCTGTCATCACCAAGCAATACTTAAACTTTTTTTTGAGGTTAGGTTTCTGTTTATTTTCATCGGTGATTGTTTTTGGACATTTTTGCTGAAGGTTACGTTTTACTTTCAATAGAATTTTGTAATTTAGTGAAAATGATGTGGATCTAATTACTCAAGTTTTCCCGGACTTTGAGCAAAATTTGAATAGTGATCGGTGGTTGTACGCAAGAGCAATATTGGCGCCAAAAAATTTATATCGTTAATAAAATCTACACTTATATTTTAAAAGAGGTTCAAGGGGAATTGAAGGAGTATTTGTCAATAGATACAATCATGAATACAGAACAAAGCACTTCATGTCCTGCGGAGTTTTTAAATTCACTAAAGGGGCCCGCCTCGTCAGGGGTGTATGTGTGTTAGTGAGGCGGGATGATAAGCGCGACGCTCGCTGGTGCTTCTAGCGCGGTATCGCCTCTAAGCGCAAGGCTCTGAACTGACGCGCAGTCTTCTCGTTGTCACAGGATAACTGTGGAATTTGAGCGGTGACCGCAACATTATATGGCCGAGAAATGAAGATGAAGGTGTAATGCAAGTCCCTTAAGTGCTTTTAATAATCTGTACGGGTTGTTTTACGCCTAAAAATTACTCTGAAAACATGCGTTTTAGCCATTTTAACTCTTCTAGAAATACAGTTTAAAAACATGATCCAAAATTAAAAGTACTTTTCGGGCATCAGCGAACTCTTAAATGCTTTTCGTAAACATACCCCACTCGGATATCTTGAGTAGTATTGAAATCGCGTTGTTTTTCCTGAAGCTCTGCGCACCGTCTGTGTGACCAGGTAGGCGGAACCCTTAAGGGGCAAAGTCTTTAAGCTTGCAGTCGGCAGTCGTATGCTCGACGAATTGCCGTCGTCCGGGGACTCGGGTTCGAGACCCGGAGTGGTTCCTAGCGGGAAAGGCTGTTATCAATGGAATGTTTCCGGGTGGGTGCCAGACTAGCTCTGTTCCTAGTCGAGAGGTGGGTCGTGGGGGCGGTTGCCCCTGCGTGGCCCACTAGGACCGTCGGCGGTGTTGCGTGGGATATGAAGGATTCCCTACTTGGTGGTGGTTGGGGTTTTGTATGACTGATTAATTAGGCGCTGAATTAATGCGGCAAATGACGTGCGCCGTTTATTCGTACGACTGTGTGTTTGGCGTAATACAGTGGATTACACACCACGTCGTACAGAAGCTGACATCACGCAATACACAAGTTACACATTACACAGAGTCACTCTAAAATGTTACATGAATAAGACGTTGCACAAAATTACTAAAAATGTTACGTGAATAAGGCGTTGAGTGTGATTGGAGGCGGCCAATCCCGTATGTCTTTGCTTCAAGGCGGTGTTCGCGCCAACTGTGGTGGAGCGCGGACCGCAGCTAACTTAGTCCAAGTCCTACGTTGGTGAGGTCAGCGCCGGGGCGCGTGACTTTAACAAAAGTTCGGGGTTTCGGGAGACGGCCCGTGCTGTATGCTGGCAAACTGCCCCGCGGACCAAGTGTGGTGCAGGGAGTTTTGAATTTACGCGGCCAGATTAAGTCCTAGACCGAAAGGTTGGACCGGATACGCACGGAGAGCTTAATAAAAACGTTTCGGTGGCGTGACTATATTTACCAGGAGTTACTTCAGTGTAGACAAAGGATGCTGCCTCTCCGTGGGACGTGCGTCCGCCCCGGTCCACGAGTCGCGCTGTACTGCCGTGGTGTCATGGCGTCCGGCCGAGGCTCGGTGTCCTCTCACGCCGGGGTTGACCTCATTACGTTATTTTCCAAATTAACAAGTTATCAAGAGATTTTAAGAGCGCTAAATTCTTACATTAATTATTCAAACTAAATTTAAATTAAACATCCCTTCTACGATTTAGATTTAGCCTGTTTACAGATTATGTTTTTCAACTGTAAGTCACACCAGAGACGGTTCGTCTTTTGCCGGACCGCTCTGGTGGGGAGTAAAAACCCAACATAGGTAGGTAACAATTATGTCACCTGAAACACTTAATTAATACAGGTAGAAGGCCGCCAGGGGGACACTCGCACACGTACTGACACATTTTCACACGTGAGTGCCCGGGCACTCCTACGTCGCATTTTCATTGAGAGAACGTTTAACCAATGCGCAATGTTGTTTTTATTCTGCATGTGATTTATCAGAGGGATTGACTGTAGTGTCGGTCTGGTTATTATGGGGCCGGATTCTACCTTGTCTGCTGGTGGTTCGCCTGTCTCGGTTGGGCCATGGCTAGGGGCGCGTTCCGTTAGCGGGGTTGAATACTGGCGGTTGCAGGTCGGGCTTTAGGGTGGCCTTCGGTCGGACGACGTCAGAATTACATTAATTTCTGTTCGCGGGAGTCAGCCCGGACCGTAAAGTGACTGCGTCGCGAACCGTTGTTCCACAACGAGCAAAATTTAAAGCGGCCGGGTTAAGCCCTGCACCGGAAAAGGACACGGGGGCATGCGGGGAGAGGAAAAGAGGTTTTAGTGAATTATGATATTTATTAGAATGAAGAATCAGGAGTAGAAAAGTTGAAGTCTCCCCGCGGGATCACACGTCCGCCCCGGCCCGTGAGTAAAACTCTACTGCCGCTTTGTGCCGGCTTGGGAGGAGAGGAAGCGTCATGACGCGTCGAACTTTCTAATGTGCCATTATTCCAATTTTATAATTATAATTAGTCATTATTATTTCTAGAACCCTCGTATCTTAATTACATCTGTCTCAATTAGTTGGCAGAAGGCCTATAATAATAATACATAATAAAATTGAGATTAATAATATTTGAAAATAAAAAGTGAAGCTAGAGACTGTCTGTCACTTGTTGACTACTCCAGTGGCTATTTGCAAGTAAAAACAGGGAGGTGAATTAAGTTGATTAACACTGTGGTTAATTATTGGCAGAAGGCCGCAAGAGATGTTCCGGACGTTTATTAATTGTGGTTTCCCACGGGGAAAACCGCTGCACCCCTACGATGCACTTTCACTATTAAGGGTTGTTCTGTTAATTAAAAATCGCTTAATTTCTCACAGTAATTAAAGATGCATAAGAACTGTTTGGTGGTGTTGGCATATGGATGTAATCTGTGAAGGCACTCACCGGCGTCGACGGCTCGCTTGACTCACGTGACATGGGCTAGGGGTGCGTTCCATTAGCGGGGTTTAATACTGGTGGGTGGAGGCCAGGCTTTATGACCTTCGGAGGGACGACGACAAGTACTACTCCAACAGTGTTAGGTTGTCTAGTGGTACACAGAGGGCTTAACAGAAATTAAGTCCTTGTGAGGGCTATTATGGCGACAACAGTTAACGAGCTCTTGACAATGTAGACATGCAGCGTAACGTCTTCTTACTTTGTCTTACCACTCGGCCTAGTGTGCCACCAATTAGTATTTTTGGCACAATTCTAAATTTGAATTTTTGAAAAATAATGTCGCCAGGCATTTTTTTGCTGCAAGAACTTAAACTTTTTCCGCCTCTTGTACACTCCTGTTTAATCTTTGTAAGACCTGTCAGCGCAATCTTTCTCAGCATAAATATAATTTTGCCAACTGTCTAATAACCCAGCATGTGCTATTGTCTTATCACCGCCTTGGTGCACGTCCGGCGCCTGTAATTCTCCCCCGAGCCGTGACAAGAAGTGCTATGTCCTGCAAGCTATTAGAGCAGCTAGGTTCTGAGAGCCAGCCTTACGCGTGCGATTTCAGGCACGAGCATGGGTCATTTTGCTGGAATCCTCGACACATCGCAGGCCTCTGAAGAGAATGTTTCCCACTGACAGCAGCACATTTCACATCCCCCCCCCCCCTTTTCAGCCTTTCCAGGGAACCAGGCCCAGTGCAATCTCAAGGACACCTATCAGTCTCCAACTGTATCGCATCTGCCCTCGAGTGGCAGAGTTGAGAGTTATTTGCCCTGGGTGTTTTAACGCCCACTAAACGCCTGCCCCCTGGCACCTCACGCAACCAACAGTGCTTGGATTTATCATGTTTTTTTTTGTAAATGGCTGTGAAATGTGTGACCTAATTTTGTTAGCATAAATATATTTATATATAATTTTTTTAATGTATACTCACAGAGAAATTCATTGAGTGAATTACCGAGTGAATTCCAAGCCACCAGAGTGCTACACTAGTCACCTCCATAGGCTCAATGCTTTAGCAGTCGCCTCGTGTAAGTTGATTTCTCCTTGTTTCGGACACTCCCAGTAGGTCGCACTGACATCGGTCTGTACCACTAACTTCGAGATATCGAAGTTAGTATTTCTCAAACACCTCCCTCGGAAATCTTAGGAACCTTTCGGTCCGGAAGCCGAAGTCTCTCCCCCTTCTTTTGATTGACTTCGTCTTTTAATTACGAGTCGCTACCGCCCCAAACTTACTTCGCGCCGCGAGAGCAGACGGACCACACCACATTGTCGGCGAGCCGCACATCAAGACTTCACTCCGGTCGTTGTTTAAAAATGTAATCAGCTAGGCAAGTGATGTGGTTCCTAAAACTATTAGTAGTTAGTAATTAGTCAGTCTGCATACCTCGTAGATGTAGTCATGCTTCGTTAATAATACTTAATAATATTTTCTATTTTTTAAAATTATGTAAACGTCCGCGACAACCGCGTCTTCGCGAGCTCCGCACCCTGGCTGATGCTAGAAGCCATCTCCCTGTATGACAGGGTCCAAGGGCTGGATGCGGACCTAACAACGCCACCCTCGAATCCTTCCTCCAGCAATCAGGACGACTAAGGTTCCCTGACACCTCGTTAGCAGCTCAACTTCGACCAGCGAACATCAAACCTCTGGACCTTCAGCTTTTTTATATCTTCAGAATAACAGTAAGTTCACAATGTTTAAAATATAGGAACAACATAAATTTTTCTTTCGGGACTTTAATCGCTCTAAGCGCTCACTCTGGGATTGTAAAACTTTACCTGTTTATTGTTTCTGATTCTATTTTAATTATGTGCAATGAAACTTTATGGTAATTTTCTAATTAGGGCCGGCCCATTTCTTAAATTATGTAATTGTAATATAATTAAACATAATTGAATAATTGTTATATATTTGTCAACTAATTTATCAAAAGCTATTATGTAACTAAAAGAGTCACCAGTTACACAAGTCATCAAGAGAGAGTGAAGTGTGACAAAATGATAGCAGAGCTTAGGTTTACTGTTTACTCTGTTATTACTATGTGTAACACTAGTTTCCGGTTCACAGCGCGGGAATCCGAAGACACCTGAACCCCTCCGAGTGGCTCCGATCACTTGACTAAGAGCCGGTTTTATGACCCCCGCCCCCCCGGCTAAAGTTCCAGCTAAAATTTAACCGCAGGCTAGCTCTTATTTCGGTTTTATGACCTCCTGTTAACATCTACCTTCCAGTTAAAGTCCCGGCTAACCTAGCGGGTGGATGAACCAGCCGCTAGCTGCTTAACCGGAGCCTAAGCAACAGAAAATAAAATGGCGATGTATCAGGCGAGGTTAGTTGTTGATAGTGATTATGACTATTTGAGGAATTCTATTGAAGATTTGCAGGATGCGATGGAATAATTTATTACTAAATATAAAATGCTTCGCCGTATTCGTCAAAGTTTTATTAAAAATTACATGGCATGAAAGTGTAGTCACGCTTTTCTATTCTCGTCGAGTCGTGTATTATTATTTGACTTCAATTGATCACGAAGTACATAAACGTATGCAATGTATATAAACTTAAATGTTCCTGCTTAAGAATATGTGCAAATAAGTGAATTTTAAAATTGCAAAATGAGGGTTATTATTACCTATAAAATGTGTGTTTTCGTGGAAGTTGTATCTGTGAATTTTTATTCGTAATACAGTGGACATATGCCGGGAATGAAATGCACTTCATACGACTTCAGACGTGGTTCTAATTCAATGAATACAATTGAATGTGAAAATAAATGTTACCCAATTATCCCTTCCCTATCTTACAAACCTTTAGGTAACTTACTTATTATCTACCTGCCACACAAGTGCAAAACGAAAACAGCACTGGAATTATTCTGTTTCCCGTATCCAAGTTTATCCCTTGATCCTATCGGCATGGCCCTTTATATGTTGGTCTTGTTTAACATTAGACTTGCTGTTTTAATTTAGAATGTTGAAAAATCCTGTACATAACTCAAAATACCTAACATATCACGATACAAACAAATTATGTCAGGTCTTGTAAAAATGTATTTCTTTCGTATACATTTTACAATCATAATTATTTCCCCAGCAGTGAATATGTCTAGGATCTCTTGACCTACTAAATTAAAACAGCAAGCATCCTATACCACAAACTAATTCCACCAGGATCGGATTAATTTGGATACATGATACAAAACTTTTAGTACAAAAATGAAACCTACCCCAGTGAAATGAAAATCGACAAGTATTTTCCCGAAACAGGGTCTATATTATTTGATTATGAAAGAAATAAGTGTTCTCTAGCAAAAATGTCATCCCTATTTATTTGTTTGTTTAGAATATCTTCGTTAGTTTTGGCTTAATATATAACCTAACAAAATCATGAGTTTCAATACAAGAGTAAAGTTGAAAACACACGGTTTTGAATCTTAAATTGTAATTTTATGGTTTAATACAAAGCAGGTCTGACGTCGAAGTAGTTTTTGGTTAATTTAATTATATCTGTTGAAAGATAAAGTTCGCTGCATATTTCTTTACTGCTGTTGTAAACATTCCGAATCACATTCTGAATAACAATCTACCAGAAAAAAAAACTGTCTTGCAACAAAAGTTACCAAATTCTGGTTTATTTCATTACCAACACACCCATTATTACACCACACGCTTCGTCAGGTTCCGGGTAGCCAACTGCAGGCTAAGTATGGGTCATAATACACCCCTCGTTCGTTAACCGGAGGCTAGCCTAACCTGAAGGCTAGCTAACCCTTAGATTTAGCCGGAGGTCATAATACCGGCCCTAAGCACACCAAACACCTGGTGCACACGTCGTGCATTGGAAGCGTTGAATTTATGACCGCAGGCATTTACATGTTTCTGGATCTATATGTACGTTGTCGGAAGTTAATGTAACAATATACATACCAATTTACATTGCGACATATACAATGTGTATAAAATTCCACTGCAAAAAATATTGATTGCACTTTTGTTTCAAATTTTTGCCATTAATTTTTGGAGTACTGCTACTCACATTTAAATCACTATGCTTATGGCATGTGCAGATTTGACACTAAACAATGCATTATAAAACATAATCTAATAGGTTTTACGTCATCCGTTGTGCTTTCCTCAGTCGCTAAGGTCGCTCTTGCCCATCGCCGTCGCTTTTGTCCGTATGCACCGGGAGTAAGCGAGTGTGAGTGTTAGTGCAGCAGCCCAGTGTGTGTGTGCAGACATGTGACATTCGTCCGTTTACAAGATGCGGCAACTAGGTTCCCTCGACTGCCCCACAGCGACTGCGGAGCGCGTCTGTCATGGTTCCACACCTCCAAGAGTGGAGGGAGGGGAGGGCCCGCTACTGCGCGCCCGCTGGCTCTGGAGTCATTGGAAGTGCAAGAGCAAGTGGTGAGAGGTCTGACTGACAACCAAAGCAGCCCTGACAATTGCTACACCCACGTCGAGTGAAACATAGCCCTGCAGACAAGGGTGTTGAGACCAGAGGAGCAGTTGCGAGAGGCAGAACTGCGGGCAGCTGACCGCCTGAGGACGAGTGGAGTCACCGTCGAGAGATGCTGGCTCGCGTCGACTGGGAGAAGCAGCTACAGGGTGAGAACAGCCTCATCATCCAAGCCATCCCCTTTCCCCTGCCACTATTGCCCAAACCTACCCCTGAGATCGAGCCGAGCCCCAACCCACATCGACGACCACCAGGGGACAGGCAGAACCAGCATCAAGTTATATTATCATCCGGTTTGCATGAAGAAATAAAACTGTTTGCATTTTTTTTCCTTTACAGTAAGAGACTTTGCGAGATATTATGATGTTACGAATGTTTTTAAGCTTATATATACATTTAAATCTCCGACTTGCCTTTTTACAAGTAAAAAACTCTAAATTTACAATCAAAAATTTGACTAAAACATTTATCAAAAATGAAGTAATATTCTCGATACATATTATCTGCCGTCCGCCGCGGTCTCGTGTTCGAGGTCGGGCGCAGGTCCTAGCAGGGTGGCTGGCTTTCTTAGAGATTTCTGTTCCGGGAGGGCGCCAGGCTAGCTCGGTGTCTAACCGTGTGATGGTCGTGGGTTCGTTGCCCCAGCGTGGTCCGCTAGAACCGTCGGCGGTGATGGAATTTTTTTCCTGATTAGGTTGGGTTGTTTAGGTTAATTTACATACACTGTTCTGGTTGTTCTACGGGTCGCACGTCGCGCACGGGAGGTGCGGGGTGGACTTTTTATTGTTCACGATTGACACTGGTTCATTACATTGGGCGCGAGGTTTACTCGGCGGTACATGACTGCCAATGAGGCGTCGGAACACGTAGAAGTTTTGATTACACTATTATTACAATTACACTTGATAAAACGGCACTCTGTGGTGCTTTTACGTACACGATTACACTGCACACGTTATCTGAGAGGGCCACCTGCGTGCCTCTACGTGTGTTTACTTATTAAGTCCTCATGCCAGTCGCAGTCGAGGGAGGGCATTCGATTAGCATCGGCTAATCTCGTAATCTGTAACTTGCGACGCGCGGGCCCACCTGTGTGGACCGCGGCTCGCTACTAAATTAAAAACACGTTTAAGCTTGAATGTAGCCTGTGCCTGTGCACTGGGCGATTAACTAAAGTTCTGGGGTGGCGGGAGACGGCCCGTACCGTATACTGCACGGCCCCACGTAATGCTTTGTGTGGGGCGTGTTAAATTGACGCGGCTGGGTTAGGCCCTACACCGGAAAAGGACCGGGCGCACACGGGGAGTATTTAAAAAAAGGTTTTGGTTGTGACTATAATTACCAGATGGATGTTCGGTGAAACAAAGAGATGCTGGCTCCCCGTGGGACGTACGTCCGTCCCAGTCCGCGAGTCGCGCTGTACTGGCGTCTGGCCCTGGCGCGAGGGGAGGGGTGAGCTCCCTGTCGCGCCAGAGTTTCTAAAGTTCCGTTATTCGTAAAAATCTATATAATTAACTAATTTTAAGTAGCTCTAAATTCACATAATAAAACTTAATGATTAACTTAATATCTTTATATGTTTTAGAATTGACATTTAATAAGTTTGTCTAAAATAAGTTTGAATATTAGAGTCAAGCTGGAGACTGTCTGTTTCTTGATAACTACTCCAGTGGCGAATGATAATGCTAATTTGGGGCGGTTTGCGTTACGTCACACGTTTCACTACTGAATTTAGGCTGAAGGCCGCAAGGGTTGCACTCACAGCTGTTTTAGTAGAAAACTACACGTGAGTGACCCGGGCACTCCTACATCGCACTCTATTAATTAGGGGCTTTTGTTTGTTTTTGATTACTTTATTATTGTGTGGGGAATTTCGTAGGCACGGGGAGTGCGTTGCATGCGTAATTAAAATGGTTCGCTATTCTCTACCTTGGGCTGCGGTCCGCTCACTTGACTCGGGTGGGCCATGGCTAGGGGTGCTTTCCATTAGCGGAGCCGAGTACTGGCGGGTGCAGGTCGGGCTTTGGGGTGGCCTTCGGTCGTACGATGTCATATCTATATACTAAATGTTAAATATATGTGTTGAAAATAATTCTGTTTCCTATTGTTTCTGTTTTAAAAATAATATATATTGTATTTGGAGCAATGAATAAATCGCACTACAGCTCTGGCAATTACTGTCGCTGCAAGGCATTATTTTATTTTTATTTTTTAGACAACAGCCCCTCCACGTTGAAGTCAGTCTCGCACAACTGAAGTGATTGCGAGCCCTTTTTTGGTACCAAAGGTGAGTTAAGAAGGAACTTCACGTGCCAGACCAAGGCCTATACGCTTTCTGTTGAGCGAGAGAAAGTGCCGGTATTGTCTGTTCCCTCCCCCTAGAGAGGAACGAAGTGACTAGCCGGCGAATGTGCGTCATTGTTCTGAGATATGGACCACAGAGGTAAGTCGTATTTGTACCCCGATGGTCCTTGTATGTTAAAAATGATAAGCAGCAGTAAACCAGTGTCTCACTGGAGGAAACCTGCTGCCCAGGAGTTAGAAATTAGCTCGCCCGATAGCCCAGGAGGGGATCAGGGAGTTGTGATTGGAAAGGTTCCCACAGCGGCTGGGCCTCAGCAACTGTGGGAGGATGTAATTGGCACTAGGGCCGTGGGCATGGCAGGCGACACGCAATGAGTGGTTGAAAGCCGGCCTGCATATTGGCCCGACAGAGCGCCTACAGGTTCGCTTTCGCGCGCGCCCCTGCAGAAGCCCTGCAGACTCACACCGAACAGCGTGCCCCGCCCGCAACCTGGCGGCCATGCGCGGAACACGCGCCGCGCCGCACGCCTCTCATGTTCGGGCGGCCTGTTGGGTCTTCTCCTCTCGCTGTCCGCTTCTTTCTTCGAGTGTTCAGTTAGCCTTTCATGACATGGGGCAATACATCCCCTAACTGATGGCGTTGTGTTGTGTTGCCCCCATTTTTTGTGCGACGCCAGCGAGCCACAAAAAGGCTACCGCGATCCCGACGGTCTGCTTCAGGCGAAACTTGTGTCTTCTTCAGGCCACCCAAGTCACCAGAGGCGTCGCTGTTTGGTCCGCGAGTCAGTATTTGTGTATTTCTGACTACCCCAACTGCTCATCACAGCTGGGGCCCCGCAATCTGCCATCCGCGGGACGCGCTCGGTCGCAGTCCTTTTCCCCGGCCTACACAATGCATTTCACTCCCCTTCCGCACCGTCAAAGACGATAAACCCCAGGCGGAACAGTCGGAGAGCTGCCTGCGATGTGTACACTGCGGAATCCAGGCCGAGCTGCAAGGCATTACTTTCACCTGCCAGCTGTCCCTTCAGAGATGTCACACACTACCAACCAATGGCGCGCGAGCAACCGGAGCGGTCACCTCTGAGATTACACAATTGTGCGTCAATTTTGCTGTTTGCTAAACTAAGGGAATAGAAATTAGGTTATCTACCTTTTTTTATTAATTAGTTAGTGAAACATAATTCAGTATTCAACTTTCTTAAATGTTCACCTTAAAATCTAAATTGTAGTCAAATTGTCACTTAATAAAGCCATTTGTTGCTCACTGGATTTGCTTTTAAAAAGTTTTAATATTATTTGATGCAAAATGTGTTTCTGTATTTTTGTCGCAATTTTCCATGTCAAAACTTCAAATAATAAGTGTTTATGCTTCTGGCTATTAAACACATCTAAAAGTTGTCAAATAATGTTTTTTTTTATTTATTTGGTGTATCATACAGTTGGTACATCGTACTTGGAAAAGGTTTTTCTGCTTTAGATTGAGATTAGACTGAGTTTGCATGTGTTGATTGTTTTATACGGGTACAAATTGTTTATTTAATGTTACGTAAATTTTACTAACCATCCAACACCTAAACGTCCTGACAAACAATATTATTGATATATGTACACTTTTTGTTACAGTTGTGTCGGAAAAGTGTGTCCGCTTAGCAAGAATTTTTTTTATATTTGTGCTTAGGCGGTTGGGATAAAAATATTTTATGATGTATTCTTGAAAGTTCTTTCCTTATTCGAGTTCTGAACCGTTTACAGAGCTTTCTTGAAGTGAGTAAATACATTACCTACCATAGAGTGTTGGTAGATTTTATAATGGAAGAAAAATCTGAATCAAATAATAACAGCCAGAAGGCTAATTCTTGTGCTAATGATACAAAGTCAAAACATTCTAAAAAGAGAAATCCGCATAAGAAGAACGGTAGTGGTGATGAAAATAACACAGATGCTTTACCAAAAGAATTGCCTCCACCAGCAAGATGCAATGTGTCTATTCAGGAGATCAAAGAAGCTATGGAAGTCCTGTCATTTCAGCAAGTGTACAAGCCAGCGAAGACGACAGAAGAAGCACTTCGCCAGCAACACAACTTCTGGAATACACAGCCAGTTCCGAAATTAGATGAGAAAATTACATGCAATGAGCCCATCGAACCAGACAGGGATGCTGCAGAAATACGCCAGGAACCATATTCGTTGCCAGATGGTTTCCAGTGGGACACTTTAAATCTAAGTGAACCTCTTGTGCTGAAAGAGCTGTACATGTTGCTGAACGAAAACTATGTAGAAGACGACGATTCCATGTTTAGATTCGACTACCCGCCCGAGTTCTTGAAATGGGCCCTGCAACCTCCTGGGTGGAGGCAAGAGTGGCACTGTGGGGTGCGTGTGATTCGTAGTCACCGCTTGGTAGGGTTCATCAGCGCCATCCCGGCCACGTTGCGGATATACGACCACACGCAGAAGATGGTGGAGATCAACTTCCTGTGCGTGCACAAGAAGCTGCGCTCCAAGCGGGTGGCTCCCGTGCTCATCAGAGAGATAACACGGCGAGTGAACCTGACCGGGATATTCCAGGCAGCGTACACGGCAGGCGTGGTGCTGCCCAAGCCCGTGGGCATGTGCCGCTACTGGCACCGCTCTCTCAACCCCCGCAAGCTCATCGAGGTGAAGTTTTCCCACCTGAGTCGCAACATGACCATGCAGCGCACCCTGAAACTGTACAAGCTGCCGGAGAGCACGCGCACCCCGGGGTTCCGCAAGCTGACGGAGCGTGACCTGCCCGCGGCCCGTGTGCTGCTCGCGGAGTACTTGCGCAAGTTTGACCTGGCGCCGGTGTTCGACGAGGAGGAGTTCCGGCACTGGTTCCTGCCCCGGCCGGGGGTCATCGACAGCTTCGTGGTGGAAGAAGGCTCACAGCTCACGGACCTGGTCAGCTACTACATCCTGCCGTCCACGGTTATGCACCACCCCACGCACAAGCAGCTCAGAGCTGCGTATTCCTTCTACAACGTGTCCACGCGCACGGGCTGGGTGGACCTGGTCTGCGACGCACTCATCACGGCCAAGAACAACGGCTTCGACGTGTTCAATGCCCTGGACCTGATGGACAACAAGATGTTCCTGGAGGAGCTCAAGTTCGGCATCGGAGACGGCAACCTGCAGTACTATCTGTTCAACTGGCGCTGCCCTCCCATGCAGGCCCACAGGATCGGCCTGGTGCTGCAGTGAGCCCACGATCGGGGTCCTGCTCTTTGGTAACTAACTTGTGTTTGAAATGCTTGCTTTTTCGTCATGTGTGTAACGGTAATTTAAATATTTCAAAACTGCAGAATATGTGTGGCGAAGATGGTGGCTCAAGTCTTATGCGTCACAGAAAAGTTTACGCATTTAAATGTGGTGCTTGTAGTTTGTACATGATTCCTTATATTGTCGGCAAGTGTTGCTAATTCGACATCCTTGTGCAGTCAGTGAAGCAACAGTAATTCACATTGTACACTTAATATTAATATTATAAGTCTACTTTATAAATTTTGGATAAAATTGTCCAAATTTATTTCTTCAAAACGTCTTGTCAATTGATACTATGCTTTTGCAGCAATCAGCATACCGGAGTTAATAATTAAGATGGATCTGTTTGTAATATGATTGTATTTGATTATAAAATGGTTTGTTTATGTTTGGGTCATGAAATGTTATCTCTTTTTTTCTTTGGCATTAGTTTCACAGGTGCAGACCTGCTGGTCAGGCATTTACAATGCATACAAAGAAGTTATTGCCATCTCCTAGTTTATGGTTGGTTGGTTTTTATTTATTATGTACATATTGTTTTCTTAAACAGCAATACTAATGTCATTAAATCAGTTGTAGGGTGCAGGCCTCTGACTTTTGATTGATGGATACCCTTGTGATTAAGCTTCCGCTTTATGGCCATGAAAATTCTTATTCAATCTCCACAAAATGAGTTGCAATTTTTTTTGTTGTGCAGTAAAAGTTAGTTCACTTTAAATTTATGCTTACTAATGCGGAACTGATACCTGTTTTTTGTTCCATGCGCTTCATCAAAATAATATTTTATGCTGTCGATACTCTCAGTATTTGTTTCTTATACCCACTGAGTTTTTTATTTTATAATGCAGGAGTATTCAAACAGAATTTTTTATTTGACTTATTTAAACCAACAGTTACTGAAATACATGTCTAAACTGAATATTGCATCTGTAGAAGCAGTATTTTTGCAGATTATTTCTATCTGATACCTAGAATTCTGCCCGTTATTTGGTATGTTTATCAGCTGAGTGCTTAAGGTAAAATAATAAAATGTAATCTAAGCCTTTATGAAAGTGTCAGTGGAACTCAAACTAACCTAAACAAAATGAGTGATTCACACTGTGGCGACCTTAACTTAAGCAATTATTATTATTATTTTTTTTTTTAATTTTTATCTGTAGATTCCACACTGAATTGAGCAACTCTTCTTTCTGAACCATCCCACTGTTTCCCCATAACCAATTTGCTTGAAATTAATGCATGACATTTTGCATGTGTCTATGCAGGTTTTACCTGGGCCCAACTTATCTAGGTTTTAGTCTAGAGTTAAGAAGTGAGGGGAGTTAGTCATGGTGCCAATTGCAGCCATGGCTGGCCAATCCACTCCTAGTACATTATGCATGTTACCCTCCTGCATGGTTTAAACTCAGCATGAGTAGAACGTATAGGCTTCGGCCTGAGATGCACTTCGTCTCCTCCCTAACCTGGACCCCTCCCAAATACACTTAGATCCTAGTTAGGTTAGGAAAAAAGAATAATAATTTACTGCCTTCATTGATATTTTGATAGAAATTTTTTTTAAACTTCAGGTGGGAGAGAGAGAATATACATCATCCTCTACATCAGCCAGTGGCAAGAGCGTAAATACATCAAGTTTTTTTACAAAATGTTGGGAGAAAACTGGGTTCGTAAAGGATATCCCAATTAATTCAATTCAGTTTTATTTATTACTAATGTCTACACTATCAATCAAATTACTGCACTCAAGATCTTTGTCCACAACAGTTAGCCTTATACTGATCATTCAAACATTAAAACTGTCCACTGGAGCCTGGCTCGCCAGTGGCTCACTCTTGTCAGTCTGTCCGCTCACCGCAGTCCTCGACCACTACCTCCCACCACTCACCCCTGCCATACTGCAACATCATCCCGAACTGTCGCTACTGCAGATGCTCTCGAGACTCTCTCAACCAAAGAGACTAATCCCCGGTGGCCAGGTCTTCAGTCGCCTACAGTCGCTGGTATCACTCCTCGATAGGGCCAAGGGCTTGCTGATTGCATGGGTGTCGCCAGTATTTCTCCCTGAGGGGGAGACACTCCTCTTGTTGGCTGGGGGCCATTTTATACCCACGGAGGTCAGGCGTGGAAGCACGTGTGTGTGTGTGTGTCTGTGGCATTGTAGCTTCCAAGCAAACAAACCGATTTTAATTTTTTTTTTGTTTGAAAGGTGACTTGATTGAGAGTGTTCTTAGCTATGATTCAAGAAAATCTGTTCAGCTGTTTAAAAATCATCAGCTCTTTTCTAGTTGATGAAGGGATGTGAGCAACTTCCACAGGTATGATCAATTCGAAATTTGGTATCCTGTTACTTCAATGATATTGGAAGAACATGATTACCTTGACCTGATGCAGTATGGTGCAGACTACAAAAACAAAACAATTGTAAAATATGATAGTGTTTAATGCATTTTAATTACTAATAGTAGCTTCAAGGGAGAATTATAAAGTCTGGGATATTTTAAATTTTTAAGTTTTTTTTTTTATTCTGAAAATCAGACTTGTGAGTCTGTGTTATTCACTAGGAATGCAAAGACATATAAAACACAACGGTTTAAGTAGCGTCAAGTAGAAGAAATAAACTCCTATGTTTGAGTAAACATTGCAGTCCCCATATTCAGGGTAGAAGTTGGTTAAACTACCATAAAACCCTCAAGCCAAATCAGTTAATTTGAAACATTTATTACAGGTGGTGCTAGATGATAATGACTAAGTATATATATAAATTTTATTTGAACAAACTAATTCTCAGTGTAAAAAAAATGCTATTTAGCTGTACATACTATTAAGCTGAATTCAGTGTGGCATTTAATGTTTGTATCTATGGCCCTCTTGCCTTTTTATGTCAGCAGCCAAGATTTTGGACAAGCATCTGTATCATGATGCATTATTTTCTAGGTTGTAAGCTATATCTGATGAAGTACTGGAGATAAATGGTGGGTCAGTCTCAGCAATGATGGTTTATTGGGCAGGAATGTGTGGTGATTGATAGTAAACTATTTTTTTTTTGTTTGAAGGGGTTGAAAATTGCTGATTGTAACAAGCAGTTTAGTAAATTTAAATACATTTTTAAAGTAAAATACTGTCTGAACATCTATAGTCTTAAATGCATTCTCAACAGCAGACATCATTATTCCCACTATCAAAACTGCCGACTAGCATTACAAATGAGAAGTGGAGTTCCCAAATGTTGAAATCAATAACCTCAGCACTGGCAGTGGTAAAGGGGACACAGCTAATCACAATGGATGGGGTTTGTTTTTTTAAGTCTCAAAATTTGTATATTCATTTAATATCACAGCAGTAATGTTTTCCTGGAAATATTTGTTGCAGTGTTCTGTAAATGCCTAGACTTAGTGCAAGCTCAGCTCATGGTGATGTTTGGACTGCCATTTGTGATGATGCTTCAGCTTTATACATTTGTTAATGGAATCTAAGAATTTTGGGTTGCAGCACCCAAAATCCAACTGGTGAAGCTGTGGCACGGGTGTAAGGGGTGGAAGGGTGGGGGGGTCAAGTGCTTGAAAAATCATAACTGCGAAACAGGAATGATAAGTGTAATCACGCATACCTTCCCTGGGAATCCTAGATTTTTGCCCTCTGTAAAGTGGGATGACATTTTATGAATCTACTTCTTTTGGTTTCTAAAAGAATTGGTTCGGCAAAGTTTACCACGTGATTTGGCTCTTGTGGCCGGAGCAATCGACGCAACTGCACTCACATGTCCCGACAACTCCAGGTGTACATGTTCGTGTTGCTGTTGCAGACAATCAAGAGGCTCATAGATTGCATGTGGTATGTTGATTGGTGCTGCTTCAATGGCAGAACTGCCACGCTGCAGCGTACTACCAGTTCTGTTTGTCCATTCTCATTGTTCAATGTCTGTAGTGGGGATCAGGTACTACAGTCCTTGTGTGTTTCGTGCGAGGCTGCCTACATTCTCGAGGAGATACCTATGCTCGATAACTTTTCTTATTGACAGGAGTTAGTAGTATCCAAGTTACAGAATCATAGCAAGTGTTTAGCTAACTAACCCAAGCCAATATTCTTTACACAGGTGTCCTCATTATGGAAGGTTAGTGAAAAGTCAGGTAGGTTAGAATTGGTAGGGGAATTTACCTGAAATCCTGGAAAAGTCATGTAAATTCCTTAGAGATGATAATTTGAGAGTAAAATGTTATACTCTTAGGGCGCGGTTACACGGGACCCTGAACTACTTCAGGTGAACATGTTTAAGTAAACACGTTTACAAACGCGAAAGTGTACGGTTACACGGTAGTTGCTGTAAAGTGTGTTCAGCTCTAAAACCGATTGTCTACTGTCAACGAATGTCTGTTGTTGATCTCTATTTTGTATCCAGAAAACGCGGGATTTTCACACTTGTTTATACAGTATTATCAGCAGAAATTGAATGTGTTTTCATATTGCTCAACACTTTTTTACAAATCGGGAATTCAAACAACATGCACAGTAAAACAATTTAAACTTATTTTTTATTATTGTTTGAGCGAGAGTGTTAAGTTTTAAGATAATTAAGGTCAGGATCAATTTTAAAAAAGTATATAATTACCTTTTGATATTTTTTTTGCATTCGGTAAAATATTACTCTAACTTGTGCCAGGAACACTTTCCATCTTGAATTTCTGGAAAGAACTGTTTATATTCTAAACAGCCAATCAGAGGCTAATGTAGAAGATATGTCGATCTGAACTACTTTGCCAACCTGTTTAAGTTAAATGAGAAATGGCCTCGAACGAAACATGTTCAGACTGTGTGTAACCGCACTCAACAGCTGAACATGTTCACCTGAAGTAGTTCAGACTCCCGTGTAACCGCGCCCTTAGTCTACCATCACCCAAACTATGAAAGCATTTTTTTTTCTTCAGATAATGCTTTGTTGCATAGTCATACACATTATAAAATGGTGTATGCAAGTTTCTGTTTGAGATTACAAATTGTTGACAACTGTGAGGATGGTAGAGGCTGGATTATTTTATTTTATGAAAATTGTAAAAATATGTTTAACAATTTTAAAAAAATATTTGCAAAATTTGAAGTTGGGTCAGGGAAATTTTATTAAAAGATTTGTGTGGAAATTCTATAATAAATCCTTGTAACTGCTTCAGTAACATTAATAGAGGCAAGATCAAACCTGCAGGTGTTCATGTTCTTTAATTACCTATATATTGTTGCTTAGCTAACAAAACCATCCTATTAACATTTCAGTAACTTTAAAGGAGAGTCAAAAAACTAATATTTTAAGTACTTATAGTGTGTATTTAATATAATCCTATTTTTGTTTTAAAACATTTTGAAAACTTTTTTTTTTACTATCAAGCAAGGATAACCAACTACACTCCTATTACCTCAGCTTGGAGCATACAGCAGTTAGTATGCTTTGTGTATTTATGCTGTTTAATTTTTGTGCGATGGTGATGCTATCTCTAGACTATTCGCTGTACAAATTGTATCGGTAGATGCAGAACGTCCACTAGAATGCTTTGAAATCAAAAAGTGAATATCATAAAAAATGTCAGCCGGTATTGTTTGCTAAGCAACGATACACAATTTTGCTTCCTTTATTTCTAGAAGCCTGTGAAACTAAGTATGAAATTGTTAGTTGATATAATTTTTCAATGAGATAGCATCCTCTGCAAACAGCTAACATATTATGTATAGTAAATTTGTGATGCTATTTAATTATTTTCCTACATTTAAATGGAACGTATGAAATTGTGATATAATAGTGATACATCCTTAAATTACCAATGAACAGCAGTGTCGTTTCAGTGCACACCATTTACTCAACATTCAGCAACTGTTTCTGAAGCCCCACACCTACAGCAATGTACAGCCAGATATCGTACATTTTGTACTTGGATGGTTGCTACTTCCGAACATTCCTCAAATTGTATAGAAACAGAACTGTTCAGCCCCTATAAACTTTTCCATATTGCAGAATATTTTACATTTCTTGAAATTAAACAGTTTATATAATTATACCAATAGTTAATGTGTGTTAGTCCTAAAATACAATTGTACAAACAAACTATGTTAACATGAAGAGGAAATGTATACATTATGAAATAAAATTGTAAATTTTTTTGAAGGCTACGTATTTTTTTTTTCTTTCCCCCAAACCATATAGTTTGTGTTTATGCAAAATCAAGCAACAGCTCAATATAAAGTTACGTTGTGGACTTTAACTCCTTGCATATGTTATATATAAGCTAAGCATATCCCTAAATTTATTTCAGCAAGTAGTGTGAAATTTGCATTAAAACAAAGATGTGTTTGGTTTGGATTTTTTTTAATGGTTATGTATAGCTTTAAAATTATCTAAGCAGAGACAAAGAAAAATTGGAAATATATGATCTAAATTAAAAATAATCTGATTTTCCCCCCCTTCACCAACTACTTTTTTTCATTACTGATGATACATTTTCACACACAAGGTTTACTGTTTATTTTGATAATTTTAAACATATCTGTTCAAGACATGCTTATTACAAATTAGCTATCTTGGTTTTCTCCCTCCCCTCCCCCTTCCCAGTTAATGGTTCTCAGTTTTAGGATGCTTGAAGGCAGCCTCTACCATACACCAGTAACAATAGTTAATTTTGATATGCTTTAAAAAGGTCTTTTAATAACAGGTTTAATAACAATAAAAAAACAGTGAACAAGTAAGCTGTATAATTTTTTAAATACTAGTTGTCTGAAACCGAGATGAATACATTATCTCTGCAGTTCACTGCCGCTCCAGCACTATGGTAATAATCTGCCTTCATGTACCATAATTTGGGTATAGCATACATTTATTCAAGTTAAGTGTATCATATCATCTGATGCAATGTACTATATATACGGTTCAGCATACCATTGTTGTTGTGCATTTGCATATATTTGTTTTATGATTAAAGAAAAAGTTAAATAACTAAAATTCATGGATATTTATGAACACATAGAATCATTTACAAAGAATTTTGCGAGTGAATACTAAGTCAAAATACATTTTAAATTATACTTAACTTTCACTAAAAAAAAATTTTCTACTGTTTAATAGTGTGTGGTGACATTTCGCAAATTCATGACTTGCAATATTTCTGGGTTTCTAGTTATAAGTGATGTAAAGCTGCAAACATCGTAGGTAATGCATACATTTAATTAGTATTAAACTTTAAATCATGGTATTTTATTTTTCTGATAATTTTTAAAAGAGTATTGAGTCTTGTGTTATTTTTCTATAGGTATACTTTTAGTTGAAATGATAATACCTGTCTGCTAGTAAAAAGAGAGACAAATAAGGTTCAGGATCTCGTCACAAAGAACTCTGTTTATGTTCCGACATGTCCTGCCAGCGGCGTTATCTTTCCATCTGAGTGGGCTAGCGGCTAGTGGAAGGCGGTGAAGAAAGGGATGGGGAGACTGCCCTTTGTTGTTGTTGCCTGCAATTTTTAAGATTTACCTACCATTTACTTGTCACATGGGGCTTCAAGTGAAGTGAAGTTAAAAATATGTGTATGTGTTATTCGCTGGTGATATACTGCAGAATTTTATCGGGAGTTACGCTTTCTGCGGTACAGTTACAGACCTATTTACGGTTCTTGGTGCAGATCAATTTGCCGAGAATGGCAGAACCAATAACCGCAACCCACCCATCACTATTAAAACTATTCTAAATAATTAAAATACTGATTTTGGCAAAATAGTTACTGAACATTTTACTGACACATTTATTGGAAAATGTACTATCTTTATAAATAAATAAAACCATATAATCTTGTCTCGAAGCTGTTATGTTACTGACTTGTCCAAGCCAACTTTCTTGTTGGCTAGTCCCTTACTTAGTTGCCCCAGTACAGGTCTGGTCAATGGATACAGACTACTACAAAAATATTAACTGAAGATTTCCTGCACTTCAGATTTTCATTCACCATAATGTTTGATGTTGACAGTACACATTGACCCCCACTGGGGCTTCGCTCCCTTAAGCCTGAAAATACTCTGCTCCCTTCCCACTCCTTTTCTGGCATTTGTACTGCTGTAGTACGAGAGTGAGTGTTTAAACAGTGTGAAACATCTCTGAAGGATGTCTGGCCATTCAGTGCGAACAAATATTTTAATTCTTTTTTTTTTAGCAGACTGGCTTGAAGCACCCTTACAACATAATTTCATTAAGTATAAACATAAAAATTTAATACAGACTGAGCCGAATGATCCCGAGCAGACCCAAAGCAGGCAATATATTAAATTCCTGTATATGTATTAATTAATAGTGAGGGAGTTTGAGGACATGCCTCAAAAGTGTAAGCGTTTTAATGTGTTTACTTTGAAGTACCCATGGCACTAATTTAAATGAGTGTAACGGATGTTTGCTTGCCATTGGGATGGCATGATGCTCTGGAGCACGGGCTCTGTCGCCCCAGTCCGACATCATCAGCTGAGGTAGGATGCTCCAGCATCCCGGGGACTTCTTCCGATGCCATCGCTGATCAAGTAATTCTTGTTTTTATCCGTAATTAATCCAAAATGCTCTCTCATGGTTCCCGGAGCTCCCAGTCCTGCCTCGAGTGGCAGACTGTTTTAATAATAATTTTTTTTACGAGACTTTGAACCATGACCAAGTGCATTTCAGCACGGTCATGAAGGTGACTCATACAACCCCTAATCCAATTCGTGCCACAGGGCTTTTCAACAGTTTAATTTACAAGAATAAGAGTGATAACTGCAAAAGTGTTAGTCAATGAAGACGTGTTATGTAATTCGGTGTTACTTTCTCGTCATGTGATGACCACCTGCAGGTACCAGGTGCATGGGGTGCCTGAAGAGCCCACAGTGACACACCTACATGAAAGCATGCTCGATGCTGAGAGTGGGTCAGGTCCTGGTACAAAATGTCTGGAACTGGTTACGTCACACCCTCAGAGGAGTCTTCACTGGGCTGTGTCTCCTCACCATTCAATGGCACCCATTTAACATTTTGTCGTAATTTTCAAAACCATAACCCAAATAAAGCCCAACAACAATATGAATAAAATTAAAAATATCTGGCTTCAAAGGAGCTGTTTAATATCCAGTGTATTTACATACAGCTATCACATTCAGATTTGTTGACATCATGGATAATGGCTAGAGACAAGATTTTATGGTTTTATTTTTATAACAGCTGTTTTGTAATACTTAGTTCACCAAAATAGGGGTCAAATTTATATGCTGCATTTATACGATGAAATAATTTGTAATAAATTGGTCTAAAACAAATACATTCATAAAAATTAATTAGTGATCATTTGTGGTCTAAAAGTGATGCACAATAAAACATATTAAATTAATTTTTCTGATATATGCACTTTAGTACAATTTTTTGTTCAGGAATACAGTCAAACCTCTATCTATCGTTTTTCAGGGGACCAACAAAAAAATTCAGTAGATGCGGACATTCAATAGATGTGGACTTCACTCTAAGAATTTTTAAAAAATATTTCAACCTCAAAATTAGTGTCAGAAATATATCAGTTACTTGTCATTAAAGTTAAATCAGTTGAAAAATAAATAAAAATGGAAGTATTTTACTTAATTCAATTTACACTTGCAAAAAAAAAACATACGCACAATAAATCTACATGGAAATTAAAGTCTTTTTCAATATCCTGAAGTCTGAAATATGTTTACTCATGTCATCAAATGTAGAGCTGTACTGAAGAAGCCGATTTTGCCAATATTTAGTTGAATCGGCATTTCTGCCGACTTCCGATACGCTTGTTAATTTTCGGCCGATATTACTGAAAAACGAGAGAGACTGCCATAACCTAAAAATCCACGATTACCCTTTTCGCTTTTCGTAGTAGTACTGCATTTTTTCAGATCGCATTATTTCTTCGCAACATGTGCCAAACGTACATATAAAAATTTAACATCCTATTTTTCAATAATGTTCTTTATTTTTAATATGTCATAAATAAATACATTACCGTCACGGTAAATATACATCTCGGTTGTTACGGTAACTGTAGTGCAAATGTGGTAGCTATCGTGCTTCTGTAGTAATAATGGTATCGACAAAGAATCTTTAGTTCTTTTTATGGTAATTATCTTAGGATAATAATTGGGTTTGTACTGTAGTTATGGTACATCATCCATATTTATTCGTAAGTTGTTCATTTGTCTTTTCTTCATATTTACGTGCTCCATTACTTGGCTGCAGATTTAAGTTGATTTTTACTACTGTATACTATCGTTACTGTTTTTATGACGGTTTCTTTCTAAGAAATGGTTATTTCTGCAAAATCTTTATGGTTAAACGATCATCTATTATAATTTATAGTGACGGGACCACATATTTTGTACGATCAATGCGGACAAAACGATAATTCGAACATCGGTACAAGCGGACTTTTTTAACCTTAGTTGTATGGCAATTTTGCCAGGACCGTAGAAAGTATACGATAAACACGGACAATTGATACATGCGAGTTCAATAGATAGAGGTTTGACTGTAATGACATTTCTCAATTTTAAAATTTTAAAAGATTAATTTTTTATAATTTGAATTAAGTTTTGGTTAAATTGTTCTTAATTTCATGATACAACCTACATTTTGGTACTATATGTCACATTTCAGTGTTATGTGGTATTTTGAAGTGTTTTTCAGTGTATCCTCAGTTTTATTCCAATTCACCATATAATCTTGTCTCTAATAATGGCATAATGCAATCTTAGTAGTTTTACATAGCTTTCCATTTTGAAGTCCAATCCCTTGTCCTGTTGACCAAGGCAGGTAGTGAGACAAGCAACTACAGCAAGGAGGCGTGTCGATGCATGGTAGAGGAATTGGCAACAGTGCCAGCAGGCAGCTGCCTCCCCGCTCGCCGCACATTAAGCAACCAAACTGCGTGGACAAGAAAACAAGAGCGGTGCGCGACTTCACGAGAGCAGGTCACTGGGGCTATAGAGCTGGGGGGGAAGGGTGGGCTCAGCTGGGATCGCAGCGGCCATCGTCGGTGGTCGTCTTCAGGTTCTTCACTAGATCCAGGACACGTGCCTCCAGCCGCAGAACCTCCACTGGCTTCTTGTACTGCCAACACACACATTCGTACCCTTACCTTAAGCACAACCTCAATAACTCTCACGCCATTCAAATTCGAACAGTACAAGTAGGTAGAATTTATAAAAAAAAATATATATATATATATTTCAATAACTAGTATTATATGATGTACTGACGTGCATTTCGGTGTTTATTCGGCTTTATCACAATTTTCACAGTATAATCTTGTCCCTAGCTATAGTGCAAGAAGCAGACAACAGACCGTACATGTGTGACAATAGATTGTGACTTTAGGACCTTAGTAAGCATTATGTTTAAACAGCACATTTTGTCTCACAGATGCAGTGTTTTCGATCGATAATTAGAAACATTACTGAAATAAGATGTGAATAAAATATTCAGAATTGAAATAAATATGCATTTTATTTCATTTGTAAGGACTAAACCAATGGATCCCTTGGTTACATGGAATAATCATCCCTTTATTTGCTATTTCCCATGATTCCAACTGTAACATTTCATGACTAACACTGCAGTCATTTAAGTATGTGAAAAGCACGCTTTGAAGAATTGGTGTTGACTGTTATGTGCATGCTAGTTTTTTATAATTTATATAACGACCTGACAGAGTAGCTGGTGCCTTTTAAAAGTTGATATAAATAATTATGTTTTATAATCTGATTCAGTGGTCACTTTTTTGATATCAAGTAACTAACATATGTTAGTATTATATGTTTAATAGGTATTTGTGTGTAATAAATGTTTTTTCATGATGACTGATTATTATTTTTATAACTATTTTGCTGTTGGTTAAGTTTCAAGTAATTTTCTTTACTTATTTTGTTATTATTATTTAAAACCAACAATGATGTCATGTAATGGTAAATTACAATCAGTGTTCCTAAAGAGTGTGAGAACTCAAGGACAAATGTATACAGTTAAACCTTGTTAATACAATATCTGTTAATCCAGAATCCAGGTATTACAAAACCTGTTTGAATCCCCGTTGACATGAATACGATGTTTAGTGTTGATTCGTTTGTACATTACGAAATACCAGATAATATGTAATTCTAAGTTCCATAGTGGCCCAAATCTAGTTTTGCGAATATTTAAGATCTGATAATTCAAAGCGTTAAAGTGAAACACTGTATTTGTGTTCTCAGTATTTATGTTTACCATAATTAACATTTTTATAGGTCCCATTTACGTGTCATTAAATGGAATGCTTACTTTCCTTCAAATTACACCACAAAAATTACTTTCTTCCCGCTATTCATGCCTCTTTTTCTGTGTAAAAACTTGGTTTTAATTTATGTAAAACTCATTTAAGGGGCCCGCCTACCTGGTCACACACACGGTGTGCAGAGCTTCAGGATAAACAACGCGATTTCAAAACTACTCAAGATATCCGAGTGGGGTGTTTACGAAAAGCATTTAAGAGTTCGCTGAGGCCCGAAAAGTACTTTTAATTTTGGATCATGTTTTTAAACTGTATTTCTAGAAGAGTTAAAATGGCTAAAAGCTAAAACACATGTTTTCAGAGTAATTTTTAGGTGTAAAACAAGTGGTAAAGATTCTTGAAAGCACTTAAGGGACTTGCATTACACCTTTATCTTCATTTCCCCGTAATATAAAAATACGGTCACCGCACAAATTTTACAGTTATCAATTGATGACGAGAAGACTGCGCGCCAGTTCAGAGCCTTGAGCTTAGAGGCTATATCGCGCTATAAATACCATCGAGCGTCGCGCTTATCATCCCGCCTCACTAACACACATACACCCCTGATGAGGCGGGCCCCTTAAGACTTTCTCACATAGTAAAATTTCCTCTGAAATAATAAAATATGATCAAATATTTCAAACCCTACATTTTCTCCATAAGATGCGCATTATTCCTGACGGTAAAGTTGACCAAAAACTTTGTTTCTCGTATAAAACATTTGTTTAGTTGAAATTCATTATTTGTTAGGTAATTACCATTTACTTTTTTAATGACAGGAATACAAAGCTGTCCGATGTGAAAATTCTTTTTCAGACACGTTTTCAATTATGTATCTGTTCCATTGCTGCAGTCGAGCACTGGTTGGAATCATGTTTGGTTAGATTGATGCCTGTATACAGTGCGCGCATGTACTTGTGTGTCGATATTGATAGCTTGCTGATTGCATTTAGCAAGCGGACTCTGTCCCTTGCCGAGTGAACTAATTTAAATGTGAAACTAGATGTAAAAGATCTGCTAGTGTTATAACAAATTGAGGAGAAAATTATGATTTCAGAGGTAACTAATTATTTACTAAAATGAAAGGTATTTAGTCTGTCACGTTTGAGACAACTCTCACGCCGGATTAGCGACTTTGCTGGCATCTAGAAAGTCAATATGGTAGTTTTAACACGAACACCGAAGGTGAAATGTAACCCTCTAGAAAACGCTGGCAGCGCAGTAATGTGATCTGGCGAAATCTGGGCGCAAGCAGCTTTATTGGTGCCAGATTACAAAATGTGCCGAACCACAGAGCAGCAGATTCATGAGTCATGACCTTTCAATATACATACATGCAACTTTTATCGGAGCCTCAGTCTGCTGCCAAAGCAGTGAAGAGGTCTGACCAGACACTCACAGTGACCACGAGGGTGTTGTGGCGGTGGGAGAAGCTGATGTTTTCCTGCCGGGCACACAGGCCGACCCTCTCCAGCTCCGGCACGGTCAGCTTCTTGAAGTACTTGTGGTTGGAGGTGCGCACGGTGATGCAGTGGCCCTTCTCGTCCGCCGTCACGCTGTACACCTCCGGCGGGTACGGCAGGTTGCGCACCCGCCACTCCAGGTTCCCCCGGGTCACTCTCTTGGTGACCACCGGCTGCAAGCATGCGCACGCACAGTGCTGCACTTGTCCACCCTCCTACCTACCCACAGAAAACATTTCCCATACATATATTTTTTTAAAACTATACTAGTTTCAAAATAAAATGTGTTCACATGGCCTAACTTTCGCAGCTTTCACCAATGTGAAACCCGTAAAATTAAAAAAAAAAAAAATTCCAATTCGGGCAGGCAAAAACACACTCCCTGGTAAAAAACAATTTAATATAGTTTTTCCACACATCTTAATGAAAGCTCTATCCATTACAATAGTATATTTTCTGCAAAGACGAATAATTTTATCAAATTGTAAAGAAAAACAGCCTTAAAATTTGCCAAAAAGTGTGTGTGTTGTGTGTGCTTTGGTTGTGTGTTTTGTGTGTATGAGAAAGAGTGAGTATCTTTAGCAACTGAGCTAGTATGATACGCTCTCTTGGGCAGAATATCATCTAATAAATAGGGGCATGTATTTTTCGCAAAAAGATTTTTAGCTGAGAGTTTAAACAATGTAGCATCATCTGTTTCATGATTGGTTGAGTTTCTTTCAGTTGCATGTTATCTGTTCATACATGGATCACACACAGCTGATCAGTGTGGTAGTAAACTCGTTATGAATGGTCCAGTCAAATAATGCAAATTTTTCTCTTGCAGAAGGTCACCAATTACATGCAAGAAACAGCTGCAGTGCGTATATCTTATTGCAGTCTAATGAACGTTCAGACTTTTTTTGCAAAAAAATTCACAACCCTACTAATAAACCCAAAAATCTAGTCTTGCTGGTTCAATTAGTATAGAAAATTTATATTTTTATTTTTGGCAAATTTCTTATTAAAACATTAATTTCAATAATAATAAAAATTTGTATACAAATATATTTTTGGCTTTATTTTTCTTAAAATTTGTAACAAAATAAGTAACGACCTTACGTTTGAATAAATTTGTTAGGTGCCAAAAACAAAGTTCCATAGAATATTACTATTTGAGTTTAAGTTTGTTCACTTTGAAAACTGTTTTGCACAAATAAAAGAATACACAAATAAAGTTTGTACATTTATTTTGTCCTTAATAAAATACTGAATATAGCAGTCATTTTCGCACAGTAACCTTCACATCTATAAAAAAAACTTGTCCCCAAATTCTCAAAAAAAATTTATTCATCACTTGGGCACAACATTTACTTACAGTCCATTTAGTTAATCCTACCATAGTTATTTGCGATGCACTGTACAAATGGCAGACAGACCATTATCTGCTTCTTGTGGCCACTGATTGACCAAAAAGGGCTCTAATTGGGCTTACGCTCCCGCCTTTGGTCCTTATGTTATAATTGAAGTTGTCCAAAACATTGATAACCACGTGGCTCGGATCACAGACGGGAAATTCATCTGAAGACAACACATTATAATTTGAGGAGCTGCTACTCCTGCTCTTATTCTCGTAGATGCCCACGTAATGACTACAATGGTGACCTACAAGTCCAGCTTCTTGCGTACTGGGAAGAAACTGCATTTGTGACGTCATTAACAACCAATCACAGAGCATATTACAATTGCAACCAATGACAGAACATATTTTGGTCATGAAAATAGACCATGATGCATTGCAACTTGGCCCACAAGAAAATTTCACCCTAATTTCCCACACACCAAATACTACTGTCTCTCTTTAATCCTGATGTAACTGTCCAAACTATCACATCAGCATGATATTCAGGCTCAGAACCCTAGCAAATGATACAAAAAAAAAAGTGATATCACATAAAAACTAAATGAGCAAGCAAAATTAAGTAAAAATATTTTCAAACAATTGTTTTATAATAAAGTTAACATAATGATTAGAAATATTAAAAACATTATATAGATGTAAACTATGTTCATAAAACATGTTGCAAATGCACAAATATCTCTGAAAACAATATACAACTGTTATTTACATAATGATAGAAAACCAAACCAAGTATGATTTTCAATTATAAAAATATAATAAATCTTTAATAAAGTAATTTACTAAGTGAGAAGGGCAGTAACCTGGTATGTTACAAGTAGTACAAGAATGTATAAATAATGATTGCACTAATAGTATTTGTACATATTTCATAATGGTCCTAAAATACTGTCTGGTACTATATGCAATTAAACAAACTTTAATAAAAAAAAAGTTTATTTTAGAGCTATCCTGTTGCGGACTTATGCAAGCTAAACTAGCAGGCAGCCAACACCTGCCACAAATTGAGGCTGTCGTCACTCTCAGGTATTAATCTAGGCCCTGACCGCTTCTGGGGGCAGAGCAGAGGGTTGAAAGAGCAAAAGAGTGCCTTATTGCCCCACCTGCAGCTACGAAAGGTACAGCCTTAAAAGTTGTACGATATTCATTAACCATAGGGAAGGCTAAAAGTTAGGACTAAAACAATATAACGAAAATTTCACTAAAAATATTTCAACCAGCAGTTTCATGAATATAAGGTCACCGAGCAAACAATACATCCACGGTAAGTTGAAAATATCTGCAAAATAAAATTTCCACTTCAGACAACATAGTATTTCCATAAATAAGACGAGTGAATATCATACTAGTAGTCATAAGTTTTTCATTACATATTACAATGTCCATAATGTTTTTAAAAGACTTTCTGCCTCTGTCATTTTAAGTTTTTAATGAGAAAGATAACTGTTATTTTTGTTTTGGTATTACTTTCTACAGAAACTAATACCCAAACTTTGCTTGCTTGTGACATCGGATTTTAAAATCACACCACCTGTGGGCTGACACTAGCTCGTAACCGAGTGCGCAGGCACTCACAGTGGAGCTGCTCTCCTGGATGAGGACGCTGTCGGCGGGGGCGTCGAGCCGCGACCGGGGGTCACCCACCTCCGCCTGCCAGCAGCCCGCCCTCCCCAGCCGGTCGGGCCGTCGCCACGCACGCTGCGTCAGCACGTCAGTCTGCAGGCTGTACTCTTCCACCATCTCCTCCCCGTCCTCGAACCGGTAGTGCACCTTCCGCGACCCTACAGGCAACACGCCTGGCGCTATCTCGGCGTCACAGCCACAAAACTACAGTTTTACACCAGCGTCAAGCCAGAGAACCCTCGGTCAATTCTTTCATGTATCTTGTTGCAGTGCATTTGCACTGATCTGAAAAGCCAAACATTACGGGGAAAAAACATAATCCTACTCACAATATTGCATGGTATACACAATAAAGTTGCTAGCATTAAAAAATTAGTTTGTTGCATAAAGTTGTGTTTGAAACACCAGCCAACATTATGACACCTAGAAAATTTTCAAAAGCTGCATTTATAAAACGTGGGAACTATTACACCAAACATTTTGAACGGTTCTAAGCCATTTGAAGTTATTTAATTAAGGAGATTATTTAATACTTTAGAGCACTGCGACAAAATGCATTACCTAGCAAATTTGTTAATTTTGTATGATTTAATTTTTCTTAATTAATGATATGTGCATTGTTCTTTCAACAGTACCCTTAGTTAAAAAAATGTTTTAATCATAAGAGTTTTCAAGATCATAATGGACATAAAAGTTAGCTTATTTGCTCAAAGACACTTTCATCATGAAAAACACAGTCAATGAATCAAAAAGCTAGTGAACCCACAAGAAATACCCATTCATTAACAAAATTTAATTACTAAAAAATTTATCCTACAATAACAACGGTTTTTCCAACACGAAAGCTTCACTTGTAACCATGTAATAAAATCTTGGAAATCAATTTTAACCCACTTCTAATTGTTGTATCAATTTGAAACTTTACAAGTATATGTAAACCGGATGATAACAGAATAATTTCATGAGTATAAAACGAAGAGAGACAGAGCGAGAGAGAGAGATGGGGGAGGAGGGGAATGGTCACAGAGACACAAAAAAACACTTCTTTTGAGCTATGGGCAAAAAAACACCACTTTCAAGTTATGTGCAAAAATCATGCTTTTTGTGTATCCATGAGGCCGGGGCAAAGTGGGAAATTTTCCCAGGGGTCGACAGCTCCCTCCCCACACCACCCAGGAGGTGAACCCCCAAAATATCGGAAATTTCAAAAAGCTATTCTATTTCAATTTGAATGGTTTTTATTCAAGAGGCAGGGCAATGTGTAAAATGTGACTGAGGGTTGATTTCCCCCCCGCCCAAACCACTCAAGGGGAGGTCATTTGCCCCCAAAATGTTTGGAACTTCGAAAATAGTTTCTGTGGCACATGCCTTGAATTTAGAAAAAAAAAAAATTAATTCAATATAAACTAAAAAGTAAGAAAAAATAATCTTTAAATTTAAGTAATTTGTTTAAAAGCGATAGAATGAACTACAACTCTATATAAGATAATTTTTTAATAAGCTTGAATTTGATCTGGCATAAAACATATATAAAATTTGGTACAATACATAATAAACATTTACAAACATGTAATCCAAAGATATAGTTCAACTATGGGTAGCTATATGACGATAAACAAACATAATAAAATACTGTTGACAGTTATTTAAAACAGTATTTAAAACATAAAAATTACTACCACATGACCACTGCTTAATTTCTATTGGTCACACAAAATAACATAAATGAAAAGCTGGGGAATAACTGGCTAATCTGTACAGGCCCAAGTCCACATGCATGCCAGTGTAAATCCTCCGTTCTTTGAGCTCTGTCTCCATTTGTGAAAAACCCATCTCCAAGTCAATGTAAAACGTTCTCGTATTAGCTCGGCAATGCTGATTTCTTTAATTGAAGTTGCTAAGTGGAACCAAGAGAAGTCGAGAATTTTGGCAGTGGTCACAGCAATGTTTGTATCTGACCGAAATACGTTAAAAACTGTTTCAAGTACAAGAATATTTAGTGTTCTATTATTACTTCGTGCTTTATTTTTATCATAAATACAAATTCTGCCCGTGCTATGACTTCGAAACATAATATATATATTTTGTTTAAAGTAATATTTTATAACCTTGAAATGCAATGTCCAAAGCTGCCATTTTTTACGTATCCGTGTATTGTGGAATCAGCAGGAGCGATAGTGCAGTAATGTCCCAAGAGTTTCATCTCCGTTTTCGTGCCATTGTAGAACAGCCCTTGATTATGTTTGATTTTTGTGTAGCTGTGTATATAATGCAGATAATTATTGCTATTGCTTTGCAAAAGGTACTGAAATAAAAAAAAATAAACGGCTAACTTGCGCCTACTACATTTTCACTTAATTTTCTTACCATCTTTAATCACACACAGCTTCTCAGCGTTCTGCAATTTTTCAAACCAAGCATCAGCCGCCATTCTAGTTGAATCTATCAACAATTCATAGATGTATATATTTATTTTTTGCTAAGTTGCCTACAACCTGTCACCAACAGCCGAAGAAGAATTTTGTCCTCGTTCATATTTCTTCATCAAATCGTAACAAATATCAGCATGTATAGTTATACCCATACCTTACCCGGGCCTCGAACACAGAAACGATTAAAAGAAAATGTTTAAATTATTTCACTTCCAGCATGTATATCTTAGAGAGCTTACTACTCATATTTTGTTGAAAACAGGATATCAATCAGCTGAATGAAGGCTACTTGGCTAAAAATTCCTTAAGAATAAATGAGCCAGACATTTATCGTGCTTAATATTTTTTATTTGCTGTAATGACTAAAAATTGTAGACATTAACTTCATAAACAAAAAAATTTGTTGATTAAAGCTTGTCGCGTACCCATCTCCGTAGGATGCGTGGAAACGTGGCGGACATCTCTCGGCCGTTTTCTTGTATTGCCCGGCGCCAGCTCTCTCACATAGAGCAGCTTCCTGCGGGGAGGCAGGGGTGGACCGTCCGGCCCATGTAGTTGCTGAGGGACGTCTCCCACACTGGAGAAAAGTGCGGTGCAGGCTAGTTGTGTTAGGCCACGTGTTTTGGCCCGTGGACACAACCAGATACAAAACAACACTCACGCACACGGTAGATAAAACGATAAAAGAGATTATAACACACTATAGAACAGAACCAAAAGCGATAATAGTGGCGAGTTTATGGAGCGTCTCGCGACCGTGCCTAACCTCGAAAGTGGCTCGCACGGGACTGGAGACCAGAGCTGTATCCGAATACATAGGGATGCGTCCTTAGCACACACATCCCTACATTCCTTAGCAAATGCAGCCACAATGTAGAGGACGCATTTCTAATGGATGGATAGTATCCGAATACTTTTACTGCTAGCACCACCTGTTGACTGTCAGTCGTACTAATGTTCACGCAGCCATTTTGTGTAGGGATATCTACGAATATTCAGCAAAACGTAAATAATAAATACCTACCAATTAAAAAATAATGTAACGTGTATGTTATTCATGTTAGCGATCCAAATAAAAGACATTTTATAAGTTGTAAACTTTGAAAATATTTATGAGTTTTGAATTATCCTTTAAGTTTAAGTTCGTATTTTGATTATATTTATTAACGTCTTCATTTGTCTCTGTTTAAGTTATCACTTTCTCTTAAAATGTTTTAAACAAATATTATGCTGAAAATCTGAAGTAATATTATACACAAACAAAATAAAACCCGATTCCGAAGCTAATGGAAATAGGGACGCGTTAGTGGATCCCTAGAAATCTCGAATTAGTGGATGCGTGAAGGGATGCATCGGCATCCCTTGTGATAATTCGGATTCAACACAAAGATGGCCGCGTCCACTACGATGCACTTTTAGTGGATCCCTTAGCTAAGGGATTCATTAGGCCAGTATTCAGATACAGCCCAAGACGCCGGGGCACTGCTATGGCACGCACGGAGTGGAAGTGACGTCATTCCCAAAACCGCGACGCGCTGTGGACAGGGCTGTGATCCGGGCTTTAACCCATAAGCATGAAGGTACAACGTCAGACGCGCCCCCCTGGATAAGCCCGGGTCAAGGCCGTCCATGCTTCCACCTGAGGCAGCAGGATCGGGACGCCCTCTCCCGCGGCGGTCGTCGGGGTAAGGGCCACCTCTCTCGCCCCGTACTCGCCGGGTCGTCGTACACTAGTGCATCCAGCTCTGAGCCTGTGGCATAGTCTGCCAAGTAACGTGGGGCGCGGCGAAGTCGTCCGTTGCGTATCGGGGTCATCTCAGCCGGCTCCTCGACTGTGACTCGGAACTCTGCATCGGCGAGGGAGGTACCATGTCCTCATCCACCTCTGGTGGGGGAGAGTGGCTCAGGTGCCTCCTCCTCGTCTGGCTCAATCACCAGAGGTTGTTCGTCTATCGCATCGGCGCCCACTTCGGGCATCCCGGTGACATCACATAACTGTGTCTGTGTCATGCATCTCCGATGGTGTCGTCTCGAACTTGTGGCCGAGCTTCCTGCTGTTTCCAGCATCGCTGTTTCTGGGCTGCGGGTGGCATGGAACAGGCCCTGCATGCCTCGGGGCATGATCGAGTCGTCTGAATTAGGCATTTCGTCCACTTCTACTAGGGAGACATCTTCAGAGACCAAATTTTCTCCTGGGAATGTTGTTCTCCATATGGTGTCTCGGTGCACATTTCGCACCCACTGTCCATCCAGGCGGACCAGGTAGGTGCTCCTACTTAGCCATTTAAGGATCGGGTATGGTCCCGACCATCTGGGGCTCACCCTGGCTTTGTAGTTCTTCGGCGCGATGGACAGAGGCTGTGTGCACACGTATACCAGTTCTCCAGGTTGGAGTTCCGGTGGCAGTCGGGTCCTTTGTGGTGTTATCTGGCGAGTATAGGCCCTCTGGTGTTCACACGCTGTTGTCAGTTCTGCATCTCGCCATTGATGGTGCTCCTCTAGGTCTTTTTCTTCATTGGCTACCCCGTGGGCTGTCCATTCTCCTGGCAAGGGCAAATTGTGGCCTTGGACCATTTCCTCCGGGGTCATTCCTGTGGCTGCATTGGTTCTGAAACGGATGCAAAACAGAGCCTCTGCAAGATGGTCGATACCCAGCCTTATGCGCATCTGGAATTTAAACTCTTGGTTTCACCTCTCCGTCGGGTTGGCTCGAGGGTGGAAGGCAGGTGTGGTCCGGTGTTCGATGCACCACAAGTTGCACATCTACCGCCACTGCCTCCCGACGAATTGGCTGGCATTGTCCATCAGCAGGTCTCTCGGGTAGCCCCAATGCGGGAAGAATTCCATTTGCTATATCATCCCAATATTGCTGGTGGAGTAAGCTTCTACCCAATAAGTGAAGAGATCGGTCACTACCACCAGGAATCTCTTACCCCGGGCTGTGCGGGGATATGGCCCCATGATGTCCAGCACGATGGACTGGAAAGGGGTAGTGGGAATGCGAGGCTGTTGTTGCTCTGTCCTGTCGCTCCACCGCGCTTTCCGCTCCTGATATGTCTCACAAGTCCTCACGTACTCCTGCACATCCCGGGCCATGCCAGCCCCGTGGTAGTGCTGACCGACTGCCCGCCGTGTTTGGTCCGTCCCAGGGTGTCAGGCCAGGTCGTGATCATGCATAAAATGCATCACCGCTTCACATGCCTCTGGTGGGACATAGGTGCGCCACTCCTGGTCGGGTCCCATTCCTCATGTGTAGAGCACGCCGTCCCTCGTAGTCCAGATCTCACATGGTTCCACTATTTGCTTCACTGTCTGTACTCAGCGTCCTAAGAGGTGCGTTGGGCATCGTGCACCTGACGTTTCAGCTCGACCAGGTCTGCAGGAGGTGGGTCGTCGTCCACACCTAGCGCAAGCAGGCGGCAGGTTGGGTCCCCTGGGTGGTGGTGATCCGTCTCATAGCCAGGTGGCAGTATCTCATCCCAAGATACCTCGTCCTCCAGGCACGATCCCTCATCAGGGTCCTGTGACAGGGCATCTGGCAGCTCATTTTCTACTCCTGGGATGTGCTCCACCACGAAGTCGAACGACTGTAGAAACAGCGCCCAGCTCATGATTTTGCTTTTCCGCCCCTGGAGGGTCCGTAACCACGTGAGGCATTGGTTGTCCGAGCGCAATATAAATTGCCTACCCTCGAGGTGGAGACAGTATTTTCTCAGTGCCCATACCACTGCCAGGCACTCCTGCTCATTTCTGTGATAGTTCCATTCAGCGCGGCCGAACTTGGCACTGGCATAGTCGATTATTCACCTGTCCCCATTTTCATCTCGTTGGTATAGCGCCGCGCCCACCCCCTCGGCGCTCGCATCCGTCTGAACGTACAGCGTCCTTTCGGGGTTTATCCGTGACAGAGTGTGCCATCAGAGAAAAGCCACCTTCAAGCTGTCCAGCGCCTTCTGTGGAGCCGGTGTCCAGTAGTAGTGCTGTCGTGGTGACAAGAGATCTTTTAGGGGGGCAGTGAGCGTGGAGAACTGCGGGATATAGTTTCGCAGCCAGTTGGTGAGGCCCAAGAGCTTCTGCAACTGCTTGTGGTTTCTAGGGGGTTCAGCTTCTGCAATTTTCGCAAGGTGCATCGGGTGTGGACGATTACCCTCAGCATCCACCACATGCCCCAAGAACACCACCTCTCTCTGTCCAATCTGACACTTCTGTGTGGCACAGGTGAGGTGGTGCGTCTCGAGCCGCTCCAGGACCAGGGACTGGTGCCGCACATGGTCCTCCCAGGTCTTGGAGTACACGATCACGTCGTCGAGGTAGGCTGTCACGAACTGGCCAATGTACCCTTCCAGTATGCGGGCCATCATAGCTTTAAATGTGGCCGGTGCGCACTTGAGCCCAAAGGGCATGGCACAGAACTGAAAGCGTCTACCATCGGACACCATGAACACAGTTTTTTCTCTGTTACCTGGGTGTATTGGCACCTGCCAATAGCCCGAATGTAAGTTAAGGGTCGTGAACACTCGTGCATTGCCCAGGCCTGCCAAGGCCTCGTCCACACTGATGTGCGGTGGTGGAGAACTGATGGTGACACTATTCAGGGGACGGAAGTCCACACATAAGCGTATGGTCTCATCCATCTTGGCAGATAGGACGATGCATGAGTTGTATGCGCTGTTGGAGGGTTCGATGACACCATCTCGCAACATTTTGTGCACTTGCTCACGTATCACACGTTGCTTGTGGAAACCATATCCCCTGGGGACCTCATACACTGGTTGGTCGTGTATAGTGAGGATTCGGTTTTCTGTCACTGTTGTGCGCCTGAGTGGGTCGGCAGTGGCGAAGACACTATGCCTTTCCCTTATTAGCCGCCTGAATGTATCCTGATACTCTGGGGGTACATCATTGTCCACATCTTCTAGCTTCGTGGGCTCTCTCGGTGGAGGTGGTTCTCTACCTAGTGCATACACTGCCAGGTGCTCATGTTTTCCGACATTCACTAGCCCAGAGGCCGTCGCTATCACTGTGTCATGCTCTACCAACCAAGGCTGTCCGAGCACTAGGTCCTCCCTAAGTCCCTCTACTACAACTGCTGCCGTCTGTGTAACCAGCTCTCTAACACTCACTGTTATGATGGCATCCCCGATGACTGTCCCGACTCCAGTGCTCGTGGCCAGGCGCAGCGCGCAGCATCTCGGTGTGACGTCCACTGGCGGTACCAAGTGTTGGGCCACAAACACGTGGCTCGCACCTGTATCTATGAGAACGGCCATCAGTATCCCGTTCAGAGTGATGGGTACCCACATCAGCCAGTCGTCTGGGATGGTTAGCTGTCCCAGTGTTATGCGTGTCTCGTCCGTGGCTTCGGGAAGGATGTTAGGTGGTGTGGAGGGGCAGAACTGTTGATCCTACACCCCCTGCTGCCTGTTTCTCGCTGGTTGTTGTTGTCGTATTGGGCAGTCCTGATGCCAATGAACACGTCCTGCGGGCATCCAAGGCGACACTGGGGTTGTCTTCCTCCGTCCCACCTATTCCCCATGTTCCGCCACTCTGGTGGGGTGCTATGTCGTCTTCCACTCGGTGGGCCTTTGATTGCCCGTGTTACTGTCTGCCGTGGATGTTCGGGCTGTGTGCCTCCCTCTGGGAGAGTGGGCGCTCTGTACTCGTGTCTGGGCTCTTGTCCGGGAGTGGTCGTAATTGTCCATCGCCCCAGAAGGCGCTGCAGGTTGCCCTCCGTGGCTACGGCCATCGCACATATTCTTCAACAGACCCGTTGCAATATGGCCTTAGGAAGGGTTGTAATTCTTCCTGCACTAACGCGGTCACATACCGCAATGCTTGCTCCGGCGCTTCCCCTGGGGCTATGCGACAATAAAGCTGCAACTTGCCCGCCAGGAATCTCTCCACCGATTGCGTGTCCCTCTGCGCCTCGCTGTAGAAACGGGCCTTGCAACTCAAGACTGCCTGGCAGTCATAAAATCTCTGCGTGAGACACGTGGCAAACTCCCGCCACTGCATATTGTATCGCTTCCATAGAGTCCACTACTCCCGAGCTCGAACACGCAACTATTCGCTCGTGCGTTGTGTCCACTCCTCTACTGGCACATTGCACTCTAACATACGCCTCTCACACCATCGCACAACCTCCCATGGGTCTTCGTGCACGAGCTCGCTAAACTCCGGCAGCACTATACGTCCGGCCCCTGTGGCAACCCGCACAGCGTACGCGACTGGTGGTGCTGCCGAGTTCGTAGGCGTGTCCCAGTCAATTAGGTTCGGCGATGGTGGATTCTGGTTCGGCACATCGACCCGACGCGGTTGCCCGAGCAGCCTCTACACTCGTCACATCCCCCTTTTTCCTGGTACACGGCACTCGCTGTGTTCGAGGCTACCCTATGCATCTGCTCTAATGATTTATCCCTGTCCCACAACAACACACCCTCAGCAGTTTCTGTCTTCACCTCACTGCACCTCAGTGGCGCACACGCGCACGTGTTCCGACACTGCCACTCTCCTGTCACAAGGTCCATGCCTTTCGGTAGCTGATATGTCGCGCACGTAACTGTCAACCTGTGCGGCAGCATTGTTTACAAACACTGGGCCCACATGACCGCTCCGTCTGCGCAGCCTGCCCGCGCAAGATATCACCGCGCCCGCCCGAACACCGCCGGCGCGCCACGAAGATCACCGATGGCAGAACGGCGAAAGGGAGGACAAGGAGGGGGTACCACTGTGCGTTGTCACGTTGAAGGGGGAGGGGAGGTGGATCGACGGGAATATAATCCAGTTGCGGGACGGGAGACAGCGATGCGTTATCAGCTGAACCGTGAAACTGTTAGGTGTTGGAAACGTGGGAAAGGAATGGTTGCGTCCTCGCATTGATGAGATCAGAAGTACTGTCTAGGTGGATAAGTGAATCCATCCATTGTCCCAGGTGGATTTTCACGCTGTCTGATCACTCACTGTACACTCTTTTCCTGCACTGCATGGACTCTCCTGTGGACTTGAAGTTCGCTACACGTAAGGGTGCCAAATGTCGCGTACCCGTCTCCGTAGGATTCGTGGAGACGTGGCGGACGTCTCTCGGCCGTTTTCTTGTATTGCACTGCGCCAGCTCTCACGCGTAGAGCAGCCTCCTGTGGGGAGGCAGGGGTGGACCGTCCGACCCGTGTAGCTGCCGAGAGACGTCTCCCACGCTGGAGAAAAGTGTGGTGCAGGCTAGTTGTTTTAGGCCACGTGTTTTGTCCCGTGGACACAACCAGATACAAAACAACACTCACACACACGGTAGAAAAAAACGATAAAAGAGATCAGGGGCGAATATTCCATGGAACCAAGGGAACCATTGGTTCCCTACCGCTGACAAATAAATAAAATAAATATATTACTACTTGTCTACTGTCGTAAATAATTCAACTCGTATTTTTTGAACAGCTCGCCTTAACACTTTGTGTAGGCGCGTTCGCGCGTTGAATCTCTTCAGCTATTGCTTTATCTCTCTCACGCCTCTCTTTCTCTCTCTGCCTTCCCCGCTCCCACATCCCCCCCCCCCCCCCCCCCGGGCAAACATTGCTTTCTGCGCCTTCGCCTTCGGGTGTTTCCGTGAGCACTCGGCTTCGGCTTCCGACCTGGGGAACCAAGCCAGAGGGCTGGTTCCATCGCGTGCCGCGTGGCGTATTCTCTAGAGAAATTGTGTGCTTCGCGTTGCGTAAAATAACTCGTCTGACAGCCTGAAAGCAGATTTACTACATTAAGAATACGTACTTTATAATACTTAATAACTTCCCAAGTTTTTGGTGAAGAGTTTCGTCAAATTCAAAAGTGGCCACATAGCTACAGCATTGTTGAACTCACTCATTGCGGTAGGCTTGGCCAAGGGAACCAACAGTCTATTCTGCGGGCCCTGGCCATGGAGGGGATTTTAAGGGGAGTGCGGAGGTACGAAGCTGTCTCAGGAGGGGAGGGAGCGGCAGGAAACAGACGCGCTTGTGACTGCGTGGTAGAAAAATTTTAGAGGTGTAAAAGTAACGAAAAAAAGTGTATCCGTATGTATTCGTTACTATAGCAATTAGTACTCGTTACTATCGTATCGTTACGTTACTCGTTACTTCTGATACCGCATAACATGCTATGTTATGTTGCAGCAACGAATGGAGTCGTATTGCGTACGCGTACAGTATGACGTCGCGTAAATAATAATAAATAGAATATATACAATTAACAATATTTGATAATTAACAGTTTTTGTTAACCAAGAAACAATTAAATCTCATTAGAGCGGCTTTATTATATCATCTCTTTTAAGATAAGAACAAGAAAAACGTGAAAATACGCGATTCTAAAAAAACAAAAACATACATATTTCTCATTAGTAAAAAATACTTTCTTACGTTGTTTCTGTTCCAATCTCAAACTTTGTCTACACACACAATACCTTTAATAAACAGTAAAAAAACTTGATCGGCGAATTTCCAAATTATACTTTACTTAATAAACAAACATCCTTATTTGTAACGTAAATTCATCGAATATGCGCGCGCATGCGTAAAACATACGAAAAATGCGAGTAACGAAATGCATCCGTGTGTAACGTAACGTTTCGTTACTCCTTACTAGATGGCACACCCGTTACTCAGTACCGAATACATACGGTTTGCTACAGCTCTAGAAAATTTACTTGTTTCATCTTTTGGTGCTTAAAGTTTCGAACAAAAACGAGTTTTAATTTTGCAAGGTATACCCACGCCAGACATGTCGTGTATGGTAACAAATGCTAAATCAAGCGGTGTGCAGTGCAAAAGACACTTCAAATCTAATAAGCGAAATAGCCTAACAAAATGACCATACATGCTCATGCTTGAAAGTGACAGTTAAGATTATTAAATTCTGTGTGATTTTAACATGTATTGCATTGACTACCAAAATCATAATTTCGTGAATTTTGATATAGGTATGCTGGTGATGTGTTTCCGAGCGTATCTTTCACTGTTTCACTGATTAAAATGTCTTGCTTCGTGTAACGACGATTGCTCAAGTTTTAGTCATACCAGCTTTTTAATTTTATTATAATATAGGAAATGTTGACTTAACATTTTGAAGAGAAACTCTTAGGCCTAGCTTTCATCGACACTTAAAATTGTTTTGCTGCGGAAGCCGCCTTATTAGTCGAGGCAACAAAAGTAAAATAAATGAAAAAAATACTAATAGACCCATTGGTCGGTGGTGAATGGGAGGTGGTAGGGCTGTTTAAAGGTACAATTCATCGCTTTTGCTTAAGTATTTTCCAAACCATGGGTTTTAGCAACAAAAAAAAAACATTTTGATACAAAATTAAAAAGCATAAAATTTCCTACAAAAGAGATACGTTAAACCGCTTAAATAGCACCAATTTGCACCTTAAAATCAAATTTTTCCGGGGGAGGACCCCCGGACCCCCCACCTTAATAGGGGGTGATAGTGAACATACTTGGTTCCCCCACTTTGAAATTCACCCTTCGCCACTGAAAGAGATTATAACACACTATAGAACAGAACCAAAAGCGATAATAGCGGCGAGTTTATGGAGCGTCTCGCGACCGCGCCTAGCCTCGAAAGTGGCTCGCACGGGACTGGAGACCAGGACGCCGGGGCACTGCTCTCGCGCACACGGAGCGGAAGTGACGTCATTCCCAAAGCCGCGGTGTTGTGCGGACAGGGCTGTGATCCGGGCTTTAACCCAGAGGCACGGTGGTACGACGTCAAGCTGATTAAACAAATGAAAAATGAACTATAATAATAAATCGTATGCACAAAATTTGACCGCCATGTTTTCGAACCTACTGATTCACAATAGAGCATAGGGTGGTCATGTGCACGGTCATGTAGATAAGTCATTATCCGTCGACTTAGGGAAGCTCGCGGTGGCCTGAGAACTAACGGCGCAGTTGTATGTTCATTAACATTAGATTAAATGGGAGTTTCATATAAAAGTAGGTATATTTTAAGAAAAATGTTTCGTTTTAAACATAGGGCAAAGTTTTAGTTTAGGGTTTTTAATTTATTTGGAAGCTGTGAGGGTTTGAATACATAGCAATAATTTGTAACTTTGCCACAGTTGTCATTTTAAGTTTTAATCCAACAGAAATACTATTTAAGCAATATTTTATTCTTTATTTGTGAAGTCAATGGTATAGTATAGTGGAAAAATGTATGGACTGATAATACTGTGGGTTTGATACCCATTATGGTATTTTTTCTTCACTTTTTATTTTAATATTTCACGCAAAATTAAACTATAAAATACAGAAATTACGTATATTTGAACTTTTAAATTACATAATCAGGTGAGATTTCGAATAGACTAAACATTTACGAAAAATTCTAGCAAGTAATTATTTACTCTGATTTTTATTTATCAGAAGGTAACATTAACTTTTTCCGTTTTACAATAAAATAATGTTTTTTTTTTTAAAAACTGATTGAAGGTATTTTCTTTTTGTTGGCATTAATGGTGGGAGGTCAGTCTGCAAGTGGCTTCCATGAAGGAAGGATCCATCGCAATTTTTAATCGAATGAGTTCGTTGGGTTCAAGCCCAGAACTGTTTTATAATTTTTATTATATAATTATTTTTATAAATTTTAGAATATTTTCCATCAAACTTGGATAATAATTACGGATTTTCAAGTTTTTTTTCGTAACAAAAATTGCAACAGTGACGACCTACACAGCCAAGATGGTGACTGTAATGAAAAGTGCAGCATTCTAGGATCCAAGATCGTGGGTGTAACAAAAAGTGTAATGTTCTAGAATCCAAGATGGCTGGCTTAACAAAAATTGCAACCTTTGAAGTAAACAATTTTTTTTAAAAAATATTTGGAAAAATTTTGGAATTTTTTTGGTTGAAAATTAACAAATTTAAATTTTACAATCAGGGTCAAGGTTATGACATAGGCGGCGTAGTACGGCTATACGACATGGAATGTAAGCTAGTATGAGAATTTTTTCGTTTTTTCTAAGGCAAAAGTCTTTTGAGGCATTTCGAATTTCGAATTTTTTATTTTTGAGAAATAAAACGGGAGATATTCTCTCAAAACGGAAGTTTTCACTCGAAACAGCTATGTTATGAATTTTAATGTATTTTGTGTAATTTCTGAGGAATTTTGAGTCCAAGATAGCCACCATCATTTTGAGGTTGGCCTATCATTGACCACGCCTCATACATTCGACCTGGACCTAGTGCCCGGAAATCTTAATATATATAAATCTCGTGTCACAATGTTTGTCCTCAATGGACTCCTAAACCACTTAACCGATTATAATAAAATTCGCACACCATGTGCAGTTCGATCCAACTTGAGAGATAGGATAGTTTAAATCTCAAATTATAGTCGCAATTTTAATTTATTGCGATTTATAAAAGCGAAATACCACTCACTGACTCACTCATCACGGGATCTCTAAAACTATAAACCCAATTGACTTGAAATTTAGCATAATTATTCATTTTGTGATGTAGACGCTCACTAAGAACGGATTCTGCGGAAATCCGATCCCAAGGGGAGTTTCGGAGGGGGGAGGGGGGGGGGGGGTAATATATCAAAATTTCCATTTTTGGTAGGAAATCACCATGGCAACGGCTGTTGCTTTGTTGATGCTTCATTCGTCTCTATGACAACGACTATTTCATTGTTAGTGCAGTCCTCATCACCGTTGAAATTTAGCTGGTATCTAAATATCAAAAATTACCCTTTTTTTTTCAAGTATTTATATTTTACAGACTTGAAACTTCACAGTAATGTTCCTTATGTTACGCAGGATGACATTTTCCGAAAATTAGATCCCATGGGTGGTTAAAACAAGGCAACAGGATTTTGCATTGTTCATGCCTTCTGCGTCTCCATGGCAACGGGCATCGCGCGGCAGTGGCGTACCCACAAGGAGGGGCAAGTATAATGAGCGGCGCAAGCGTGATCTGCCTGTAGACTGCCGTAGCGAAGTACGGGTACATCAGTTGTACGTTGCGTGCACGAGTCGGGAAACCATCAGTGCTATTCATTTTCTCTCCGGTACATTATACAGCATTGTAATAAATTTTCACTGATTTTTTTATTATTTACCATTACTGTAAATGGGTGATGTGGCTTAATTTTTTTCCATTAGTATAGCCGAGCGAAGCCGGGTCGGGCAGCTAGTTGTATTATATACTACTAACTGAGCAAGGAAAAGCATAGATGTTAAATCAGGGAATAAAAAAAATACAATAAAATTACTAGAGCGAAATAACATTAGAAGCTATTAAACAAAGCGTGCGCATGTGTAACTCAATAGTTATACAAAATAAGCATCGAATACAACTGCTCATTTCCCAAATACAAAATAGTGAATAGGTAAACACCCTGTATGCATATTTTATTTAGTAACAAATATTGCAACTGTTTCAGAGTTTTGTTTAATTGATGAATTCCTGTTATCAAATTAAAACTTAAACATTTTGTGCGTCCAAAGGTGCGTCCTTTTTTGTGAATGTGCGTCGTTTTTGTTAAATGTTTTTATTCAAGTTTGTAGTCGGGACTGAATATCTAATGGAACAAAAACTCTTGGTCTTGTAGTAAGCGTAAAACATTTTTCAGATCTTCTTCCTAAAATCAGCGTAAAACAAGCTAGGTTTGCCTTTTTTTAGATTTTTTTTCTATATGATCGTTGTATTCATGTATCCTTGCAGTCTTGTAACCTCGTAACCAGTTTGTCAAGTTCAAATCCGATTGGTTAATCTTCAATGTATAGACAACTAGCTTATAACCCACGGATTCGCTTGTGACAACTTCAGTATATTGCTGATATTGCACTACTGTCGGACTTTTTGTGAATAATTACAATATTTTAACTATATGAGGTTGAAATTTGTAATGCTGTAAAAAGTACCTCGAGAATCGACACATCTGTAGTGTCCCGCCTGAGAAAGGGTCTACATAAATGGAATGGGGCTGAATTTATAGGAGTCGGCTGCCCTATACTAGGAAGAATGCATGAGGGGAGATGGGATGGGGTGTGAATTGTGCGGGAAACGGGAGAACCCCGAGAAAACCTACATGGCATCGTCCGCCACATTTCCCACTTTCGAAAATCCGGGTTCGACTCCGCCGGAAATCGAACCACAGGTCTTCTTTGAGGGGGGGGGGGGGGGAAGGGGGATTTTCTAACCACTTAACCATCACACCTCTTAATGTTGTGAAAAGTAATATTAATTTTAAATATGGTTTAAGTATGCTGATTTTATAATTCTTGTTTTAGTGTGTTCGGATATATATTTCTGTGATGATATCACACTTATATCTTTTTTTTTAATTTTATGAGATAAAATATTTAAAAATTTATGAAATACACGCGTATTTAACTTTAATTTTGCATCTCTGACATTTCCACTTTAATTTATTTAATTTGATTTATAAGCACAGCATGATTAAAAATTAACTTTCTCCTTGTCACTTCATTACAGACACATACCTGTACATTATTCTAAGATTTTTGAAACAATTGTATCTTAATTTGAAATGTATAATAAGTAGGGAGAGCGTGCCGACTCTGGAACATAGGCGAGGGGGGAGCGGGGTAATCCGGGGATTATCCCATTTTTATGGTTTTTTATGCATTTTTTATGGTTTTTTATGTGCAAATCCAGTTTTTTATGCGCTAATCCAGTGGCTAATCCGCTAATCCAGTGGCTAATCCGGAGATCCGCAAATTCGCAAATCCGCAAATTCACAAATCCGCAAATCCGCTAATCCGCAAATCTCAAATTCGCAAATCTCAAATTCGCAAATCTCAAATTCGCAAATCCGCCATTTTGTATTTCTAGAAATTTCCACCAACTTCGAATCGTGACGTCATGATTCTGTGTCGTCTGCTGGAGGCCGCCATCTTGATTTCTTCTGGCCGCCATCTTGTTTCGTCTGCTGGAGGCCGCCATCTTGATTTCTTCTGGCCGCCATCTTGTTTCGTCTGCTGGAGGCCGCCATCTTGATTTTTCCTGGTCGCCATCTTGTTTCGGCTGCTGGAGGCTGCCATCTTGTGTGACGTCATATAGTTCTGTTGGTCGCCACCAGGTAGCAGCAGGTATTATTTTATTTTAACTAAAATATTTTCAGTGCCGAGGCTGGGATTCGATCCATGGGACGTGAAAACGTCCAGGAGGTCGTGGTTACGAGGCGGATGCCTTGACCACTAGACCACGAGACCAATTGGAATATGGTGGAATAAATAATCTATATATGCTACGTACTGACGGCAAGTTTATGATAAATGGGGGAGGGTGTTTTTGCCTTCCTTAATGCATACCTAAGGCGCCACATTTGAAATTAAAATTATTATACAGCCGCCATCTTTAATTCCAGCACAGACTACCAGATGGCGCCAAATTCAAAAATTAGTTGCCAGAGGCGCCGCCATCTTGGTTCTCAAGTTGGCTGGTAGATGTCGCTAGTATCGCGCGCCAAATTCAAAAATTAGTTGTCAGAGGTGCCGCCATCTTGGTTCTCAAGTTGGCTGGTAGATGTCGCTAGTATCGCGCGCCAAATTCAAAAATTAGTTGTCAGAGGCGCCGCCATCTTGGTTCTCAAGTTGGCTGGTAGATGTCGCTAGTATCGCGCGGCAAATTCAAAAATTAGTTGTCAGAGGCGCCGCCATCTTGATTCTCAAGTTGGCTACCAGAGTGTGCCACCGTCGCCATCTTTATTTCATATTTCAGCTGCCAGGGCGCAGCACCATTCGATAGGTCGAATGCTAATCGATATATTTACTTTTATTTCATATTTCAGCTGCCAGGGCGCAGCACCATTCGATAGGTCGAAAGCTAATCGATATATTTACTTTTATTTCATATTTCAGCTGCCAGGGCGCAGCACCATTCGATAGGTAAAATGCTAATCGATATATTTAGTTACAAGTGTTGCTACCAGAGGGCGCGATATTTAAATTTAAAAAATATTACAACCTTTAAACAATTCTCCGCCATCTTGGATTCAACAGCCCCACCATCTTGGAAGCACATGATACACCCAAGGACTCGTTCCAATACATGCACAGAGTGCACCGAAAAGATTGTTCCCTTACATGCACAGAGTGCACCATATTGAATGATCATGATATGTGTTCCTTTATATGCATCAGAAGCAGGCATAAGAAATTTTTTCTTATAGGCATACTTTAGTGTTAGCTTTCCTGTAATGCATTTAATAATAGTGTAAGCTCATTATTATTATTTAGTGATAGTGAATTTATAACTATGATGTGTAGTCTCATTCTCTTCGTCTCGACGTGGCGGAAGATTCTCTGGAGTGTAAGCTGAAAATAAAAAAAACTTGTGTTTGAATTTATAGTGGTATGCTGCTTTCCACATCACCTTAGAGACTATGTCTCAGGAGGTACAGCATTAGATGCGTTAACTCCTTTTTTTTATACATGGCGAGTTTCCCCGAGAGGCCTATTTTCCATGTTTAACAAGGGCGCAAGCATTATGCTTCACCGTCACTCTCTCCGAAGCCGCTGTCCACTCCATCATCTGGCTCCACTTGCTCTTGAGCCTCCATTACAGCTTCAAAGCATGCTATAATACCGTTGTAAAGGTATGTTAGAAACTCGTATTCCTCTGGAAATGCAGCGAACAAATTGATCGTGGAGACCTCTAGATGGTGTACTATCGCATCTATATTCATGCCGATGCAAGCATGAAGCGCATATTCAATGCAATCGCGCATTTCCTCAAAAGCAGCCATGTTCATTATGGAATTGTCAGAGACAGAATGAAGACTATAGTTGACCTGGTCTTGACGGAAAGATGACATGCAACCCCGATGTCGCGCTACACATTCCAATGAGGCGCCCAGCGCGGGCTGACGTCACAGCTTGTTGATCCCAAGCTGCAGAGTGCTGGGTCGTGTTCAGGAAGTAGTCCACACATTATAAATACATTGCAGGAATAGAATCTCAACAACAGCCCACACAAACGATTCCATAGAATATGCTTCGATTGAGAACAAGCAATAAGGTAAAATAAAATGTGTATATGTAATCTTAAACTCCCATATCCTTTCTCTTTACCCATGTCCTCACGGTATCGGGAAACCCCTTCCAAGACACCTGGAATCTTTCACCACGCTTTCGATGAATTTTATTTACCAAGTATGTATTAGGGTATTTTGTAATTTGAATTTCTGAAGCATAAAAAACACCTTGTATTTTATTTCCATCCATATCACTCAAGTTATACACACGCGGAAAGCTGGACCTCATAGCTGTTACTTTAAACACTTCGTGAGACCAATTCGGTGTAAACCCCTTTTCAAAAACTTTCTTGTTTCGTGACACGCGTACATGATCCCCCACACGAGCCTTAGGTTTTCTAGGGTCAATTGTCTTTACATATTTGTAAACACTTTGTAGCAAAGAGTCATCCTTCACTTGATTCGGAGCCATGCCAATGGTGCGGTGGAATCTGTTATTGTAGACACGTAGAACTTGTGGTAAAATTTTAAGCCACTTATAATTTCCTTGAGCTGAAAACTCGCGAAAAAGCAGCGATTTTAGAGATCTATTAAACCGCTCTACCACACTTGCTTTAATCTCACTGTGAGTGGAATAATGATTAATATTTTTTCTTTTCATAAGAGCTCTGAAAGTTGAGTTATAAAATTCTGTTCCCGCATCACTTTGAATACTTTTAAAACTTCCTGCTTCTTTCAAAATACTTCTCATGGCAGCAGTAACCATCACACCTGTCTTTTGTTTAACTGGAACTGCATAAGCACGTTTGCTGTACACATCTATGGCAGTCAGGATGTACTTGTAACCACTGTTCACTTTACTGTATGGTATCATTTCTACCAAATCAATCTGTAGTAAATCATGGAGTCCATATGTTAAAACCCTTCTGCGAGGAAATATAATACGTTTGCCTCGGTGAAGCTCGTATGCAATCCCACGCTGTGCGTCGCTCATTTTGCAATGTATCCTGATTCTTGTAACTCTTCAAGTATCGAAAGGATTTCGTTATTGTGTCCGGTGTGGCCAGAAGCCTGCGAGGCCATTAACAACCTGAGTCGATCTACTATCTCATTCGGATCATTCCAATAAATGAACTCTCGTTTACGACCTAAATCCAATGTTTTATGTAACAATCCACTTCCTCGTTGCTGCGAACCAATATGTGGAAACAGTTGCTTAATGATATCAAATTTCGCATGTGACGTGCTTTTATAGAGATTTGTTGCAGGATCATTCTTTTTAAAATAAGCATTTGTAAGCTCTAGTAGATTACCATATTGTTTAAGGGCCGATTCCGAGTACGTATGCGGCTCTCTGCGAAATAAAAGTTCAAATAAACCAGGTTCATCTTTAACGCGAATCATATTGTTATCGTGAAAAAATACTTCCGTGTCCCCTAAAAACCAGCGGTTATGTCGTTTAGATACACCATAGGTTCCATCACCAGAGCGAAGGTTGTAGCTCTGCAAATAAGACTGCACTCCACCTAAAGAATCATCATATGGAACACCGTGATGTTTTAAAGGAATAGCGTTCGAGTCATCACTGTCGCTTGATTCTAAATATTGTTTCACAGTAGCTTCTTCCGCAGAATCCTGCTTCACAGTATCGATAGACTGTGCGAGCGATGTAGTAGGTCCAAGTTTATCCAAACGCGAATTAACAGACTTGAATATTTCTTCATTAATTGCATCCCTCTCCAAACGAGCTCGTTTGGCAAGTAGATACTTTGCACGAACATTTTCTATGACGCGCTCCAACTTACTAGCCTCAAGAGCCATGACTGCAGAGTTAGCGATAGCATATCACCCTTTTATATACAACTAACATCAATACGTGAGTGATCTAGGCATGTCTAGAGCTTGATGGTTTTGGAGGTGCTGGTTTTGGAGGTGCTGGTTTTGGAGGTGTTGGTTTTGGAGGTGCTGGTTTTGAAGATGCTGTTTTTGCAGGTGCTGGTTTTGGAGGTGAAGGTTTCTTAGACAACACACCGCGAGAATATTCATCAGGAGTAATCGTCAAAACACCAACAGTGCGATTCATTTGTGAAAGCTGTTGTACAATTCCAGCATTAATTTTCAATACCATCTCAACCATGTTAGCATTTAGTGCTTCATTTAGTTCCTCTATAAATGTTTGTGCGAATAAATCTAACCTGCTCTCCAACGAGGTGCACATATCACCCAACTTTGTCGACACACCTGAAAGACTTTCATTTAATTGAGCAATTAAATGCTGTTCTTTAGCCTCCATATTGCGCAAGAACTCCATAATCCCCACTTGCACATCTCTTGTTACAGTAAGTGATCTGTTGATATCTGTAACTTGTCGTGTCATACCATCAGTCATCGAATGCAAAGCATGTGTAAAAGCCCCGCTTACTGCGTCAACATACTTCTTATTAGCAGCATCACCATCTTGTTTAGGATCACCAACTCTCTTCAAATGTTTCCAGCTTAAGTCGCAGTCCCCTTCACGAGTAAACGTCATGCATGAGTCGTGCGATCGTTTAAGACCACCACCACCGAACTTTGACATCATGATTCATGAACCTATCACAATAAACTGATCAAAACCACATCTGTAACGCCCTTTATGTAGAGGAAAATCTTTAGCTATCACAATGAAACCATGCTCATTAGGACTGTTCCAACAGTGACCGCAAAGAGTTTTAAATCTCTCAAAGCTCATATCTGTACCGACATGGTTGGAAAACACATGTTTTAGATTAAGATCGTCCATTTTAAACAAAATTATTAGATTACAATTATCTCGCACTAATTGCTTTCGGGTTTGGGTATAAGTTTGTACCAAGTAGAAACAGTCGATCTTGTGGTGTCGCCCCATAGAATAATACTTTTGAACAATGCTTTGTTTATCACAAGCAACATCATCGAAGATTAGCACAGAGTTGGGGAGGGCTTGACTGGGGTCTAAAACATCAGCATTTTCTCGAAATTTAAAAAATTTCACTCCCCCGACATTTTCCAGCACATGGGCTAAACGTTGATATTTTGGTTGTTCTAGGGACTTGCTATATAAATACACATTCTCAAAACGTATCCCATTGGGGTGTTCTAGAAGTGAAAGAATAAGACAAGTTTTGCCAGAATTCGAAGGACCTGACACTATACACCGTATGGTATTTGGTAACAGAGATCCATGACGTTCTTCAGTTTTACTAAACACATCATCATCAATTAGTGAAATTGGTAAAGCGAGCTGTTGTTGAACAACCTCCATTCTTAATACTAAACCTAAACACTATAAAACAGTCATCCTTATAGTGAAACCACTCAGTGTCTTGATATGTCTTGTATGAGACGGAAGAGAGGTTCAGGCTTAGTTAATTCTGTTATAAATAAGCTACCATTCGAGGCACATCTTCCGGGCTACAATTTCTGTGGACCTGGCACGAGACTAGCCGAGAGACTAGCAAGAGGTGATCGTGGTGTGAATGCACTAGACGAGGCGTGTCGTCTTCACGATATTGCGTATGCGAATAGTAATAACTTGTCTGAAAGACATAAAGCGGATAAAATATTAGCTGACACGGCCGAGAAGATTAGAAAGTCTCCCGAAACTAAATTTGGACAGAGAGTATCCGCGTGGACCGTTAACAAGATTATGAGAGTGAAACGTAAGCTTGGTGCAGGTTTAAGATTTTCATCATCAAAGAAGAGAAACCGTAAATCTGTCAGGAAAGCCCTGGGGAAGAAGGGTGGTCTATTACCATTTATATTTCCAGCACTCGCTGCATTAGGCAGCTTAATTGGTGGAGCTGCGGGTGTTGCTAAAACTGTTTCCGATGTCCGGAGTCAGGCACGTATGCAAGCGATAGCACGTGCAGCAAAAAACGGTTCAGGACTTTATTTACGCCCCTATCCACAGTCGGGTGGTGGGGGAAAGCGAAGAGGAAGAAGAAGAAAGAAAAATCGCGGGAGCAGGAAGCGATAATCAAAAACTTACCAAAGCGAGCTCTTACAAACCTCGAGTTAATGAAGGCGATAAAAGAATTGAAAATACCATACTTTAGACAAATATACATGCGCGATTCGCTACCTAAGAAACCATTGCGTAATGAAAGTGCTATTTTGAATCTAGACTCATCCAAAGGACCGGGAACGCATTGGACTGCTTATGTCAAGACCGGTCCTAACGTTGAATATTACGATAGCTTCGGAGACTTGCCTCCACCAGTGGAACTGATACGATATTTAAACAAGTGCAACATAACCTATAATTATGACAGACAACAAAAGTTGCATTCATGGAATTGCGGTCACTTATGCTTAAGATTTTTAGTATCAATATATAAGAAGCATTAGTGTTATCATAAGCCACATATGCGACAGAGTGTTTATAGAGAGACCACACACAACGCGAGACGCAGTGTAAACTAGACAAAATGTCAATAACATTAATTTTAACTGGGAAGAGCTCGATTATGAGAACCTACTACTTCCCTCCCTTGCAATTGGATGGAGAGTGGACAATGGCATTGATCGATCTGACAACATATAACTCGATACCGAACATTGATGAAAATAATCAAGTTTTTCGATACATCGCAAACAATGAACATCATGAAATGAAATTACCAACAGGTGCATATGAAATAAGTGACATGGAAGCTTACATAAAACAGAACCTACCTGCAGATTCAACATTTCTATTACGAGGCAACCCCAACACCTTACAGTGCATAATGTTCAGCAACAATATACATGTGGATTTTAGTGGAAAAAATACATTAGGTGAAATGCTTGGATTTTCTTCTCAAGTATACAAAGCAGGTGAGCTGCATGAATCGACAAATCCTGTAAATATATTCCCCGTGAATGTTATACGAATTACAAGCAATGCTGTGGGACACACATACTTGAATGGTAAATTAAACAATACTATTCATGAATTTTCCCCCATAGTACCTCCGGGATATAAGATAAATGAACGACCTACCACGCTCATTTATGTCCCAGTTACCGTTCAATCGATATCGGAGCTCGACATTCAAATAGTCGATCAGGAAGGACGCTTAGTTAACCTAAGAAAGGAAGAAATAACTCTAAGACTGCATTTTAAAAAACAATGGGAGTGAAATATTTTTCTAAGCATAAATGGAGCGGTTCAGGTGTGTCCTTATCCAGTAGACGACGAGACATCAAGCGGCTAACATCTGTTAACGTGAGATTCCTTAAAAAACTTGGATTTAGAGTTTATCCTCATGGAGAACACCGTTCTTGAAGTCGAGCAAGCACCACAATTTGAGGATTCTATTTCAAAAACTGAACTGCATATTTACAAACCATACTTAAATGGACCCTATGCCCCCAACTCTGAAATCCATATAGTGATTCAAAATCATGATGCATACACAAACATCTCAAAATCCTTTTTGCGTATACGTGGAAAACTCGTAAAGGCAGACGGACGGAAACCGGACCATGCAAAGATTATAAACAATGGTGTATTACATATGATCAATCGGATAGGATTTGAACTGAACGGCGTTCTTATAGACCAGACCAGATCACTAGGAGTGGTATCTACAGTGAAGAATTATCTTTCACGAACTCGTGATGAATACGCCATCAGCAAAATGGAGGGATGGTGTCTCGAGGAAAACTATAGCTTGCCTCTAACAGCCGATGGTATTTTCGAAATCTGTGTTCCGCTAAGCCATCTCCTCGGCTTTGCTGAGGATTATCACCGTATACTTCTAAACTCCAAACAAGAGTTAATTATAGTTTTAGAAAATACGTACATTAACTCGATCGTAGATGCGAGTGCGCAGCCTCAAGCAGTTAATTTAACCATAAACTCTATCGATTGGGCCGTACCACACATCCAAGTGTCTCCAGCGGAACGCACGCGACTGCTTAAGCTTGTGGAGAAAAGCAGAAATATAGATATAGCATTTAGATCTTGGTCTGTTGAAACATATCCCAGCATGCCACAAGCACAAAATGTCAGCTGGTCAGTAAAGACAAGCTTCTCGATGGAAAAACCACGATACATAATAGTCGGCTTTCAATCGGCTAAACATAATGTAATGGCTGCCGATAAATCGAGGTTTGACCACTGCAACATAAAGAATATAAAACTATTCTTGAATTCAGAAAGTTATCCGTACACGGATTTGGACATAAACTTCGACAATGGATTTTACTTAATCGCATATGATATGTATTCAAATTTTCAAGAGTCTTACTATGGAAAGCAGAATGCACCTTTGCTTGACCCTCATCAGTTTAAGGAACTGGCTACGTTATTCATGTTTGATGTAAGCCGTCAAGCTGAGAAAATACCTTCGAATATCATAGATTGCAAGTTGGAGATCACAAGCTCAGACAACCTACCGATCTTAACACAAGCATTTGCAATAATATTGCACGACAGACTTATCTCCTATAATCCACGAGACAAAGCTGTTAAAATACTGAGTTAAGCATAGTAGAGGCTCAGTCGTGTCTCAGCCACCATGAAGTATGTTAATCTGCAAGGATTTTTCTCTCAGTATGGCTTTATTACCAAGGAACTTAGCATTGCTGACTCTGAGGGGAACATAATTACGCGAAAATTCAAACCGCCGTTTGAGTGGAGAGACATTAGTCGTAAATACCGGAGAAGTAATGCGTGGCTCACTAAAAATTTTCATAGTTTAAAATGGGAACACGGATTGTTTCCCTACAACAGTCTTTCCACCATCTTGACAACTCACTTGAGTGGAACTGTAATAGTTGCTGGAAGCGAACAGAAAAGATGGTTGGGTAAACACTGTCTCAAACACATGCACATAGTGGATGCACAAGAGGAATATGGCTGCCCGGCTTTCAAAAAATTAGACATAATGTATGCTCAAAATCGTGACAGCATAAGACCTGTATCGTCTCGCCGTAACGTCGCATTGCTTAGGGCTTGGATACTAGAACACAGCGATCCTGGAATGTTGGATGATGCGCTCGAAATGGAATCAACAACAAGCGAAGCAACGGTAAACATGTCTGGACTGGAGGCGCTATAAATTGAGGTCATCGTCCCGGGGTACGACAGTCAGCGTACAGTTCGCGGTCGTGCGGGCGTAGACTCACTATATATTCAAGAAAAATGACGTTCGATCCATCGGCACGCTACGCAGACGTGTCACCCGGCTTTCGTCGTGTGGCATACCTTACCGGAGATGGAGAGTTCCACCTCATAGTCTGCAACTTCAATCATCACTGGAGCACCGATTGCGATCTGGAGGCTCCGGACTTTATTGAGACGCCCTGCAATCAGGTAGATTGTGTTGTGCACTACTTGAGACCCGACAGTAAATTTCCTACTACCTTAGAAGAACTTAAGGCAGCAGCCGCTACTGAAACTATAACCTCAGAACCAGATTATTCTGCAGTAAGGTGTGATTTGAGACGCAGCACGAACCCAGAGACAGTTGTGCATTGGGAGGAGCAGTGTGACGGTCATGTTCACAACACAACTTATGAAAACAGTGTTTGCTACGAGACATGTAGTTTCCTTCAGTGTAAACTTTATCGATTCACCCCATTCGCTTAAGTTTGAGAGCTAAGACAATACCTATGTCAGTCATGTTATCACCGCGATTCCATGATATAACTCAAAGCCAAGAAGATGCCGTAATAGATGAATTGTGGGCACCGAGCATCTTAACATGGGATGAAGCGACAAGATATTTTAATTATCCTCCTGATCCACGATCTAAAGAAATGAAGCCTTCGACTTTGTTTGACAATACCGAAAATAGATATCTTTACAAACGTGCAAGTCTGAACTGTGTTGAATTTCATGTAGAGTTCTATGAATTTGATATTGGATTGAGTAGTCTTCGATACGTTTATTTCGAACTTTGTCGCGAAAATACTCATTTCCGACTGAGGTGACACGCTGATAGACCATACAAGTCCGTGACTCTCTTGACTGTTTTCGACTGTCAGCATAAAGACTGTGTAATAAATCTTAGTCATCCAATGGCAAAGTTTCCCTGTACTATTGATGAGCTCAAGACATCCCGTGACAGAGACTATGAAAGTACTTTCTCCGAATGGTGTACCGGAATTAAACACTATCGCCATAATCCCGCTACATGCATGTGGAACCCACCTCACGACACGCCTTGCAGTAATCATTTGTGTTCCTTGTCGAGAGGTCGTTTATTACGAGAAAACAAATTCTCGGTGTCGACGCATCTAAGCAAGCAACTATGGGGATATAGATAATGGACTGTTCTACGAGATGCTCTACTCTATGGAATTTCGTAATCAATTTATTCATTCGGATGGGCAATATATTTTTAAATAGGATCGCCGCTTCCTGGGTCGACAGTCGAGCTGAAACTGTGTCGGTGTGAGGATCTGTGCCAAGCAAGATGTCTAACTTTCATTCAAGCAAGAAATACGTGAGTGTAAATCCTGGTCTAGGCAGTGTTGATTACAGCGAGTGGAGTCAAGACAATTTAAAACACATATCGGAAAGCTGTGATCGCATGTTTCACTCGAAACAAATACTCGACCCAGGACCTCAAGACATGCCATTTGAATTAATTAACTGCTCGGGTTATGGACAATGTATTGTTAACATGCTTCGACACGATACAGTGCTGCCTGCCACGAGTGAAGACGTCTACGCACACGCATTCAACCAGACAGCTACCCAATCGGTTCAGGTTATCCCTGAATGCATTCAAATCAGCCCTGATTCGCCAACATCCATCATACCTGTAGCTGAGCCAATCACCGAGGCGACACCGAAGTCCACCAGACGACAGCGAAAGCCTGCTGCCTCTCGCAAGAGTCGAACCAGAGATCTCAGTCATTTAGGACCGGTGAGTCAAGATGTCGGAGTTCAAACAGAGTCTAGTGCTTCCATACAAAGAACTGACGAGATGGCCCGGGTAGCAGTGCGCTCATTACTTCTAGAATTATTAAGCAAAGTATAATTGAATTTTTGTCACTTTGTGTATGTAAATGTTTCAGCTGAATACGTAAATATAATATTCTTTGTGTGTAAGGAAATGTTCAAGTTAGCATTCAAATCTTTTTTTTATCGTCACTTTAATACTCTTTGTATGTAAATGTTCAGGTTTGTATGCAAACATTATGTGTGATTTTCTTGTAATATTTCAGTTTTGCATAAAGTTTTAAAATAAATTGTTAAAAGCATAATGCATATTTTATTACCGAAACTGTTTGCAACTTAAGTAAAGAACGTGTAGGTTACTGTATTTTTTATTAATACTCTTTTCAATTATATAATTTTCTGGTTTAGTATAATTTAAAAAAAAATGTATTCAAATTATCCATCAGTCTCTGCGCCCGCACGTTCACGAAATGTATGTTGACTACAATAAAACTAATGTGTAACCTCTGATTTATTGTTATGATTTAAGTATTCCTCTGATATAAAATAAAAGCTAGCATTGAAACGTCCTGCCTTCCTGGGCCGACCAGCGGGTTGACGTGCGAGAGCCCGTGGATGAAGCTCTCTATTTTCAGAGAAAGGAATTTGTTTTTCCAGACAACTGTCGTCGCACCTAAGAGGTGTCTATATGCTGTCACAGACTTGGTTGACAGTTTCTGCAATCGTTGTAATGCATTACAACGATTGCAGAAAAATGTTTTCAGTAAGCTATAATAAAAAAAACATTAATTAAATTTTAATTCTGAAAAAAGTGAATGGTAGAAAATCTACTTTCTAAAACAAAAAACATATAGTTTAACTAGTTTTCCATGATCACCATATTATTAAATGATTTTACCAAATATAATCTACTCAACTTTCTTAAATTAATAATTTTCAGTTTATAACTGTCATCTAAAGCCGACACACAGAGTAGGCGATTCCGCGAGAATTCAGGTCATCGCCCGACGCAGATTTATATATATATACACCTGCCACAGAGGTCGGAAACCTCATTTGATCGCAGCCAGCCCTCGTCAGCCCTCGATACCTCCTCCGCAGAGAGACGTTCTTCTCCAGATAAGGTATGTGTTCTGTCAGTTCTGACTGACAACACGAGATGGAGTACATTCGTTTCGTTAAAACACGTTCGCGCACTGTGTTTACAGTTCTTATTTAACAATATGTCCACTATTTTAAATAAATAAACACGTTAAAACGGTCGAATTAAGCAATAACTAAATCCATGTATTTATATTACTTAAATTGTGTATTATCACGGAAAAATTACTAAACTCTATTTTTTTTGTTGCGATTATATTACTTTGAATATTATTCCTGTTTTCGCTTATTTATTAATGATTGAGAATCAACTTGTTTTCATAATTATTTTTACAACGGGATGCGTGTATTTAATATTTCTTTAATACATCTTTCATTCTGTTACTGAACGCTATGCGCGATTTATAAAAACAACAACCATTCAGAGCTCGTTCTTTGCTTGCAAACAGTTAAATAAATTTTGTCAAACTTTAAACAATATTAAGCGTGATATGAAGTTGATATACATTTGTTTTAAATACAGTATGTTCCATGTAAATAATAATTCTCTACATTCTCAGAATATACCGACATATAATTAATTTCTTGCACATTGTTTACATGTCTTAAACATTTTATATTTCTACATTATTTACAACTTGAAATACTTCACAAATAAATATTACAAGAAGTTTTCTCATGACATACAATTATTTAATATTTACACTTATTTTTTCAATACAAATTTTTACACATATTATGGAAAATAATAAGTGCTGATACAGCTGTTGGTTTCAGTATATTAGAGCAAGCATCTTTTATTTATTTTTCAGGTTCTAACTTGTTGAGCGTATCCTTCTTTATTTTTTTTAAATTCCTTTTATAATAATGTCTTCTCCATACTCTAATAAGCGTGCTAGATTTGAGGAAAGCGAGCCTTCGATGTCTGAGCTCGATGAATCATCTATTGATTCATTGATTTCATCTTCATCATCATTTGAGTCAGTGATTTTATCGTCGGCTGATGATTCATCCAACCTAGAGATCGAAGACACGCCACCTCCCTCTTTGCCTAGCCTGAAGCCCGTCGCTTTAGATTCCACATTCCAGGGTCGACTTGTTGATTCCAGAATCGCGAATGATATTCCCCAGCCCGACCCCAACATTAATAGATTTCTCTCCAGGTGCAGGGAACCCTTTCTGGACGTAGTGGGTGGCGTTCTCCGCCCATTCAAAATTTATCTTACATTGGCCGCGGTATCCCTGTTTTGTTAAGTGAGGACCTAGCAGAAATTTTCAGTTTCACATTAGTTTCTGTGCTTATGGAGCATGTAAGTGAGTTTGCTTTGCGCGGGTCTGGATGGATGTTGAGTCACGTAAAACATCTCGACATGCATGTCTCTGCATACCGACCATTCACGGTGGGGGCCGCGCATACAAAGTTGCCTGCATTTTTGTCTAACCGCAAAGCTTGTGTAAACATCGAGACTGACCGTGAGATGTGCTTTCTGTATGCCGTTATGGCAGGTGTGACGCCGGCGGCTGGGATGGTTACTCGTACTGGATCGTATCCTAATCCTCTCGAGGTTTTTGATACGACCGGTATGACGTTCCCCATGACACTGAATCAGGTTAAGATCTTTGAGAGTCTCAATAATATTTCCGTGAACATTTATTCTTGCGTGAGTGATCAGGGAACGATTATTGACGAGGATTTTAACAAACCCACTGATGCAAGTATCCAGCCGATTTGCATTACCTCTATGCGATGTGATCGCCATGTGAATATTTTGGCTATTCGTGCGTCTGGTGCTCCCGCTCATCTCCATTTCGTGACTATTAAGAATTTGTCCCGCTTGCTTTCTTCTCAACTCTCGCGTGATCAACATACAAAGTGGGTTTGCGACCGCTGTCTTCAGTATTTCCATACTGCGGACAAGTTGAACTCCCACACTGATTTGTGCAGCCAACACACGGCCGTTCGGTCAGTATTCCCGACTGAGGAGACCAAATGGCTCGAGTTCACAAATGTATCCAAGAAGGAACGTATGGGCTTTGTCGCTTATTGCGATACAGAGACCTACTTGAAACCGATGTCCACCTGTTTACCGGAGACCGATGCCTCCAGCACCACGACGGTGAACGAGCACGTGCCTTATGCATGTAGCATTTTATTAGTTTGTTCGTACGATGCTTCGCTTACCAGATATGCGCACTTTGAAGGGGAGAATTGTGTTGCCGACATGGTCTCTACCTTGATTGATATGACTAAGTGGGTGTGCGCGATTTATGCTAAGACCGTTCCCATGAAAGCCCAGACTCCTGCTGTTGCTGCGCGGTTGGCGAGTCAGACACATTGCCATATATGTAATAAGACACTAGGTGACAAGTCAGTGTTGGACCATGACCACCTGACCGGTGAGATTCGTGGCTATGCGCATTCTAAGTGTAATCTTGCATTTAGACTGCAGAAGAACCAACTGGTGGCTATTTTCCACAATCTTCAGAATTATGACGCCCACTTTTTGATGAGACCATTAGTCTCACGTCATATTGCACAACCTGACGGTTCCTCCATTTTGGAGAACCCCGGGGAGGTCAGGGTTATAGGCACGTCTCTTGAAAGTTACAAGAGCATAACAAAGTACATACCAATTACCGGTAATGATGCGAGAGGAGGTACTCGAACAGTGCGTTTAAGATTCATTGACTCCCTTAACTTCCTAACTTCATCTCTGGATACTCTGGCAGGTAATCTCTCGCCTGCTCAGCTGAGCCTCACTCGTGTCCAGTTTCCAGAAGACGCACAGTTTGATCTAGCTCGTAGGAAAGGGGTGTTCCCATACGATTTCGTCACTAGTATGGCAGAACTGCAGACGACCTCACTACCCCCTAGGGAAGCATTTCATAATGCTCTTAGTGGGACTGACGTGAGTGACGGGGACTATGCTCACGCTAGATCTGCGTGGAATGTTTTCCGCTGTAAGACTTTGAACGATTACGCGTTGCAGTATTTGAAGGTGGATACGTGTTTGTTGGCTGACGTGTTCGAGAATTTCCGTTCAGTTTGTTGCCAGTCCTATGGCTTGGATCCGGCGCACTACATTACGGCCCCATCACTTGCGTGGGACGGTTTGTTGAGCAAGTCTGAGGTGTGTCTGGAATTAGTCACCGATCCAGATATCTATCTTTTCTTGGAGAATGCTGTTCGGGGTGGGATCACCAACGTTAGTCGGCGCTATGCGAAGGCTAACAATGTTTACATGAGCGATTATGACTCCAGCCTGCCGTCTTCCTACATCTGTTATTTCGATGTAAATTCTCTCTATGGTCATACGATGCTTGGTAAGCTTCCGGTGGGCAACTTCCAGTGGGTGCAGGAACTCGAATATGCAAACTGGAACTTTAGCACCATGGACACCGATGGTGACTGCTCATGTTTTATAGAGGTGGATCTATCCTTTCCGCGTGAATGTCATGACCGGCTATCAGACCTGCCGCTTGCACCCGTGAATGGCGTACCGGTGAACGGCAATATGTCAAAGCTCTTATTGTCACTTGAACCGCGAAAGAACTATGTTTTACACGCAAAAACACTGCAGCACTACCTTACGTACGGGGCTGTTCTTGACAATGTTCATCGTGTTTTGCGCTTTGAACAAAAATCCTGGATGGCGTCGTACGTACGGTATAATCTGAATTGCCGTGCTCAGGCAGCGAACCCCTTTGAGAAATCCTTCTATAAATTAATGAATAATTCCGTTTTTGGCAAATCTTTGCAGTCGCCGCGTAGGGAGCGTGACATACGTGTGGTTTCGCGGTACGATACCATATATGGTGCGGCAGAGTTGATAGGTCGTCCGTCATTTAAGGCAAGGCGGATCGTCGATGAGAATCTGGTCCTCATTGAGTTAGCCAAAGCTTCGGTAACCTTCAACAAACCCCTTTACACTGGTGTGGCCATCTTAGATTTATCCAAATTGCATCTCTATGATTTCCACTATAACTATATGCAGGTTAAGTTTCCCTTTCCATCTCTGCACCTGCTTTACTCAGATACCGATTCTCTTCTGTACCACATCGAGTGTCGCGATGTGTATTCTTCGATTCTCCCCGATTTGGCTTCTCGATTCGACACTTCGAATTATGCTCCAGATAATGCTCAAAGGTTTCCATCAGTCAACCACGGCATGACTGGTGTCATGAAGGATGAAGCCGCTGGACGCATCATTACTGAGTATGTTGGTCTTCGCCCCAAACTTTATGCATACAAGATGGACGACGGTGCTTTTACGCTTAAAGCCAAGGGTGTGAAGGCCAGTGTACTCAGCTCGCTACTTTTTGAGCAATATCTGGATTGCTTGCAAACAAATTCACGGGTTTGGGGGACTCAATATCATTTTCGTTCACGAAATCACATTGTTTGTACTGAACGCGTGACTAAGGTGGCGTTGTCATCAGGTGACGACAAGCGGAGCATTTCCGATGATGGAATTAGCACGCTTCCATGGGGACATTACCGTCTAGATCCCTGAACCTGAGTTCCCCACATAATAAGAGATTCTAACTTTTTTTTTTATTTTATAATTTTCCAGTTTATTTTTTTTTGTACTATCCTCATACCTTGGTACGCTCAATAAGCATTGCTGCTCCGAGTCGAGTTGTAGGAAAACAACAGCACTCCAAACTCCTCCTCCGCTCGGAGTGGTCAACTGGGTAGATGGCAACCAACTTCGATTCATTGCCTCCCCCATAAAACATTAAGAATGTTGGACAGAACTCATGCACTACTGTACTGCGCATGTGGAGATAAAACCATCGGTATGTTTAACATGTAGAGATTGCACTCATCTTATTTACACGGTTCAGATAGTGAATCTGATAGTTTTCTTTAAATGCTAGTCTGTTTAATAATTTAAAGTAAATTTCAGTCTATCCTGATTTTAAATGCTAATGTGGTTAAACTTTGTTGCATGTCATCTTTCCGTCAAGACCAGGTCAACTATAGTCTTCATTCTGTCTCTGACAATTCCATAATGAACATGGCTGCTTTTGAGGAAATGCGCGATTGCATTGAATATGCGCTTCATGCTTGCATCGGCATGAATATAGATGCGATAGTACACCATCTAGAGGTCTCCGCGATCAATTTGTTCGCTGCATTTCCAGAGGAATACGAGTTTCTAACATACCTTTACAACGGTATTATAGCATGCTTTGAAGCTGTAATGGAGGCTCAAGAGCAAGTGGAGCCAGATGATGGAGTGGACAGCGGCTTCGGAGAGAGTGACGGTGAAGCATAATGCTTGCGCCCTTGTTAAACATGGAAAATAGGCCTCTCGGGGAAACTCGCCATGTATAAAAAAAAGGAGTTAATGCATCTAATGCTGTACCTCCTGAGACATAGTCTCTAAGGTGATGTGGAAAGCAGCATACCACTATAAATTCAAACACAAGTTTTTTTTATTTTCAGCTTACACTCCAGAGAATCTTCCGCCACGTCGAGACGAAGAGAATGAGACTACACATCATAGTTATAAATTCACTATCACTAAATAATAATAATGAGCTTACACTATTATTAAATGCATTACAGGAAAGCTAACACTAAAGTATGCCTATAAGAAAATATTTATTATGCCTGCTTCTGATGCATATAAAGGAACACATATCATGATCATTCAATATGGTACACTCTGTGCATGTAAGGGAACAATCTTTTCGGTGCACTCTGTGCATGTATTGGAACGAGTCCTTGGGTGTATCATGTGCTTCCAAGATGGTGGGGCTGTTGGATCCAAGATGGCGGAGAATTGTTTAAAGGTTGTAATATTTTTTAAATTTAAATATCGCGCCCTCTGGTAGCAACACTTGTAACTAAATATATCGATTAGCATTTTACCTATCGAATGGTGCTGCGCCCTGGCAGCTGAAATATGAAATAAAAGTAAATATATCGATTAGCTTTCGACCTATCGAATGGTGCTGCGCCCTGGCAGCTGAAATATGAAATAAAAGTAAATATATCGATTAGCATTCGACCTATCGAATGGTGCTGCGCCCTGGCAGCTGAAATATGAAATAAAGATGGCGACGGTGGCACACTCTGGTAGCCAACTTGAGAATCAAGATGGCGGCGCCTCTGACAACTAATTTTTGAATTTGCCGCGCGATACTAGCGACATCTACCAGCCAACTTGAGAACCAAGATGGCGGCGCCTCTGACAACTAATTTTTGAATTTGGCGCGCGATACTAGCGACATCTACCAGCCAACTTGAGAACCAAGATGGCGGCGCCTCTGGAAACTAATTTTTGAATTTGGCGCCATCTGGTAGTCTGTGCTGGAATTAAAGATGGCGGCTGTATAATGATTTTTAATTTCAAATGTGGCGCCTTAGGTATGCATTAAGGAAGGCAAAAACACCCTCCCCCATTTATCATAAACTTGCCGTCAGTACGTAGCATATATAGATTATTTATTCCACCATATTCCAATTGGTCTCGTGGTCTAGTGGTCAAGGCGTCCGCCTCGTAACCACGACATCCTGGACGTTTTCACGTCCCATGGATCGAATCCCAGCCTCGGCACTGAAAATATTTTAGTTAAAATAAAATAATACCTGCTGCTACCTGGTGGCTACCAACAGAACTATATGACGTCACACAAGATGGCGGCCTCCAGCAGCCGAAACAAGATGGCGACCAGGAAAAATCAAGATGGCGGCCTCCAGCAGACGAAACAAGATGGCGACCAGGAAAAATCAAGATGGCGGCCTCCAGCAGACGAAACAAGATGGCGGCCAGAAGAAATCAAGATGGCGGCCTCCAGCAGACGACACAGAATCATGACGTCACGATTCGAAGTTGGTGGAAATTTCTAGAAATACAAAATGGCGGATTTGCGGATTTGCGGATTTGCGAATTTGCGGATTTGTGATTTTGAGATTTGCGGATTTGCGAATTTGCGGATTTGCGGATTTGCGGATTAGCGGATTAGCGGATTTGCGGATTTGCGGATTAGCCACTGGATTAGCGCATAAAAAACTGGATTTGCACATAAAAAACCATAAAAAATGGGATAATCCCCGGATTACCCCGCTCCCCCCCTCGCCTATGTTCCAGAACAAGATGGCGGCCAGAAGAAATCAAGGTGGCAGCCTCCAGCAGACGAAACAAGATGGCGACCAGGAAAAATCAAGATGGCGGATTTGCGGATTTGCGATTTGCGGATTTGCGGATTTGTGAATTTGCGGATTTGTGAATTTGCGGATTTGTGGATTTGCGGATTTGCGGATTTGCGGATTTGCGGATCTCCGGATTAGCAGATTTGCGAATTTACGAATTTGCGGATTTGCGGATTTGAGATTTGCGGATTTGAGATTTGCGGATTTGCGAATTTCAGATTTGCGAATTTGAGATTTGCGGATTTGCGGATTTGCGGATTAGCGGATTAGCCACTGGATTAGCGCATAAAAAACTGGATTTGCACATAAAAAACCATAAAAAATGCATAAAAAACCATAAAAAATGGGATAATCCCCGGATTACCCCGCTCCCCCCTCGTCTATGTTCCAGAGTCGGCACGCTCTCCCTACTATAATACAGGTATCAATTTTTCTTATTATAGTGTAAGTAGATTAATAGTTATGCTTAGTATTAACAGTCAAATTTCCCACTTGATTAGATTCGTTTATATGATATTTTTACAAACAAAAAATTTTTCACCCTCGTTTGAATGTTATTCTTTCTCCGTTCTACATTATTAGCCCTTGGTTTATTACAATCCACTTGATTTGCTTCTGAGTTTAGATTTTTTTTTATTAAACCAAATTTATTCGATTTAGTTGCAAAATGCAAAATGCGAAATTCAAAAATAAAAAATTAATAAAAAAACTTTTTTTCTCAAAATGAGTTCTTTTCGTATATTTATCAACCGCGGGATTATTTTAAATAATTATATGTTAAAATTTCGTATTATAAGTTTATTTGTAACACGAAAACACATGAATCCGCTCTTTACCTTGGTTTGATCATTTCACATCACTGACGAGTATTGAAAGAATCCCTTACATATTTTTTTTTCTTTATTTGCGGTATTTTATAATTGTATCTTACGTTACAACATTAGCAATTATCCAATTATATTCAGTCACAATGAAAACAATCGAGGGCCAATGGTCAACATTCAATGAATTTCGTAATCTCATAGTTTTTGTTTTTGCAAAGTTTTCACTGTTTTCAGTTCTAAGTGATATGTGTCGAAAAAAACCATTGCTACTACGGCCGGCCTTGTTGGGAAAATGATGGGGAAAGGGGGAGAGAGAGAATCAACCCCATACCCCCACACCATAATATAGGGAATCCGCAGTTTTCATTGCGAAGTCTCAAACATCACGCTGCATTCAAGCTTGATATAACATTAGATTTGAACATTAAGGCTAATACTTTCTTTCTGAAAGCTTGCAGAAGGCTTGAATCTGGCTGGTTGTCTGCATCTAGTTACAGTGAAAAGCTTTCTGGGGGATTGCCTTGGCAGACTTGCTGCAATAATTTCTCTTTGCTGTATGATTTTGATCCTTGTGATTTACTGTGCTTAAAATCAATACCGTATAAGTTATTTCATAAGTAGCAAGTTGTAATACTGTTAAAAGTGCCACAGCATGATAAATTATAAATATATCAAAATTTAAAATATATTTTACCCATACAAAAAAAATATATTCTTTTGTGTACAGTAACTTAAAACTGGGTTTGTTAAAATACAGAAAATATGTAAAAAGCATTAAAGTTTTCAGTGCTCAATATCACATTTAACAGGGTAATTGATAGATAATATTGCGTATTTGCTGTTTGATTATTCTATGGATTCGATGCTACCAAGAAGAGAAGAGAAGTAGAAGAAACTATAATTAAGAAATTTAAGCTAACATGAATCGTAGATGTCACGCTGGAGCACCATGGTCTCCATACAGCTTGCAACATTTTGGAATCATTTCAGAAATGTTTGAAAATATTGTCATGTTTATTGCGACGTCACACAAAATGCTTTGTTATTACAGTGTTTTTTACTCCGTCAAGTGCAGTGTAGTCACAGGTGTGGCTTAAAATGAAATTAAAGGGAACGTGTTTAGGTCAGTGGCGTAGCCAGGATTTGTGTATGGGGGGTGTTAAGAAGCATAAACAACCCCCCTCCCCCGTATTAAAGCGGGGGGTCCGGGGGTCCTCCCACGGGAAAATTTGGATTTTAAGGTGTAAAATAGTGCTATTTTAGCAGTTTTCGGTACTTAAATTTAAATATTGTAATGGTAAAATTTTTTATTAATTTTAATATGAAATTTGTTTGAGTGATGAATAAGAAATTAATTAAAGATTTGGTGCTAAGGGGGGGGGGGTTTGAACCCCTAACCCCCCGCCCCTGACTACGCCCCTGGTTTAGGTACACAAAATATGGCTCCTTTTTTTTTTTTTTTGATGGTGAACTGAATTTGGCAATACACTGTGTCCGTTATGTGTAATATTCAATATGTACAAGAAATGCATTTATTTGTATACAATGTTGAACACACGTCTGCGACGTGTTGAAAAGGAGGAGGAGGCCGGGAGCGCAGGTCAGAGCTCGTCCCCGCGCGGCGGCGGGGCGGTCCGGCGCTCCCGGAGGCCGAGCGACAGCCAGAAGGCGGCGCGGCCCAGGTCCGCGCTGTGGCGCTGCTCCACGCGGTGCGGGCCTGCGATGGCGAGGTAGCCCAGGCCCTCGGCGGCCGCGTCCACCGGCTCCCACGCGCCGTCCAGGCCCGGCCTCCTGCGACCCGCGCGACACACTCTCTCACGCGCCGACGCGACGGGTCATGTCAGGGCCGCAACTAGGGAGGGGGGGGGGGGGGGGCAAGCGGGACATACGCCCCGGGCGCAAAGCTGCGGGGGCAATCGCTTGCATTGTAATTCCTTCCTACTACAACTGGTAACTGGTAAAACGTTTTTTAACTTGCATGCCAGGAAAGTCTATAATCTGATTTACAATATAACGTCTCAACTAGAGCTGTAGCAAACCGTATGTATTCGTTACTGAGTAACGGGTGCGGCATCTAGTAACGAGTAACGAAACGTTACACACGAATGCATTTCGTTACTCGCATATTTCGTATGTTTCACGCATGCGCGCGCTTATTCGTTACAAAGAACGATGTTTGTTTATTAATAAAAGTATAATTTGGAAATTCGTTGTCCAAGTTTTTTACTGTTTATTAAAGGTATTGTGTGTGTAGACAAAGTTTTAGATTCGAACAGAAACAACGTAAGAAAGTATTTTTTACAAATTATAAATATGTATGTTTTTGTTTTTTATAATCGCGTATTTTCACGTTTTATGTTCTTATCTTAAAAGATATATTATAATAAAGCCGCTCTAATGAGAGTTAATTGTTTCTTGGTTAACAAAAGCTGTTCATTATCAAATATTTTTAATTGTTTATATTCGATTTATTTTTATTTACGCGACGTCATACTGTACGCGTACGAAATACGACTCGATTCGATGCTGTTACATAAGATAGCATGTGCCATGACATGCGGTATCAGAAGTAACGAGTAACGATACGAAAGTAACGAGTACTAATTGTTATAGTAACGAATACATACGGGTACACATTTTTTCGTTACTTTTACACCTCTAGTCTCAACATAGCACCATTTTTTTTTTCCGTGGGAGGGCCCCCGGACAGCCCCCCCCCCCCCCCCCCCCCCCCCGCTTTATTGGTGTGGTATGTGTAAAAAAAGAGGGGGGGGGCGGCGCATGAATACATTCATGCCCCGGGTGCCAGAGAGACTAGTTGCGGCCCTGGGTCATGTCTCCGACAGCCCGGCCACACCGAACTGTCGCAGCATCATAAGAGATACGTGCTCAATATACAGGATGTCCCAGTTTTAAAACAACATTTTAATTCAGACTACTTATTAAAAAGCATGCATCAAATTAAAGGTAAAATAACCTACTGTTATTTTTTCCTTACAAATATTCAATACTGTTACGAACGTGAGCAAGGCCGCGACACGTGCAGGTGCAGAGCTGGCTGGCGGCTGCCGCAACATGATAAGCGCCGCGCGCGCCTGGAAGATTACAAGGATTGTCGCGCTTTCCCCCCTCCTTCCCAAACACTCCCCGCCCGGCGCCTTGCCTTTGACACGTAACTGACACCTGACAGCTGCGGAGTTACGCGAGCCACCGACGCGTGTTTCGAGAGATTTCTGCCGTCGGGTCGGCGCGGAATGACGCGACTGGCTCCAGCCGCGCTCGGGAGTTCTGGAAGGTGTCTGGGCTGATATAAAAGCCGGGGTATGCCGGCCTCAGGGAGTTCAGAGAGAGAGTTAATTCGGGAGTTCTCCCGCGGCGGAGTTTCCGGGGCGATAGTGCCGCGGGTGCGGCAGAGTGGCGAAGTCCTTGGGCGAGGTTCCAGGGCAGGAGTTCAGTGAAGTCGGGAGTTTTCCCGCGGCGGAGTTTCCGGGGCGATAGTGCCGCGGGTGCGGCAGAGTGGCGAAGTCCTTGGACGAAGGTTCCAGGGTAGGGAGTGAGTGAGTGGAGTCGGGAGTTTTCCCGCAACAGAGTTTCCGGGCGATAGAGCGGCGAAGTCCCTGGACGAAGGTTCCAGGGCGAAGAGTTCAGTTCCGGGCGATAGTGTCGCGGGCGCGGCGGAGTCCCGAGCGAAGTTCCGAGCGAGGCATCGAGTGGGATCTCGGCGAAGGGGAAGTGCGACGGCGGCGGCGGCGGCGGCGGAGTGCGGCGACGGAGTCCTGCGACGGAGGACCACGAGGGGGTGCCGCGGCGAGAGTTGCACCAGAGGTGCGGCCCAGCGAGGTGTGTGGTGTGTAAAAACGAGTGACTGAGGAAGCAACATTTCTAAGTACAATTGATTAATTTGCATTTTTAGATTATTTGCTGGTAATGTAAATAGTGGCAATAAATAAAACTGTGTGTGTGATAAAAATCGTTAATTGGGCTATCCCTTTACTAACCCTGTAAATCGCAACAATATGTTCACCTTTAATTATACGGCACACATCCAACCTAAAGTCCAATCCTTCCCACACCTTGGTTAACACGTCCGCAGTAATGGAAGTAATAGCCTCTTCAACTCTGTGTCTCAGCTTGTTATGTAGCGGCGGAACGTAGACCCGAAGGACAAAAAAATCGCGTGGCGTTATGTCAGGTGAACATGGAGGCCAGCGAAAAAATAGCTCTGTCGTCTAGACCATTACGACCAATTCAAACGATATGGGACTTCGACGTTCAACAACTCCCGTGCAAAGATATTCCAATGGGGAACGCACGTTGAACTGAAACTGCAGATTCACTCTAGCAAATTTCAGAACACAAAACGCTTTACGCCCAGGAGTCGCCATTTTGTGTAGGTGGCGCTGCAAGCGAGAAGACAAAGCAGTACAGGATTAGCTTATATAAAACTGTTTAAGTTACTCTTTAATTGTGACCTTGAACCAACAATCTACAACGCTTACTGTTGATACTATTAAAATTTATAACTGGGAATTTTTTTATGAACAGACTGTATTGCATAGTAATTAGTACTATCAGAATCTCATATATTAATCGAATCCTAGATGGTAATAGGGAGCGAATTTCAACTATATATCTTCTCAACGACAGCTACACACTACACTCCTTTATTATCTATTGCATGCGCCCTTTTTTTTTTGTTTTGTTTAAATCCTTACAGGTATTTTTATAGCTATTAAAAATTCACAATCCCGAATTTTTAGTACAGTCTGTAATGGAATTAGGTATCTGTGTGATGTTATACATCTGCATGGAGCTAGGAGATATTTTTTATACTTTTTAATCCGTTTTAAAAATATAGTATATTAAAACATTTTTTTTGTGTCTGTGGGTGTGATATCTTGCAATCGATTTTAAAGATCTTAAAGATCAGGCTGTGAAATTTATGGTTAAATATGTTCGGGCAGTCGGTGATTTAGGCACCGCCTGTGGAGTGCTGTATTATGCATTCCGCAAAACTTTTCTGTTCTGCTCGTAGTCTAAATTTACGAATCCGGGGACAGAACAAACAAATTTTTACCGAACAGAAAAAGAAAAACAAAGAGACAGACAAGAGAGCGAGTTAATATTGCATTGTCACCCGGTTCTGAGCTTTGTTCAAAGTTTCAAGTCACAGATCATCAAGAAGTTAGTTTAAAATCGACTGCAAAATTTATACCAACCAGACAGACAATTTAATAAAAACTTGATAAAATCGACGCAGCGGCTGATAGACGGGGACGGTAATAATTTCGTTTTTCGGAAAATCCCTGAATTTTGATTTTTTTTCCTTCAAGGTTTTGCAAAAATACATGTTTTTATTGATTTATGAATTATATCATAAAAATGAAGAGTTAACGGCAAAGTCTACAAACGAACGTTTAATTGAAAACTGTAGCCTATACGGTACAATTTCATGTTGTCAATTCATTTTAGGACTGAAATATAATTAGTCTTTTAAATTTCTCAAAAAAACATTAAATTAACTAATTGAATTGATAAAAAAATTATAAGCTATCGACAGTGAATTTTAAAATTGGTTCGATTTAAATGAAAGCAATTTGATTGAGGAAGTCACCCCCGTTCGACACGTCACGTCACAGTCGCGAGAAACGGCGTTAGTTCGCCGCGTCGCCGTCGTGGCTGCGGCTCTCACCCGGTTCTGGCGAAGCTGACGAAAAAGTCCAGCAGCAGCTGCGTCATCTGCCTGTCGCCGGCGGTCTGCTCCGGGTCGCTGAAGAATACCTGCGTCACGAAGCCCATGTCGTCCGCGTGGCAGCAGCCTGCAGCAGCAACCGGACACACTTCAGACTGCATCTTCCCACGCCCATCCACTCGCTAGGGCGTTTTAACTAGACGTTAGGAAAAAAAATTAGGGTTTGAACTTTTTAAAAACAAAAAAAAATGTCATGCTATTCAGATGAGAAAAGGAGGTGAGGCGACGGTCCTAATTTATTATTAACATGGCAAAGATTGCATACACTACTACCAACTCTCGAACAGTGGTGGTCGCAAGGAATTTGGGAGTGACGATAGGGGAAATATATATAACCCCCACCCCCACCCTGAAGTTTTGAAAACAGTATGCGAAATTTTGGTAAAGGCAGTATGTTATTTTGTGTGATGCAAGGTGAGTTGTTAACAAAACACATGGAATCACAAACCAAAACGGCAGTGATGCAATGTTGAGAATAATAATGTAACTGATTAAAACTATTACTGTTGGCGTAAGTTTTTTAAATACAAAAATCGTATTTCTTTTTTGCATATACTCTACCAAAATAATTTCTTGTATCCGCCACTGCTCCATAACTTTTTACTTCCGCAATTAAAATGAAGATTTTTACATGCAGGAAACATGGCAGACGTTGTCGGTAGGATGCAAGTTTTCCCGGCGCGACCTTCTCCTGCTTCCCCTACGTTCACATTCCCCAACTTTACGTTGCAGGATCTATCAGCACGTCACTCGTCGCAGCGAAGGGTTCTCAATGACTCGCAAGATCAGTAGTTTGATCGCAGTCTCAATTTGCGGATGCTCAAGTTGTTCGAAGACTATTTATCTTGGATGTCCCTCTTTAGAGCGTATGACACCTTTCAGTTTATTTTATACATTAATAGTAAACACTTTTCAGTGTGTGGTCATCAGCGAAAGATGTTATACTTGTATTTCCATAGGTTTTGCATATTACCAATAATATTAAATTTTCTGGTGTAAACCGTCACTATGTTTACAGTTTTTCTTTTTCTTTCATTTTTTATGAGATTATGAGTGCAAAATTGATGTAATTTATTTAAAATGTTTTATTTTCAAATCAAAGTAAGAGGAAGCTGTGAATAGAGAGCCTCAAATCTAATTAATGATGCTATTGCAAAGCTATTTTATCTATGCATTTATAAAAACCATTACTTATTTTAGCGCGGTTTAAATTCTCGTTATTCCTACTTGCATAAGTCTGTGGATTTTCAATTCCAGCTTTGGTTAATTCATCTATGGTTGCTATAAACGGGTATTCGTTCGATAGTGGTTTTTCGAATATGGATGTGTAAAAAACAAAATAAGGAAAAATTATCTGGAGAGAAAAATACGTACTGAGTGAGGGTCGTACTTCTCCTTACATTTCCGTTCAGCTCAAAAGAAGAGACTACAGTGGAGTTCCGTTATTTTGATAGACGTCAAGTTGGGTTCATGAAATTCTGCATTAATTTGACAGAATTATGGATTTTCCGAACTTCAAGAATGAACTTACTCTTCTGTCGATATCTACATTCCTGACCATCCTGGGTTCGAATCTTCGTACTTTCCATTCCTGAAGGACGATGGTCGGTGCCGTCAGTCGCTGTCACAAGAATTCTGAGGCCTGAGTTTCCGACACAACCATGACGACCATACATCTAAGGTTCCATGTTGTCTACGTCGGCGAGATCTTTTCACATTAATTATAAAGATTTTTCAGGATCAGAGAAGGATGCTGGACTGCCGTCATCTAATTTACAACTAGAACAGTAGTATTCGTAGTTTTCAGCTGGTCAAAAACGTCCTTGTCTCTGGTTACCGCAATCCAGATGTCCAGTGCTGCAGAGTTTGAAGTGTCTCCGAACAACTGAACTAGACGTAAGGTTAAGTGAATCGTGACATTACTAGTATGAAATACCTTGACTTAGATTTTTGGCTCTCTAGGAATATATTTCCGCATACAGATAACTATCACTGATCTAGTATATATGTAATTGAGACTATTTGATCTCCTAAATAGAGGTCATTTATGTTTGCTTGTTATTTTAAGTCAAGATAAAAAACTAATATTTTGGAAGGTATAACTAGTTACGTCAAATTCCTAACCTTTGGCATTTCTTTTAAAATATACATTTGACAAATCGAATTCATAAATGAATATTTAGTTTATGATTCACGCTACACTTCCTTATTACACATTTTAGATACTTACATGTCTTGTAAGCGGAAACAAATTAACCAGGACCAAATGAGTGTAATAACTTGGATAAAGCAATATTAATAAGAGGAATCATAATCAATTGTTTATTTCTGGAGAAACATATATATATATATATACATATATACAATAAGGCGCCCAATTTCAATAAGTAAATATCCCAAGTTCTACACTGGTTATTATGATTTATGAATAAGGAATCCCGGAGTAGCCTACTTGCTGAAGGGCGTAGTAAAGGTACACTTTGCTTTTGACATGTGACCCTGGTCACCTAGTGCGCACTGGTCGTTAATTGTTATCAAATATCAAAGAGCATAATTTTACTTAGTCTTTTTAAGGTAGTAGTTTCTTTTAAGATTAATTTTGTTTTGTTATAATTATTTAATTAATTTAGTTTTTTACTTTTTAAAGTTTAAGTTAGAGTTAACTGATCTAAGCTGTTGATCGGTATTTTTTGTTAACGTATATTTTTCTTTAACAGTCAGTAAAATTTTAGTAAACATAAATTTAGTAAAGTGGTACGTAAATTTTAGATAGGGAAGATGAGTTCCTATTTTTTTTTTTTTTTTTTTTTTTGTATTTACGTCGGACTTGCTTGGCCGAGGCCCGTTGCGCAGCGCTAGTATGAAGTCAGCTGTTCGCCGCTAGAGGGCTGTGAGGAAAGGAGAGAGTGTGGGGAGACGTTCTGGGCGACAATTGTGCGTGGGAAAGTAACGACGGTACGCGGTACGCGGTAGTGACGTTGTTTCGTTCGGCGAGCGCCAGCTGGGCTGTGACGACAGAAAGCTGTGTGTGCGGCTGTGGAACGCTGGGTGAAACGTCCGCTGCGCGCGACTAAGCAATTCGCGTCGACCTGTTCAGACTAATCCCCGCTCAAGAATTTAAGTAATCAAGTTTCAGTTTGCATCGTCGTGGCTAAGCATTTTGGCACGTCATTGAAAATGCAAATGCGGCCGTTTAAATTAAGTACTTTACACCCCAGAAAAAGTATGGGACAACTATTTATGTCGAATCGTCACCTCTAGGAGGAAATGATGTGCAAAAAATTTAAATGTGATCTCTTTGTAAAATCAAGAACAACGGTCATGTGAATAAACTATATTTTATGTGTAGTAATAATTGTTTGAAACGAGAGATACGCATCCCATAAAAAAAATTTAATATTGGGTTTTACTGAACGTTTGAGTTACCGGTAGAAGACTGAAGTAGCCACAAGGCAGACTTAATTCGAAAAAGTGAAACTCAATTTTTTTTATCACCAAACCTTTTTTAATTACTGTATCATCTTTTTAGGGAGGCATGCCCGGATTATTAGCATTGTATTTAACTTTTTATATTAATTTTAGTATGTGTCATTGTGCATTTTTAACAAGTGGGCTCCCACAAGTTAATAGTGTGTGATAGTTTTAATATTATGATATGGCTATTAGGACTTTAAGATTGTTATAGCTTCCCAAATTATAAAGTTATTTTACTGTCTACCTCGTGTGTAAGAAAGATTTGTAAAGTTTATAATTTCCATAGTAAGCGTAAATAAAATTTTAAAATTATTTTCCTCTAACCATTATTTACGACTTCCTCAACTTTATAGTTTAAAGTTTAATTTGGTTTTGAAACAACTGATGCTCTCGGTGGAGTGTCGAAGTTGTGGTTTCTTACTGGTGAAGCTAGTAGTTTCCACATTCCTCACACTTAAATTACTGTGCACCAAAACGTATCCTTCCTCGAAAATAAAATCATGTTTACGCTCCTAGTTGTTAATTAAAGTAATATCACTAACTCCACCCATATATAAAATTACTTGAATGTTTACAAAGATAAAAAGTAATGATGTGAAAGACATTAATTTGGATTACTACCGTCTCTTCAAAATGATGATCAATATCACATTGAAACCAGTTAGGAAGGATGGTTATGAGTTGTTACTTTGATATATGAAGTTATTTGAAAAGTTATTTATAATAAATGATTGCTTGGACTTAAAATTGTTTTTATATTAAAATATGTTCGTTTAAACGAGTATGTAATGAATGTTGATCTATAACAATAATAAAACAGCAAAAACTGAATCACTGTAACTTGGTATTTTCTGTGAAAACTGAAGCATCGTCTATCGGTCGGCATCTTAAAGAAACTGAGGATTTCTGGTTGAAATACGAAAGTAATGTGCTACTTCTACTGTTAAAGATGTTACATTGTCCCTTTCCACCCATTTTCAACAACATTTAAACAAACTAAGCTTGCATTGCAATAATTATTTGTATGCACTAGACAACAGAGGAACATGGAAGAAAAAAACCATACAGGAGGCCAATATTATGCACACACAAAATAGGTTACTTAATTTCATTATGCTTTTTAAAGTCATAACATCCTGAAACCTTTCCTTCCTCGTAGCTACACAATTGATCCTTTCTAAGGACATGATTTTCCCCTAAAGTTTTCCTCCAGTAACCTCATTTGGCATGCGCAAGGCAAGCATAGTTGTGGTGAAAATAGAAGCCAACGTTAAATGAATGATTGAATGGGTTTAACATTATCGAGGTCGTAAGAGCTAATGGTCGATGATATGAAGATAGAGCATTGATAGAATTAATGGGTGGAGGAAACGAGAGTACCACGAAAAAAAAAATCTACCAGCTCACAGCAACGTCCGCCACGTTACCCAATCGCGAAATATCCCGAATTTACCCCGCCGGTAATCTAACCCGGATGACCTTGGTGAAAGGCAAATAATCCGACCACTCTACCACCGTGACACCGAGCTAGCATAGACTGTAGGTTGTGGTAAAAAAGATTGTCAGACTCACACTGATGGCATCATAAGACCCGTCTACAGCAGCCCGAACCTGCTTGGTGATCCGTGTCATCCTAATGTGAATGACGTCACATTGTATACTGCCCTGTATACTATTGCGATGTACGAATCTACTGATTTCAAAAGTAGTCACCAGAACGCAGTGAATATAGACCTCCAAGAATAAGTAATTTTTTTTCGGACACAATCAGGGACATTACTATTGTAGAAGGGTTTTTAAGCTGATTCACACACAAGTCTGCAAGCTGGTAGTAGCTTCAACAAGTTAACGAGGCCATAGCCTCATTCAAGCTCATTGCAGAGGAAGCCTGCGACTGCAAGACCTACTAGAATCGAGCTCGATGGCGGCAAGCTTCGCACGGAGTCTGACTCCAGTCACCTGGCAAGTGAAAAAACGTACCGTAGTCGACGCCGTCCCCCGTCATCCACTCGGACAGGCTGTCCTCCCCGCGGTAGCCGAACTGGTAGAAGAAGACAGGCGCCCGGTTGACGGAGGCCTGGAGACGGGCGGCTAGCACCGCGTCCACCACGAACAGGCGGTCCCCCACCATCTGCCGTACACACATCTCACACCACCTGCATCTTGCTCTGCACGAGCATTATCAGGATCCATAAGGAGGGTAGTACCTTGTGAAATAACATAACCCAAGAATTTAACAGACGTTTTTCCTAGTGTAACCTTCTTAGGGTTAACAGTGAGATTAGCCCCTCGTAAACGAGAAAGGACTTCAGTCAAGTGAGTAACGTGATCTTCAAAGGTGTTACCTACTATAAACAATGATGTCATCGACATAATTAAACACATAATCATACTTGACATCAGATAAGACATGATCGAGGATCCGGCTCATAGCCTGACTGCCAAAACTAACACCCATAGGCACACGATAGCCTTTCCTGACCGGGCCCGCATGCGCTACCGTCCGAAAAACCTATCGCTGTTACCAGAACCAGGATATCTGTACTTTGCCCGCACAGTCGTTTCTACGTACACGAGGCACGATGACAAAGGCAGGTGGCTCGCATCCGACGACGAAAATATCCTGCAACGGTATTCTTCAACCAATCGAGCGCAATGCATGTGAACTCAATGGCTAGTATACCTCAATACCATCAAGCATCATCATTTATTGCTCTGCCTGAGTCGATCTTCAACAAAAGAGCAGTAGTTAACTATCGGAATCTAAATTATCAGTCTTGTTTTAAATGGGGTATTTTGGCAATATTTGTAGAGGGAAGTCACCAAAATCTGTTGATAAGAGGTATTATGCTTTAGAGAATAAGTACGACTTCAGTAGTGTTTTTGAGAAAAATAATCCTGAAGTGTCAGTGAATGTGTATGCGCTAAATGAGGATAATAAGGTGTGCCCGACTCGTGTAAAAAAACAAAATATAAAAGATCATTTCGATCTGTTGCTTGTGACAAATGAAAGCAATTCTGCACACTGCTGTTAAATCAAAAACCTTTCCCGACTTGTGAGACCTCAGTTTACAAAACATCAGCGCAGGATTTATGTAAGATGTGCTTTAAGTATTTCGTAGAGCATCTTCAGAAATCGCGCCTTGCAGCTGTATAGAACTTTTACTGCACAAAATGAAATGTTGAAATAAATGTTGAACATAATTTGTTAAATAATCTAAGTATTCGTGCGATTGTTTGTGCTTGTTTTTTCTTTTAGAAATTATGTAATAAATTTTTATTTGAAATGTTGTTGATTCATTATTTGAACCTGTCACTTTTATGGTAATTTTAATAAAACTAGTAATTTTACCAGAATTAACTTTTCTGCACCAATCAAAAAGCGAACCAAGAATTTTACTTAAACGATCGAATCAATCAATATTTTAAAGATTTTTTTCTCGTATTTTTTGTAATTTACTTCGAATTTATAGCTTAATAATTACGGGTTTTCCAGATGGAGGCCATAAAGTAAAGTGCAATTATGACGTCATAATTCAAAAGTGGCAGTATCATGTTTTTATTGAAATTTATTTGATTATATTTATTAATTAAAAAATTTTCTCCAATTTTTTCCGAATATAAATATGGATTTTCAAGATGGCGGCCATAAAGAAAAGTGCTACATTAGGGAGTGGCGCTTCAACTACAAAATTTCAGACATGATGTCATAATTAAAAGTAGCGGACATGAAAATATCATTCAAAATGGCGGACATGATGTCATAATTCAAAATGGAGGAATCCAATGTGGGATCCAATATGGCCGCCGGGTAAAATTTTAAGGTCAAGTTCATCCAAGATGGCCGTCATAATGTCACAATCCACAATGGCGGATGGCACCACGGCATCACACCCTGAACCCTGTCCCATTTTCGGCTGCAGTACTCGGCGTTGTCCGGACTGACACTGGGTGGTAATGGATAGCGCTATATGACAGTGGGGTGGACATGGACAAAATTACACACAATTACTGTTTGTATGTCGATGACCTATGATTTTCTGTTTACCCATGGCGATCTGTTGAACGGTTTAGAAGCTGATGCGCTGCAGTGCCAGCTAGCGGCGAGTTACAAAATATGGATAGAATAAAAGCCTTCTTCATGAAAAAAACACTTCGATGTGCCAACTTTCATGGCGATCGGTCAAACGGTGTCCGAGTTTACCAACGTCATATATACATACCAACATTATATTATGTATATATACATAGATTGGCCAAGAGAACATGTTTTTGTAGGCACCGTAGGTGTTGGCCACAAACATTCGCTACTTTGCAGCTCCGACATCATGAATAGAACTGTCAAAAATGCGAGTGATGGAGGACGCAGAATTAAAAATCATATTACATTTATATATCCATATTCCACTACAATAAGTGCATTATATTTCATTACTATAGTACATTTAAATGATATGTGTGTCAAATTACTACTTAACATGCAATTTCTTTATTCTGAAGTAAAATAATTGTCGGTTTGTCCGGGTGTATAAGCTACGCAAGGGACGCAACGTCGCAACAACGCCACATGAAACAAGCGCAGAAAATCACGGTAGTCTATAAGAACGCAAGTTGCACGACATCACCCACCCTACAACTCAAAAATTAAAAATAGTATAATACAAATATCTTTCTCCACGCTTCTTAATTTCTTTCCCCATAAAAACACCAGTAACTGTCAATAATTTAATTTTAATATGTTATTTTCTTTCACTGTATGAAATTTTAACAAGTAAAAACACGATGTATACAATAAAAATAATATCGGGGGGATTCTATATGTACATAACGTGTGCATCTTTAAAAGTTTTCGGAACACTTATCTTCAAATAAGGCATTCGGACGCATGCCAAAACACAAGAAAGTCGGAAATCAAACAGCGCGTGCATTGCGTTTTTGCCCCTTGCGTAGTTTATAAATCAGTACTCCAAAACTTTGTTGCTGAAAATTGTGCATCTTGCATTCTTTGCTGGTTTGTATAAACTAGGTCCTAAGAATAACGATTTTAAAACAAACACGCATGAAATGGTTTACACAAGCTGAATTCGCCCGTTCTGTTGGTCCACTATGTGGAAATTTGGCCCATTTGGATTTTTTTGAGAAAAAAGAAACGGGAAATTTTTTCGTTAAACACCAGAAATTTTCCTTCGAAACAGGGAAATTTTGAGCAATTTTGAGGAAGTTTGACACGAAGTTGGCCAGCGTATAACGTCAATATCCAAGATAAAGTAGCTTGGCTTCTGGGCTGTAGCCGTGTCTTTGGTGGAAAAATTCTCCGACGTTTCGGTCGACATTGCAGTCGCCATCATCAGGGAGCAGGTAACGGCTACAACCCAGAAGCCAAGCTACTTCAGACAATGGCCGTGAAAGCCTGCGAACATTATTAATATCCAAGATGGCTGACCATCTTCTTGGCTCTTGGACGTGAACCAGTTTCAGGACCTACTCTTCTATGCTACTAAGTACGTATTTTAATTATTGACGTGACAACGTCTAATTAATCTATGAACGCTGGCTGCATGCACGAAAAAGTGTCCCGTAATGCACATTGTCCAGTTACGCTGTGTCCCGTTACGCTCATTGTACGCTTACGCCGCATCTATCTCTCTTCCACTCGATTGGAACAACCATCGATTTGACTTTTTCGAGGCACATTAAACTTGAAACACTCCCATTCGTTTCCTACTTTTCCTATCATCGTCCTATCCTTAACAGAATAACACAGATTGCAAGAAGTTAAATAGCAAACATGTATAAAAGTTAAAGTTAAAATAATATATTCGTTAAAGTATTAAACATATTTGAATTAATGAGTGCAAATAAAAGTAAATGTATCAATTAAATTGTAGATTTAATTTCACTCCTTCTTTGTATCCATACAAAATAGTGATAATTCAATAAAAATGATTCAATTTTATGCATAAAAGTGTGCAATCATTTCATCAATGTATTGTTATGACGTCACGTTAAACTATCGTCCGTAAACCGACTTCACAGACAACCAATTTTTTTTTTTTTTTTTTTAACTGTGCAGAAATGTTGACGCTGCGCGAGGAGGAGGAGAGCCCGGAGGAGAGCCTCACCTCCACCACGGCGGGCATGGTCTCGCGGCTGATAGGGCGCGCGCCCAGGTAGGCCGCCCTCACGCGGCGAGACACCTCGCGCAGCCGCGCCGCGGGCACCGTGTGGTTGAAGTCCAGCAGGTGCGGCGCCAGCTCCTCGAACCGGCGGTCCAGCTCGCGTATGTGCGCGTCGTCGCGCAGCAGGTCTGCCAACACAACAACACGACAGGCTTGGCAGTTGGCGAGCCTGACCCCTGCGCCCGCGACAGCTAACAGTCATTTCAGCTGACATCACAGTTCGAAAAAAAAAATAATAATAACGGTAACTGTTACCTTCAGGGGCGCAACAACAAGGGGGGGGGGGCAAGGGTATTTTGCCCCCCCCCCCCCCCCTTCTGAAACCTTGAAGTGGGAGCAAACGGGGGTGAAGAAAGTGCTGTGTAATCAATTTTTAGATAATAAAACTGCTTAAATAGCACCATTTTCCACCTTGAAATACAAATTTTCCCGGGCGGGACCCCCCCGCTACAATAGGGGGGTAACCATGATTCTTTATAAAAGGGTATATTGCCCCCCCTCCCTCCTTTTGGAAATTTAGTTGTTGCGCCCCTGGTTACCGTGCGCACAAGATTTAACCGTCATGTATTTCGAACCTACTGTGATCCACAATAGCGCATAGGAGAGAGTTCGTGTGCATTAGTAGGTAAGTAAATATATTTTATTTCTGTTGCGAACGTATGGCACAACAGCCAATGATAGTAGAGTAGGATGCAATTTCGGCGGGAAAAGAGTACTGTTTATAATTATCAATTATACTAATTGTCGAGGCATTACAATACGTAATTGTTTTATCCAGCAATATACTCGTAATTTTCGTCCTACCACCAGGATGAACTCAAGCAGCATATATATATATACATATACATATATATATATATGTATATGTATATGTATACTTATACATGTAAACCCAACCCTTGTGCCCGGCCCGAGGGTTGTGCTCCCTCTGCCCCACCCTCTCGATGCCCCTTGCTCAGTGGCGGACCCATTATAATTTTTGGGGAGGGCGAACCATATCGGAGGGTTGTAGGTGACATGGAAAGCTTCCCATTTAAATGTAGAGTCCACAATAGTATTAATAGCATTTCCGACGTCTTTGAAAGTCGTCAAAACTATGGTTTTTATGTGATTCAAGTTTGTTAAAGATTTAAAACATACACACACACACAGATAGAAACACGAAAAGAGTGGATTTGTTTTATATCACTCTTTTTTTTGACGTGACGTCTAATAAGTCGATGAACGCCGGCTGCACGAACGAAAAAATGTCCCGTTACGCACATTGTCCCTTTACGCTGTGTCCCGTTACGCTCATTGTACGCTTGCGCCGCATCTATCTCTCTTCCACTCTATTGGAACAACCATCGATTTGACTTTTTCGAGGCACATTAAACTTGAGACACTCCCATTCGTTTCCTACTTTTCCTACCATCGTCCTATCCTTAACAGACTAATACAGATTGGAAGAAGTTAAATAGCAAACATGTATAGAAGTTATAAGTTAAAATATTCTGTTCGTTAAAGTAATAAACATATTTGAATTAATGAGTGCAAATAAAAGTAAATTTATCAATTAGGCCTAAATTGTAGATTTCATTTCACTCTTTCTTTGTATCCATACAAAATAGTGATAATTCAATAAAAATGATTCAATTATTGTATTCATAAAAGTATGCAATCATTTCATCAATGTTTTGTTATGACGATGTCACGTTAAAACATCGTCCGTAAACCGACTTTACAGACAACCGATGATTTTTTTTTTTGTTGTAGTTGTAGAAGTTGTTCCCCGCCGCCCCTGCAGTTGGGGTATGTGGCGACACCCACCCGCGGCGGGGTACAGCCCCTCGTGCGTGGTGACGCTGGTGACCCAGGGCAGGTCCCGCGCCTGCCCGGAGCCCAGCACGTCCACCGGGTGGCGGGGGAGGAAGGCGCGCGCCCCGCCGGCCTCCACCGTCGGCCCGAACGGCGAGAAGGGGTTGTACAGGAACTCCTGCGCGCACAACGGGCCACCCCTCGCCGTCAGCAGACGGCCTGCTGAAAAAGTCGCTCTTTTTTTCCACCTCATATCGCCCTGAACATTGCGGAAATGGTGTTCGACCACGTCTGGTGATGATTTGTCACTAAATGGTGGGGCAAAAGGTATGTATCGGTTTTGAAGGCTTATTAAAAAAAAAAAAAAAAAGCAACTTACAGAATTGAGGTTTATTGTATTGGAATCAATTTTTTTTTTTTTTTTTTTTTTTTTTTTTTCAAGTTCTGAAGATCGCATCAGGAATATGATGGCCGTCAGCAGCAGCGATGCATTGACGAAAGGCGATTTCGAAACTCTTCCGACCGCTTTTCGGCCCATTTCGAGGGGTATAGTGATTTCCTCCAGAATTCGCGTCTTCAGTTCTTCCAAGGTGTGAGGACGATGTTTGAAAACCTTTTCCTTTTAGGTGATCCCACGGGAAAGAGTCACAAACGCTTAAATACTTGGGCAGGGGGAGGAAGGTGACTGCCACGCCGCGGCTACTAAAAGCGGGGCCAGTGAATTATGTTCAAGCATTTTGCAATCATAATAATTCTGATGATTTCAAAAGACCATGTAAAATTAAATACTTTTTTTTTTCTTAAATAAACTAAACCATATCACATAGCACCCACTAAAATTCACTTTAAACCTAAAATGTTACAGTTCTATATTCTACTTCATTCTCCTTATCCATACTGCAAAAAAAAGGTTAAAAATGCAACTTTGCCAGCTAATTATGCAAAAATTACGCGTTACATATATATATTTTTCAACTCAACTCATAAAGTCGGTAAGTAGAACCGTGTGGAACGTAAGTATAAAATAATGACCTGGAACGGGTACTACAATGAAATAAAGCACTTTAAAACTGTTTCCGCGACGCAAACACTACAGTCCGTCCAACGTCCTGGGTGTCGCGCAGACCATCAGCTGGGCAAGAAGCAGCTCCGCGCAATGCCCGTGCAGTAAGTAATGCCCGCATGGCCTCCGCCTCGTCTCTGACGAGCTGAGCACGGTGGTTCGCTGTCATCAGTCCAGGACCTCTTGCTGCAGCCTCTTCTTTTTGTATCATCGTACATGTACACTGTTAATAATGATCACCTTCAATTTAAGAAGAAAGCTGGTTACAAATAATTATCCAGGGATCTTAAATCACGGCTATCTGCGTGAATTAACGGACACTGGGTTCAGACGTGTGTACGCGTGTATTGGTTTTCAACACTCATACTTTTCGGCTATACAGTTTGCAATTTTTAAAACAAAAGATAAAGCTCTGTAACGTAGTGTTTTGGTTGTTACTTATTACACATAAACAAGTGGTCGCTGGTTGTTCCTCGGAGCAGGTGCTGTGACTGAGAGGGCAGTTACCTGGAACTTGCTCGTCAGCCCCACCACCTTCCTCGCCGGCCGGGACGACAGGCAGTCGACCACGTGGCGAGAGCTGGCGACGCTGCAGCCCAGAGCGGCCGCCATGAGCTCTGCCTTGGCGCGGAGGGACTCGGCCAGCACCCAGGGGCACAGCGCCGTGCCGCTCACGGAGATGCCCCTGTGGAACAGTCCTGTCGACCCCGGCCCAGGGGCACCGTCAGTGGGGACTGTGGGAAGCCTACAACTCACGTAGTTTCGGTTCCCTGCAAGAATTTCCGAAGATTTCCGAAGTTTTGCGTTTTGGTATTAACGCCACTTCAGCCGCTAAATCAGAAGTTTCCAATGAAAACAAGCATGTTGTGACTGACCTAACCTAACCTAACCCTTCGATTTTTTTAATTTTAATTTTTGAGAGAAATCCGAAGTTGCACGAACGTGGTAGGGAACCGAAACTAGGTGAGTTGTAGGCTTCCGGGGAACTGGACTCGCTGCGCGGTGCGGCTACGAGAAGGTGAATGAACACGTATGTCGTGATGCGAATTCCTAGATGTTAGGAAAACAAATGTGAGCGAGTCCTTCAGTACTCGCCAGAGACGTGTAACATTATCATCTCGGTGACGAGCAAATTCAGTGTGTTCTCGTGTCGGAAATACACTTTAGCCCAGTCATATTAGGTAAAATAAAAGGGGTCAACCTCGGAATGAAAGATAATAAGCTGTAAACTGGTATAAACCTTTATTTTTTCGTTTTAAATGTTGTCTCAAAAGTCACAAATGTTATTGTGTCCGCGCCTTAAGATATTGAAGATCAAAAGTCATAAAAATCGGTTTTTCGCGAATATCTCGCTTTCTATTGCTTAAATGAGATTTGCACCTATCATAAAAGTTGTAGAGTATAACATTCTCTACAACATTTGTTTGAACGTTTTTTTCATACGATCAACCGTTTTTGCGATAACATTTGTGACTTTTGAGACAACATTTAGAACGACAAAACAAAGGTTTATACCAATTTACAGCTTATTATCTTTCATTCCGAGGTAAAACCCCTAATATGACTGGTCTACTTGTCACAAGAACCTCTGACCCGAAAATTAATGTAGAATTTTTTTAAAATAACGCAGAGCGTGATAAATGACGAAAACTCGCCTCGGGAAAGCGGGGACAGGTAGTGCAGGTGGACGCTAGCCCCGCCGGCGGACATGCCCATCAGGGTCACGCTGCCCGCGTCTCCCCCGAACACTGCGATGTTCCTCTGCACCCACCGCAGAGCCAGCACCTGGTCCTTGAGGCCGTTGTTGCCCGGAGCCACCTCGTCCTCCGTGCTGAGGAAGCCTGCGTGCACACGTCGCACGCCGTACCACCAGCCAACTCTCACAGTCTCAGGACAGCCTAGTTCGCTATGTCGGAGGGAAGCATGCCGTGGGGTTCGGGTGATGATTCCGACGATGGCAATATTCTGCCGGCTCTCACAGTGTGTGAACGTAAAAAAAAAGGGGGTGTGTGTTGTCTGTAAAGTCGGTTTACGGACGATAATTTTAAGTCATAACGTCATAAGAAAACGTTGATGAAAAATTGCATACTTTTATGAATTGAATTGTATTATCATCACTGAATTATCATTATTTTGTATAATACAAAGACGGAGTTAATTGAAAATTATAATTTTTTTTCATTGAATACTAAATAAAAGCAGTTGACTTTTTATACGATCGTTTATATGAGATAATAATTTTTTAGTCCAAATTGTAACATAACCTATTATTACTGAACTGGCCGACCGATGCTACTTTATTTTAATAATCAAAGAACCAATAGGTATATGAGATTATATCGCTAATCAAATGCTTAAAATGCAAGAATTAATTACCTTTTTTGCCGCAATTGTTGTAATAAACAATGGAAACCACATTAACTTTGGACACTTGTTGAAGCCAACGTTCATAGCTTCGGGTGAATATTACATTATCGGCAATCGGCCGTATTAAATAATCAGTTGTTCCCAGCGGCCGGCACAGGGTGGGGATAGGGTGTAATTAACCCCCCCCCCCGAAGTTATTAATAAAAATATATTCCAGAACTCATAGAAGGCAGTTCGTTATTGTACGTGATACAAGGTGGGCTGTTAGAATACCTGGAATCACAAACCATAAACACAATTTTATGCATGTTGAGAATGATAATGTACTGTCCAAAAGCCTGGTTATTAACGTAATTTTTTTAATATATTTTGTTTTTTTCAAATTGTCTCCAGAAATAAGTTTCTGTATCTGCTACTAGCTGTTCCCAGCAGTTACAAGCCAGGGACTTATTTATTGATACTAAATTATAATAACGGCAATTTTTGATATTATTCGCCATTCCAGTAATTCAGATCAGTAGCGGATCCAGAGGGGGGGCTAAGGGGCTCAAGCCCCCTCCAAAAGCATCTGGGTCCACTATTGTTTTAGTGTTTGCCTTGATAAAGCCTAGCCTCAGCTGGGTCAAGCCCCTCCCAAACCAAAATTCTGGATCCACCACTGATTCAGATCGTTATCTTAAAATTGAAGTTTTGGCAAAAGAGAACAAATACCAAATGGCAGGATGAGATACCCCTTCAGCCAGCCTCTCCGAGGACTCACCTAGTATACCGAGGCGGTAGTTGAAGGTGACGAACACCACGTCGCGGTCCATGAAGTACCTGGGACCGAACGTGTCTCCGCTGCCGAACATGAACGCGCCCCCGTGGATGAAGACGATCACGTCCAGGGCAGGGTTCGTGCCGTTCGGCAGCTGGAAAACACGTCCGCCTAATGCTAGATGTTGGAGCAACTTTTCTGATGTGAAACTTCTCAGCTCTCGGTACACTTCATTTGGTGAGAGTAATTTCGTTAATGGAACGGAAGTCGCGTGGAATGGAAAAAGTGTAAAAACGGTGCTGCCATCTGTGGCGGGTGGCACGAACCAAAGCTCAAAAAGGCAAAAAGAAACTTTAGAGTATAAACTTTTCAATAAATTTTAACAAGATGGGCAGTATTTAAATAAAATTCACTGTCGGAAATCAGGTACAAAGCCGGAGTTAAGGTTTTCTTCAAGTCTTTTTTCGCTTTTACCAGAGCCATTTCATTACATATAGTTTAAATTTTGGTATGCAAATCAAAAGATACAATAGTAGACGTATCTGCTGCGACAGCGAATTCTAGTGGTTGGTGCGAAAACTAAGTGTGATTCGTGTCTAGAAATGTAGTTGAAAACACAATTTGCGTATATTTATCACGCTAGGGATTATTTTAAAGCACTCTACCTTAAATTTCGTGTCCGAGTTTCGAAATATAGGTGTATTTGCAACATGAGAATTCTCGTTACCGAGGCGAGTACTGAAAGACTCGCTCAAATTTTTAGTTCCTGTGCAACTCAAATAGGCAACAGCAAGAGGTAGTAGTCATGACCTATGTTTATGCACATAGGATGCGACACGGCCGAATGTTTCGTCCGTCCCTGTAGGGGCCTCACCCTGAACATTATCCGACCAAACCACGATACACGACCCCCAGATCAGATTGTGGAGCGTAGTGCTTTTAAAATGGCTTCAAAATCACACAAGCATATAAAATGTATATATTTCCAGTAAATAGCCGTAAGCTTCATTTCTTCTGCCGCAGTGGGAAAAGTTGCCGTTTGCACATCCCAAAGACACGCGTATTGTTTCCAACACCCAAGTAGCTCCACATTAAATATATTATTTCCCTCCGATACTTAGAACACATTAAGGTCCCCGCCTACCCGGGTATAGGTATATAGTTTGTGCCTACCCGGGTATAGGTATATAGTTTGTGAATAGCTTCAGACATAAACCACGCGATTTGAAAACTGCTCGATGAGTTGTGTTTACGAAAATCATTTAAAAATACGCCCAGATTTCGTTTTCAAACTGTATTTATAGAATAGTGAATATAGCTTAAAGGTGTGTTTCAGAATAATTTTTAGGCATGAAACTCCCGGTACAGATTCTTGAAATCACTCAAGGGACCTGCACTACACCTTTATCTTTAATTTCTCCACCATGTAATGTTATAGTTATCGCTCGGATCTTATTAGTTGCCCTATCCACGAAGAGAAGACTGTGTGACAGTTATCAGCCTTGCGCTTAGGGGCGATACCGTGCTAGAAGCACCTGCGAGCGTCGCATTTATCATCCCGCCTAACTAACACAAATACACCATTGGATAGGTGGGCCCCTTAACTATTAACAAATTTCACAGCGGGAAAATGACAAATGACACATGACGTGTGGTCAGCGTGCAAGTCGGACAAAATAAATGCTAGAAATGCTACGATCTGACAGACATTTTGGTGGGCTGCGAATCATAAATGGTTACCGAACCTGAGAGTCGGCTAAAAGTAAATGCAAGATAGCGCCATACGAGGTTCACTTTATGACTATATTATATTTACACAAAGTGCCAGTATCTTGCTACTACACGAATGTCATGTTTCAGAGCATGTAATATGCGATATACGTGCTAAATTAAGCTCTTAAGACATTTTTCCATTGTCGTTCTAAGCTTTCAATGTTTGCAGCATGTAGTTAATTTACTGTCGATTGTTCTTAACTGAATAGAATGCTGTTCCAAATGGACAATTTTTAACAATCACAAATTCTGTCACGTATTGTTTCAGTGGTCTGCCACTTTTTCTGTGCCCTAAATATTAAGCAAAGTTTATATTTGCTTGGTTTATCCTGTTGATTAGCAACAAGAAGCACTTATTTTTTATTAAATTACCATCCTTCAACAAGATTTTCGTTATCCAGGCAAATCTCTAATAAACAATAGCCTGAATAAAATAAGTATTATATTGTATTTAAGCACGATGATCTTTGTCGCTTCATCGAAAGCTTTTGCTGTGATTCTAAAGTTAGACCGAACCAAATTATTATATATCTTATGTTGAGCCAGAAAACCCCACGGAATTTTCTGTGTACGTGGTCATACCCCAGGAAACCAGCAAATGAAAGTATTCCAGGTCTACCCCTGTCGTGAAGGCGTGGACGAAATACTATTACTTTGCACGGCTCTTTCCTGCCAGACTTTGTTTGTCCTCCATGTACTGCGTGACGCGATTTTAGTGTTGCAACAAGTTGGAGAAATGCTCGTCATAATGCATTTTTCAACTTTTCGCATTAACTTTTCTTTCAAAATAATTTCATTTATTTTATTTCAGGGTGAGACCCAATGTTAGAGACTTTAAATACGAGGGTGATTCGAAATAAAACACTCCCTTTGCACTTGTGGGAGAAATGGGCAGAATCAGCAACGTCATCCTTGCTACGCTGTGAGCAGCTGTGTTCAGGAGGTATTGAGGAATGGATTATAAGACTGCGTTGAAGATGCACTCGTCAGCTACATCAGTTGAAAATGAACTCGGTCGTAGAAAATCCCGCCAGATGTGTAGTACCCATATTTGGCACCGAGTTATTAACACCTCTTCAGGCACGTGAAATGATGACAATGTACTTCGAGTTGCTGTTAAAGAGGGGAGGGGGTGAGGGAATATATATAATTTCCCCCACACACACCCCCCCCCCTCTCCGGAAAGTCTAACAATTCTAGCAAAATCTATCATTCCCACTAACAAATTAAAGTATTATTGTGAAGCAAACAGCGGGCAAAGTGGACCTATTCCTCTTCCCCTCCCCCCAGCCAAATGAAATTCTGCGTACGCTCCTGTACAGAATGGTATATTTCCCAGGTGGAAGATTTATTTAAAGAAGGCATATCGAAACTTATTAAACGTTATGATAAAATAGCGTTGACTCTTAATCCTTGCAAAACATGCAGAAGAATCTGGGGACCGTGCACTGCACGCCTTATATCTGCTAGTTTGGACGTCCCAGCAGGGAGTAGCGTACAGCTGTCTGTTTCTGGACCAGACGTGCTTGAGTTGGTGGAAGAGCCACCTAAGTCTCGGTGGCACACGCGCCATGTTGATAATTATTTCGTTTTCTTGCCATTTATATTAATTAAGAGTTTTTGGCTTGCAAGTTTTATTCAAAAAGTATTCGCTAAACGTCATTTTCAAGGTGTAAAAGTCGACGCAAGACTACCAGCTGCAGTAGCCGGGGCGGATGGAGCCTCACCTGGGGCGTGAACACGTTGACGAAGAGGCAGTCCTCGGAGCCGCGGACCCTCTGCTCGTGGTCGCCGTGAGTGTGCATGTACTGCAGGCACTCGCTGCCCGGCTCATCGGCGGGCCACACGCCGTCCCACGCCTCCGCCGGCTCCGCCTCCTGCCGCACACGGGCACCGGCCTTCTCCGTGCTCATCGCCGGCTTCAACCAAACATCGCTAGACCACGATATGGGCAACTCCGGCCAGTCACCACTTCACTTCACTCCACGCCGCTAGATGCCACTACTCTCACGCACTTAAAACCAGGGCCGGTGCAAGGTAAATTGGCGCCCTAGGCGAAAAACCTTAATGCCCCCCCACCTCGCCGGACACCCCCAAAAATTTTTTTTTGCCTCAATATACATCACGTAAGCCTAAGATTTTGTCAACAATCAAATGTAAGCAGGCTTGTGTTTTTTTTCTTTTTTACTTATTACAAATCATAAACAGGTCACCGTGGAATTTAAATAATTACTTATATCAATATAAAGATTCCAAACTGTTACAAAAATCCATTTTCATCTAGTTTCAATAATCGTTAAACATATTGTATCAGCTGTTATGTGTCGTGCTGCGCCGCCCCCAGCTACTTGGCGCCCTAGGCGGTTGCCTAGTTCGCCTATATAGACGCGCCGGCCCTGCTTAAAACACATTGTAAAAGAACGTAGCTACACTCCAAGCCACCAGGTTCTCTGACATCACTTGTCTCGCGTATTTATTAACAGTGAGTTTCCTTTATTGTCCAAAACACATTTTTTGCTTTAACCTCCGCGGAGTTTCACGAGAACTGTGTGTGGGCCAGGCCTTCGGTGCATTTCACATTTAGACGACTGTTCGGAGAGAGAGAGAGAGAGAGAGAGAGAGGGGACAATTTGACCTTTTTTTTGGGGGGGGGAGGAGGATCGACGGTGCCACACCCCACACCTTTGAATTAAGAAGCCCCTCATTGAGGAGGCTTGCAAAATCGTGTCTGTGAAACTGGGTTGATAATCGTAAACTATTTGTTTTATGGAACATTTTCTGTATATTTTAAAGATTTATGCTTATTTGCTTGCATAAGGGCCAAAATATGGGCAGTATACAACATACAAGCACACTAACCAGAGATTACTTGCATCGGTTGAAACCCACGTGCAAAACTCTAAGGCTGCGGGGGTCCCTCTGCGAATTTCCGCGGGCCCTCCTCGCGGATACTACAGATATACGCCCCTGATAATAAAAATGAAACCTGAACAGAAATAACATTACTTATTGAAAATATTGGTTACAAAATTTCTACCTACAGCTTCTTGCACCATATCACCCCCCCCCCCCCCCCCCCCCCAAGTAATACATTTCCTCCAATGTAAGAAGTAATCAGAAGTGGAAAGGCAGAAAGGGTGGGAGGTCCCTCAGTTCCTCAAGCCTTCTTTCTTGGACACGCCTCTGATCACGATAAGGATTGACGGCTCCGACTTCAAGAAACTATAATGTTTGTCATGTAACATATCTGAAATCTCAAATTGATAGATATTGCACTTTTAATTTTTGTTCTGTCAAAGTTATTTGTAAACAACTTAATGGGATTATCCACGTGTTGCTTTGCAAATGATATTTGAAAAATGGGTAACCCTGATACCACTTTTAGAACGGTCATCAAAATCTTCGCTTCATAAAAATACCTATAGCTATAGTTCTAAAAAAATTTAAAACAACAATAGTTTAAAAACTGGTTCACGTTAGTATTTATTATGTTAGGAGACCGGATCTGTAAGTTTTTAAGGACAAAAACCCCAAAACTATGCAAATCCGAAAATTTTGAACAAAATAAATTTACACCAAGTATTTTAATTTAAAAATGTTACTAATTCCAATTCTTAAAAAAATAAATCAATATATTCTAAATCAAATGTTTAAAATAAAGCCTTAATGGTTGAGTGAATCCAACACCGAAAAAAAAATGTTTTGTCAATGGTATCAAATGAATATACCTATACCTACATGATATACCATTGTTTTATTAGCTTATTTCAATGCGTAGATAGGTTATAACAAGACGTTTTTTAATGTATCTGATTGATCCAACCGATCAACATGTATGCATTTTTCAGTGTGTTCGAATTAATTTACCTTACGTTACAGACACACAGAGAAAGAATTTAGATGGTTAAGGTACTTTCTGAGTCGCTTGATATCAAAAACAAAGGCGTCGTCCCGGAGACTGTACAAATGCTTCATGTACGCAGAAGTATTGTCACCGAGCAATGCCACCAAGAACCAGCACAAACAAGCAAGTGGCGTGGTGAAGGACCCAGCACAGAACAAAAGAGTGGTGTAGTGAAGAACCCAGCACAGACAAACTAGTGGTGTGGCGAAGGACCCAGCACAGACAATCTAGTGGTGTGGCAATGGACCCAGCTCAGAAAAAAAGACCGGTGTGGTGAAGAACCCAGCACAGACAAACTAGTGATGTGACGAAGGACCCAACATAGACAAACGAGTGGTGTGGCGAAAAACCCAGGACAGACAAACTAGTGGTTTGTCGAAGGACCCAGCACAGAGAGATAAATGAGTGTTGTGGCTAGCCACAGTCCATAGTTCTAGCTAACACAAAATTACATACAAGTACGTGACCTCCTGGCTTTTTCGACCACGGGGTGTTGCTGATAACGATAAACACAACATTTATGGATCGAAGAACCGCTGATAAGGCAAGCACTTCGTACTACTTGTAGATCCATAATGTACGATGGGATATAATTATTAGTTACTTTGGAATTTTCACAATATCGGTGCAATGAACTGTTCCGTAGGAAATGGCTGTGTAAATCTGGTGGAAAGGTATAAATATATTATTTACGTCATTTTATGATTGAATAATATTTTCGAAAATAGAGAAGAAGAAAATACGACAGCCAAAATTGTTCCAAGACGAAGCAGGTTATCTTTGGAATTGGTTCTTCTTCTATCTACATCCAAACAAAATCTAGGAATCAATTACAATTATTTTCCCTTTGCGTTAAAATTGAAGATAAAAATACGTATTTTTTTACATGAAATGATGCGTATGTGAGTTTTAAACAGAATATTTATAATAATATCAATAACTAATAAAAATTAAATAAATTAAATATTAAAATATTGAAAAAAATTATATTATATAATATGTATATTCTTTTTTTTTAATTACCTACACCTAAACGTCACATCTGGTTTATATATATTTTGTAGTCAAGCATTCCGCAACAATGTAGTCACACAGCAATAAAAACTGTGCACTGATAAATGAAACACTGACATAATTTAATTATTTTATTTTATTAAAACGTGTTACAACACCGAGTGCGAAATAAATGAAATTAAAGATTTTAACTCACTAATGGTTGTCTCCGCTTACCAATAACATTAAGCACAAAAAAAAAACCTTGTGTGATGTAAAAAAACATTCTACTCCAAGCCGCAAGTGAACTTTAAAGTTGGATCAATTAAAAATATTTGTAAACTAGTATTATTTTTGTTCTTTTAGTGCGACTGGCTAATTTAACTTTTGTTAACATAAGTAATAATTGCGTTATTTATGTGTTTAAACGGGCTATTTATTATTCAAAATTTCAACCCTCCTTCCCCTTTTACCGGAAGGTAATCTATACATCCCAAAATCCTGCTGTCATCAGTGTCCTTCAAAAATTTAAGTCGGGTACGCCACTGATATGAACTAGTCGACAATGAAATTTTAATTACTGTTTCAGATTGCGGGAAAGTTGTTCTGGATGTAAGTATTATATATACATTCATATATACACATGTGAAGCTATAACTCTTAAAACATTTCGGGGAAACCAAGTGTACAAAAATATAATCCGTTGACAATAGTAACTTTGTCATTTAAGCTGTAATTTTTTACCCACGTTTCAATACATCATCCAAAATGACGCCTTTTTCGTTTCAAAAAACGGTAGCCACCATTTTTATACTCTAGTACGAAGATCACTTAAACGTTTTCGGGAGATGTTTACTGAGCACCTGTACTTAAGCTACACGCAAGTCCATGATGCCTGTGGTCAAGGAGTCCATTCCATTTCAAAGGCGGCCGGCGAACATCCATGCAGAGTTAAAGAAACTGGCGCAGCGTTACGGAAAGTGCTTGGAACTGAATGGTGACTATGTAAAAAATATGAAGTGTATATATGGTAAAATAAAATTGTCAATAAAATCTTTTTCTAACGAGTTTATTATTTATTTATTTTTAATAACCAAACGGAACTTTCTTTACGGACGTCCCGCAAAAAGGATTATTCTATTGAATGACGAACAGTTAATCACGTGACAGGTGATAGGGTGTTAGAAGGGCTGGCGCGGCTTGCCTGGCCTTAGAGCCGCCTGTGGCTAGATCTGCCGCGTGAAGACCGCTGCCTTTATCGCTGCCAGACCCCGGACTCCTCCCGCTGGCGAGGCAGCAAGTGCCGCTCTGTGGACCAGCAGCTAGCGCGACCAGCTTCTGTTGGCCATTTTGTTAATGCTGTATGTCATACACACACAGACATCAGTTTTGAATAATTGTGATTACCTTCGTCATTTCCTTCGTACTTTGTCGTTTGTATAAAAGGTATTTATCTTGTTCCGAACCATGCCCAAATACTAAATCTTCGTAACGAAAAGATTTGTTATCAGATGGTATATCAAAAAGAATGAACAAATCAAAACATCCCCTTCCCAAAACTGCTGTCAGGGTTCCGCCCCCTGACTTAAAAACTCTGATTGGTTTGATAATATTGTATATAATTGTGTTTCCATTAGTGTTAAATGTATTTCAATATAATAGTTGACATCAATATTCAAAATAGTTTATTTCTAGTATTATTATATCTACCTGCAAATGCGATTCTTTCACGCAGCAACGGGGCAAAGGATCGACATATTTTTTTTTTATGCATACAGATAGTTTATGAGCCGGAAAATGATATAGACTATATATAATTATGAAATTCCATACCTAAAGGAGTTTAAAAAATATATAAATTCAGTTTTATAATTTAAAAAATTATTTATGAGGTAGGGCATAGACACTCGAACAGTGACTTTGTGTCATATCTCTATGTCTGCCACACGGTAATTTAGTAAGATGTGGCACATTCTTATCCTTCTCCTTGGCGAAACCCATCCCCTTAGTGAAACTCGTGGCTGCTAGCGAACTAAAGGTGCTAATAACAGTTTAGTTTAGGACTTCATCAATAGATGGCTTTACCTTGAATTTGTAACGGACTACCTTTTGGTGCGTCCTTCACGTCTTGTCTACGGGTTACCTGGCTTCCAACAAAATGAAGCTGAAGATTGGCGTCCCGGTTTTGCTGATGCGTAGTATTGATGGGTCGTTACCACAACGCCGAAATACCACAACGCCGAACGTACAATAACGCCGAATGCCAAATTGACCGTAACGCCAACAGCTAGAAAACTGCTGTGTACCACAACGCCGAAATACAGTAACGCCGAAAAATGTTGCTGCGGGGGGGGGGGGGGGGGGGGGGCGGCACAGGAGCAAAATTAAAAACAACTGAATGAATTTGTGTGTGTTTCTTAAATGTATCTTAACGCCGAAATACCACAACCTAACCTAACCTAGGCTAACCTAACCTAGCCTAACCTAACCTTACCTAACCTAACCTTTGTGGCAGTCCTTCAATGATATTTTTCGGCGTTAATGTATTTCGGCGTTGTGGTACACAGCAGTTTTCTAGCTGTCGGCGTTGTAGTCAATTTGGCATTCGGCGTTATGGTTTTCGGCGTTATTGTACGTTCGGCGTTGTGGTATTTCGGCGTTGTGGTGCGTCCCCGTATTGATGCACCGAGATTGTGCAATATTAACGGGACTTTAAAACCAAAGTTTCCCCGTGTTTCAAGCGTGTGTCCTACAAGACTTGAAACTCGGTGGTGGCGAGGTGTTCAGCAACAGCAAACGCCGGGCACCTGGGCTAGTTATCGAGCAGGGATCGCTCACCTGGAAGCGGGCCCTCGCCCGGGCGTAGGGCATGCCCTGGAAGGCCGCGTACCGCCGGCCCTTGGCGGACCGCAAAAAGCTGCCTGCCGCGGCGCCCTGCTCCACGCGCACGACGGGGCGGTCCTGATAGGAGGCGGCGGCCCCCGCCACGCACACGGCCAGAAGCAGCAGCGTCCTCATCGCGCGGACCCCGCGAGCCGACTGCGCCCGTCCGCCCCGATAAGGCCTTCCCCGCGCTGGGGTCCAGCCTCCACAGTACCGGCAGTTCCCGTCGGTTCTTTCATGGCTCGACGTCGACAACATTAAAATATCGATACTTTCATTGGTTACTCCACTTTGGAGAGGCGCACGTAGCGAGAGGGTGAGGGGAGTGTATGCCGCGCTGGGCGGGCGCTCCTCAGTTGCCAGTCGGTGTTCGAACTGCTATGTGTGAGCCTGTGTTTGATGCGCCAGTGTTCTGTAAATAACGATATTTTGTATTCTGTCATTTCGCATGCGTTAAAACGATTATTTGTTTAAATGTTTATTTTTTTCCCCAAAGTTAATGTTTGAGAGTAATGTTGAGAATAAAGTGATTGGTTGTAATAAAAAATTGTAACACTAATATTGATTTTTTTACTTTTGGTCACTATAACTTATTTAATCGTTCATAACTAACTTTTACTACTTCAATCACCGACTTATGCACCATTAATAATAATAAAAACAATGCCTGGTACCGTGAGTACCAGGAATTCTTGGTTCCGCTGAAGACTAGTACCGAAATTCTCTGTTCTGAAAATCGGTTGAGGTTCCGAATACCACAATACATACTTGTTTTACGTGAGTTTACCCGGAATCGCTCCGGGCAGAATGCTACAGGCCATGTCCGACTCATTTCCTCAACATCCTGGTACATGTCGTGTGTTACCATCTCGTCTGACCTCATATATTCTTCATACATTCATTTTGTAACGGATGTGACCATTCAGGAGGTTGCAAATGAATCCAAGAAGGATATCACTGCCAATATAGTGATGCAAATAGTTTTAAATGGTTGGCCGGAAACCAAACTGCCATAAGTTTTTAAACCATATCAGAATAAGAGATAAGAATTGACTGTAGATAGAGATAGTTTAATGTGGGGCCATAAGTTGGCGATTTCAAGCAAACTTCGCGGAGTTTTATGAACGCTGGCCATATGGGCCTTAACGTCGAGACGTTAAGGTATGGGCGTAACCAGGACTTGACGAAGCGGGGGGCTGAATGCAGCTACAAAGATACGTTTCTGATAGGGTTTCTTTTTCTGGTATTCTGAAAGTGTGGTGGTATGGAATTCCCCCCCCCCTCCCAAAGACTGAACGGATTAGATGGTATGTCTACAAAGAAGCCCAATAAGTTTTAGATAAAGATTAGGGATTTTTACTATAAATTATCATGTATTTGATATTAACTCTATTAAAAATGTATGCCTTTTGTCTTAATATTTTCTTAAACCTTGGTCCAAAGCAAATTTTTATACGACCATGCAAAGGATTAAATATAGTGTTTGAAGGTCAAACATTTTGCATAACTACCTTAGTAGGCATAATATAAAAAAATCGTTCTAAGCAATTCAATGCTAGATTCATTGAATTAAAAACATACAAAATATTTTAGATGCATGGCATATGAGAAAATGTTTAATCGAACATTTTGGAATATTGGAGAACATATAGCATGTTATGTACATTAAGTTCTCAAAATGCTCCAGGAGTTTATAGAAGTTTCCAAATCATTTCCAAAAGAAATAGGTACTCTGAAATCTGCCTACGACTGTAGGCTGTGCCGAAAGGGATTTTTTATTTTTATTGGGGGTCAGATAGTCAACCAAGAATATTACAAAAGTGTCCTTGTCGTTTGTGTGAAAATGTTTTGAAGAAAAGGCGTGCACTCTGGGGAGACAAGATTAGAGTCCTCCACAATGACAATGATTGGGTCGAGCAGTGATCTCGATCACAGAATTTCTTTATAAATTCCAAAGTCCTGTGCATCCGGGACAGTGCCGACTTCTTTCTGTTTTCTAATTTAAAATTTATGTAGTATGTAAACATATTTTGCACGATTGAAGATAATCAGGCAAATACGGAGAGAGTATCTAAATGTATGTCCGGGTGCAGGGTCCAGTGTCCTAATAGTTTATTGTTGACCGCCATCTTGGATTGTGACGTCTCGCGGCCATCTTGGTGTCAAAATTCCTCAAAATGACAAAGATGCCTCGAAAAAACTTTTAGAAATTTTCCTATTTCAGGGGAAAAAATTCCCGTTTTGAGGGGAAATTTTCTGATTTTCCTCCCAAAAAATGCCATAGGCTTGAAATGTCCCCAAAGCGGCTTAAATTCCCCATGAACAAGCTGCCATAAGCAGCTGGTGGGGAGCTTTGACCTTGGCCTTGACCTCAACCACCATCGTTGCAATTTGCGCTATGGCCGCCATCTTGAAAATCTGTAATTATTATCCTATTTTAATGGGGAAAAACTTGTTTGCTTGATATCAGTTGCCTTAAATTTTCTGCAACTAATGTCTAATCGTTAGGACAGATTATTATGAAAATGAAACAAGAGAGCACCCCATGCTTATTTTCACTACAATTAATTGTTTTGTTTATCAATTGATCTTAGTTTTAGCTTATTGAAAGTTTTCGTTATTCAGAATTGTAGTTAATTTTGTCACTGTTAAACAAATTACTTAAATTTAAAGTTTTTTTTTACGTTTTAGTTCATACAACAGTTAAAGTGTGTTTTTATTATATTTTTAAGTATAATTTTATTTAAACTGCAGCTTTCTTTCTCATAAGTTTTAGTGTAAATCACTACTACAGACGAAAATGGCACCATAAAAACTATCGCAAATACTGCAAAACTGGAAAGAAGTCAATGTTGAAGTGTTCACCATGACGTCTTTTAATTTAATGCAGAACAAATTGCTTTGCAAATCAAGGTACTACTAAATATATTAAGATGAAATATTTACAAAATAATTTCCTTGAAGTCATTTAGCAGCATTATGTCACAGATTTTTTTCTATGCCCTCAAATAAAAGCACAAATAAAATAAAATAACCTCCTCTATTGTTGATAATTTTGTAAAAAAAAAAAAATACAATTTTTAGGTTTCGACTTATTAAGTATGCTACTACCCTTAACTTAATTGCTGGGTCGAATGAGTCAGTTGATTTAAAGTTAAAGAATGTGTTTCAGATTTTCTTGCAGCGTGGGTTACCATTGATATTTAAGATTTGCTTTTGTCCGTGAATTAGGGATACCAACAAATTTGTTGACCAAATAAGTAAGTTGTTTCCTAGATAAAAGTTTTAAAAAGTTCAACATAGTTTTCAGAAATCAAGTAAGCTGGCTATGAACACTAGGTAAATTGTGAGAGATTATTGATTAATTTATTGGCTATTGTAACAATACAAATAGTATTTTTTAAATTTTTCTGAAGTTCTTTCAGATAGTACCACAACTACGACTGGAGGTTAAAGAAAATCGAAACTGGGAAATATATTAAAATTACATAGTTAATTTGTAGAGTAGTAATTATTAAAAACAACTAAATATATTGTCATTATTCCTTATGGCCGCCTCGCCAGGGTATGTGCATGGCAGCACACATAACCAGGACACACATAGTGCAACATCATGGGCGCGACAAACAAACTTCACCATCGATTGATCAATTGTTGCCCACGTGTGATAGTATTTGTACTTAGTAATACTTCCGTGTAATAATCACAAGAGACAACTTGCCAGCCAGTTTTTAAATACGATTTACCATACTGTATACCATTAACATTAGTTTCATCAATGTGGCCTTGAACTAATCAAAAGTTAACACATGTCTCCTGCCAAACACACCTTCTGGTGGAGGTCTCTCTCGCTTGAGGGCAGCAGTTTTTACTCAGCTTGTTCCGAGGTTGAACCTGTACCACACCATGGAGACCATCACCATTGTCTCATCTGAGCCAACTTCATCCTTAGCATGAGTAATAACCCTAATTTATTTAGCCCCGCGGCCAGTTCCACACAGCATGTTTCATATACAGTCCACTTCAATAATATTTTTGTGTACTTGTGCATTTTGAACGCATATGCTTGAAACTGTGTCTGAACACGAATAGTGCCCCAGGTCCAAACCTAACTGACATATTCTTCGAGACTTTCTTCTGCTTCGCCTACACAAGGTCGCTATTTACAGGTACAGTTTACTTATCATTATTAAAGTGCCGAGGACTATCATTGCCAACATTTAACTGAACCACTTCGTACATAGCATAAATTTTCGCCTAGATTGCCTTCAGTTCTTCTGTTTATATGGTAACCTCCAAGGCAAACAACCTCTAGTGTTTTATTTCTAACTTGTAAAATACAAGATCGCATAGTGTACACACGATGAAGTTGCTTTCTGTACGTGTTGCCGGTGAAATAAGTAAGTAGTCAAGACTACCAACATCTCCTTGTGGTGGTGCACGCAATTCTTAGTGTAATTTCTATACCAGATGGCCTCCAGTGTAAAACAGTTTAATTGTGAACTGTAATGTGTCAGATCATGTAGCATCCATCCTAACAGGTTGCCTTCTGTACCTATATGATGTGTGTAACCAAAGCGACACATCAGTGCCAGTTTCCCACCAGCAAGCCGGTTAGATGGACGAATATCCACAGTCATGTGTAAATATGAGCCCCAGTTCTTACAATAGGTCCAGACCATGTCAATGAGTAGGGACTGTATGATGAACTCTTTTGTAATAAACCATGCACACTGCATATTATTAACTAAATATTTATAACCCTTATATAATACATATAATGAATAATTAGTGCTAGAGTTCCATTGCAGCAAAGGCACAATGATTATTTAGTCTGTTTATTCATAAATCTTTTGTCGCCATCTATGGGCGCTTGCTGCATTAACGTCCCATAGAGGTGCCAGGTAGGAGATATGTATAATGTCTTTCAGACATGGGTCTGTTCCTAAAAGGGGCGGGTTTACTGGCCGAGGTCAGAATAAGGGATAAGACAATTCGCCCCTCTCCCTCTGTGGCCTCGGCCGGTACTTTTGGAAACGTTGCACTTGCCTGGAGTCAGCACGCTGGGCTTCAGTCCCAGGCTTGACTCCTCTACACTGGCCACTGCACTACACTTAGGACAGTCGATAACGTGCCGGTCTCACCAGGTGGTTTCGGGATCGTAGCCTTCTGTCTGGGCTGGTTTTCCTCCCTGGAGTGAGACTGGTTGTATGCTGGGCGCCCTGAGGTCCTGCTCTTGATGGTTCCGGGTAGGGGATGGTGGTGGTTGGTTCTAGATCCCGATCTGCATTCCCGGTGGAACCCCCTTGTCAGGCTCTTCGTAGTTCCTTTTGGTGTACCTTGGCGGTCTTCTGGCCATTCAGCCTTCAGGTGGTGAACTTGGCCCTGTTTCCCTACTATTGGGCATGGCCCCTGCCAAGTAGGTGCGAGGCTAGCACAGAAGTTATCGAGCGAAGTGGGACGACAGCGGGTGGGTTCGCCATTAGACTTGGTCCCCAACTTCGATTGCGGAGGTTAGAGCCTTCGTAGGAGTTGTGGGTTGGGTTCTTTGGTGATATTTGGCCTGGTTGGTCCTAGCAACTTGGTGCCTGACCTCTGCCTGGAGTTCTGGATTGGTTACTGGGATTTCTTTCTGGTGTTGGATTTGGGTCGCAGGTATTTCCCAGTCTTCAGGTCGTGGGATCTTGTGTCCCAGTAGTAACTGACTGGGACTACAGCCCAGTGGTTCATTATACCTGTTCCGCAGCGAGTACAATATGGCTGGGAGGTGAGAGTCCCATTGCCGGTGGTCCTCACGGAGCCTTAGGCACAGTCCTTTCTTGATTTCCTGGTTCCTTCTCTCTGTGTGGTTTCCTTAGGGGTGGTACAGAGCAGTGGTCCATTTTTGGGCTTGCCATCGCTTACAGGCTTCGTCCCACTGTTCTCCAGAAAATTGTTTCCCATTATCCGTAAGGATTTATCTGGGGTACCCCCAGTGGGGGAAGACTTCATTTTCCAGGGTTGTTATTAGTTTTGGCGCCTTGGAAGTTCTTAATGGAAAAGCTTCCACCCATCGAGAGAACAGGTCAGTAATTACCAGCAGGATCCGGTTCCCTCGAGCACATTTAGGGTATGGTCCCATGAGGTCGGCCGCGACTGTTTCCCAGATTCGTCTTGGTTGGCGTGGTTGTAGGCGGCTGGGCCCTGCTGGGCGGTGGGCCTTGGTGGTGTTGCACAGGTGGCACTGCCCACATATTATTCTACATCCTTTTTAATCCCCTCCCAGGTATATCCCATTTGTATAGCTCTCCGGGTTTCGGCCATGCCTGGGTGGCCCGCGAGATCTGCATCATGGTATTCCCTTAACACTTTTTGCCTTAAGGCCTGGGGGACGAGTAGCTGTGGATTGGCCCCGTTCTCCGGCCACCTTACTAAGCCGCTTGGGTGGAGGCGATGGGTTCTGACGAACTGATGATCGGCAGGTGATCTCTCGGCCGGTAGCCGGTTGCATCGGAATGGACCTTTGTGGCATCGGGACGGCGGTTACGTGCGGTGGCGAGGTCATTCCGGCGTTGGGAGGTGTCTCCGACACGAGGCGGGTTCTGGACGGCATTGCAGACTGCGACGTGACAGTCGTCATCGTGGCTTCGGCGAGTCAAGCATTATCACAGTCGGGATAAGTAGCGTCAGGTCGACAAAACGTGATCTTGCTGGTGATGGTGTATTCGGACCTGTGTCAGGAGATGTAAAGTTAAAGAGAGGTGCCGAGGTTGGCGGCTCCAGGACAGGAGGCGGTAGGAGTGGAATTGCCTGTGTCAGGACGAGCGTCGGTGTCGGGATAATTGGCACCAGGTCGACGAAACGCAGTGTTGCTGGTAATGGCGTAGTCGGACTTTTGTCGGGAGGCGTTACGTCGATGAGTTTCGACGTTGGTACGACAGGCATCGGCGTCAGGACGGTAGGTGTCGGAAACATAACTTGTGACGTGCGGGTTACGTCGGGACGTGCCTTCATGATGTTGGTGTTTGCGTCGTATGCGAGGAGTCGGCTTGATGCTGTGCGGATGTCGTTCCGGCAACGAACAGCGTCCTTGGTACGTGATACATCGGCGAGTCAAGCAGGGTTGTTTTGACTGCGACGGCATCGGCGTGAGTGGCGTCTGGGGGTCGGGAAGCGTCGAGGTGTGTCGTGGGGAAGAAATTTTCATTGTCGCTGCCTGATACCGCACCTGGATGGCTTGGTGGGCGGTACATCGCGCGCACGTGAAGGTAAAGAACTCGCGCAGTATAGTCCCTTCACGCTCGCTGGTACAGCCACGATGCCACAGGCCGGCACATTCCTCACAGTGGTAGCCAATGCTAATTCCTCTGGTATACGATCTAGCTCCACACTTCGTCACCCTGTGTATGCGGTACTCGGGGCGGGGCACGCGGGGGCAGAGTACCCACGACCCACCATCAACGGTCTAGTATCGCACTAGCCTGGACATCATCAGCACCACGACGCCCGTAGTGCCCGTCAGGTACCTCTCGAGCCTTAATCAGAGGTCGGGTGATGGCAGTAGTCATATCACTATTACAACCAGTTTGCAACACGGATGAGCTCTCTGTTTGAGGGGCTATAGGAGACACACTTAATGGATTATAAACAGTCGTTCATGTGTAACTCATGACCCAGACACGTGGTAGCATTGCAATTCGGTTATATATGTATTGACGTCGACCCAAGTGTCTCCCCGGCTCCTTCAGGCCGTTATGCCTCGTCAGCGTCCTATCTTGCACCGTCAGTGAAGTGTTTACGATCAGGGACGCACCCGCATGCGCCCTAGCACGTCAGTAGACTTCATTGTGTTTGTAAATATTTATACCTTTTATGTACATTTTAATTAATCACGAGCATTCACGATTGTATATACTTTGTAACTTAACAGAACTCTCAAGTCTTAAATATTGTGTCTAAATATTGTACGAATACTTAACTTGTCATTAATTCTGAACTGATTAATTAATTTGTGTTTACGTTTTATCAATTACCGTTCAATTACTTACAATGTCGTTTCTTTAATAATTGTGTGATTTCTTTCAAGTGCTATGCTTAGTAATGTAAACAGCAACCTGGCCCGCCGCGAGACGAGTCTCTCCCACACCGGCCTATTTCCCCTTCCCCTCCTCCGCGGCCCGCGAGCTCCGGCGCGCGGATGGGCGGAGGAGGGCAAAGGCTAACCGGACGCGGGGACGAGGAGACGTGCGCTCGCTCCGCTCCGCTCGGGACGCCGGCATCGTTGTTCGCTATCAGTATAATTCGTTACGGGACTGCCACCGCAGTAGTGTCGAGCCATGTCAGAATTATTTAGCACTGCTGAACTTTTTTAGTCAGTACATTTCGTCACAGAACTATCTCCGCAGACGTATCAGGCCGCGTGTGCCCTACTTTGCGCATCTGAACTTTCCTAAACAGTACGTTACGTCGCGGGACTACATCCGCTACCACTTCGAGTCGCGTTTCGTTATCGAGAGTGCATTTCCGGGAGTCCGGGTCGCGGCGAGGGAGAACGCTCGTCTTGCAACGTACCGGTCAGGCTGCGACAGGGCTTATAACGGAATAAAGGAGCTCGTGAAAACGCAGAGCATCATCTTCTCCTTGCTACCATCTACCATTCCTTCTACATACGTAAATTTCCCTCCTGGTCCCATGTTCCACTGTTCTGGCCACGTTGGCCTGAACTCCACTCTCTCTCCGACTGGAGCTACGCAGGCAAATCAGGGCGAGTCTCAGGACAATTCGCAGCAGGGACTTAGGGACCACAGGCTGAGGGATGTCAGTATAGCGCTTGACGATAATTATCATCTGAAGTTTTAGCATTTGTTATAGACTCTGGGCTATACACATGTACCCCAATATATCTGTTGGCATGGCATGCTCGGTGAATACATCGATGGCTTAAAGCACAGTCATTGTATATCCATTTTCAGAAACTTGTGAGAAACTGAAAAAGAAGATTTCATATTGTTATCCCAACTACCGTTTACAAATTATACTATAACTATTATTTTTATTGAATGAGTAAATGTATATTGTACATGATGAACAAGTGTCAATGCTAACAAGTTACAACTTTAAATTTAATAAATTTTTATTGTGTGAATTCTGTAGACATACAATGTCTGTGCTTCAGAATAAATTGAAATATCGGACATACAACAGAAGTGCACTTATTATCTCTTGTTAAGTTAATGACAGTAATAATACCATGCTAGTTTAATAAATTTTAAATATTATATTAAAGAATTTTTAATTTCAATTGAGAGGAATCAAAAAAATGATCATCCACATTTTACCAAAAATAATTTCTCATTAAACTTTGTGTAATTTTTAAGTTCAAAAATCACACAAAAACACCACATTTTCTTCATCAAAATTTAAAACAATAATATTGTATAATATATATATAATATCAAGTTCTTTGAGTAGGTATTTAATTATAATATTCATTTAAGCAATCAACATCGTCATTCGCTTATTTTTAATCAAATGTTTTAATAAACTTTGTTCAAATATTCACCCTAAACACTATTACTATTTTCTTTAACATAGAATAGTATAAAGTGGTTTATTTTTGTAGTTCTTATTCATTTGAAGAAATCAACAACAAAATCATGAACTTATTATCGACACACATTTCTTTTTAAACATATAGGCCTGCACAATTATTTGTAAGTATACGAAGACAAAATTGCTACATATTTTCTGCGACATAGCATCACAGACAATTGTTAAGTCCTTTGGGTCTTCCACTACTCTTCTTCACTATCCTCCTGGTGTGGAACCAAGTCACGGACACCTTTTTTGCTGGGGATGCCTTCTATAAATGCTGCATAGTCACCAGGTATGGTATGACACCAGTTCTCAGCATATGAATGAGATCTTTTTTCTTTGCAAATGAAACTGCTATCTTTTCTTGGTATTTTTGATTAAGTTCAATAGTATTCCAAACAATAGGCTTCCATTTCTTGTTTGTCCTAGAAGTGTTAAGTGCCAAGAAATTGGGATCACTTAACTCATACTTGAAATAGATTATGGACAGCTGCTCTTTGACAAATCTTAACCATTTTATTTTCAGCCACCGAACTGGGCCACCATCAGTACTTATTTTGGTGTTCACCATCTACAGCTACAATTAACTATGGGCTGAAAAACCTTCTCGTCTATTATTTTTCCTGTTCTACTTGTGTATGTCTTGCCACTCCTGCATTGTTTTTTTTTTTTTTTTTATATTTCTTTGCCATGAATCTGGATAAGCTTTTCTTTTTCTTTTACGATGGATGTTATCCTTTTGCTGCGCCTCCTGCTTATCTGTCTCTTCCTCCAAACCTTTGGCCAAATCTTTATTGTTGAGTATATTAGGTAGTTCATTGGATTCATTGAAGAATATTGTGTAGTGTTAATTAGATTTTCCATATCGAAGGCTTCTGTATGTATTGAACTCTCTTGAGAAATATTTATGTTTCCATTGACATTGTCATTTGTTACTGGGACTAAATACTGAATGTACAAATTTGTTTCTAAACTGGGAATACTTGTGTACTCATTATCTGACAAATTTTGAAGTACCTGTTGTGAGAAATTATTGTCATCTTGAGTAACATGTATTCTCCTTCTTCAATTACCTCACATTGCGAGATGTTAATGGCATTCAAGGTTAGTATAGAGACACGACTTTTGACGACACAGATATTGTTTGTCTGGATATAAAATATCTGTGCCCTTAAGGTCAGAAAAGACTGCTTTTTAAACTGGAGTATTACCAGCACAAGTATTGCATGTCCATGCTATGGTGGACATACAATGTTTATGCCTATTGGAAAATGGCTCAGTGTTAAAATATAGCTGAAAATGTTGACATACAACATGTGTGCATATAAATAATGATCAAGAATGGACATACAGTTTTTTTTCCAGTTCATTTTTTAATACTTTATTATTGTTTTCGACTTACAATATTTGTGCAGGAAGTAGCTATGAACTTGAACTTTCATATAAAAGCATAACCTCAATTTCCAAAAAAAGTGGACATACAATGACTGTGCTTTAAGCCATCGACATCTCAATGCCGATGGATAGCAACATTGGTAAAAAAAAAAAAAAAAACCCTCTGCGCTCTGACACAACCCTAACTTATGTTTGTTCATTAGAACTTATGGAGTCTATGTAATAACTTACAAACTTTTTATTTTGCTGTGTGTTATCTTTTTTGATAGGACATATTTATTTTTTTATCTTGAAAATATTTTTATGGTGAATCAAACGTAAAAGATTTAAAAGCTCAAAAGAGTTTAACCACGGCCTTAGAACTACAGGTCTGGACACTTGTCTATCTTGCCATGCATTCAACTTGACCCCCTTATTGACTGATTTAGTTCATGAAACGGCCGCTGGCGCCACAAGACAGTGGTCCGGTTTTAGCGTGTTGACAATAGGAATTGTTTTATATAAATCAGAAATACTCGTTTGTCAAGAAGGGTAGTTGTTTTATATTTTTGATGTTTATTATTTATATTAAAAAAGTTATGTATGCGCACCAAACTGAACATTGAAGTGTGCAAGTTTTGAGTAATGTTGATTTTTCTGTTTGGGGCGGGATGGTGGAGAGGTTATTGGAGGCAGTTTTTGAAGTAATGTGAACCTTCTAATTTTTTTAACCAAGTTCAAATAATTCATCGTGCTGTACAATGCCAAATCGCGTTTTTGCTCCAGGTTGTAAAACAAATTGCGACCGTTCATTTGACAAGTGTCGTGTTCAGTGCACCCAAACATGAACAACGCCGATTGTTGTGGCAGGCAGCAATTCCGAGGAAGGACTTCATATTAAAAAGTAGTAATTTCGTAGGCGAGAAACATTTCATTGAAGCTGCATTGCTACATAAGTATTTTGTAATTATTTCTTGCTGATTTGTGTACATGTAATATGTTTATATATCTATTCATATTTACCATGTAGGGGTATGAAAATTAAATTCTAGTGAGTTTATTTGTCTATAGTTTCTGTAAACGAGTTATTTTATCTATTAGTTCAGTTTTTCCTTCGCAATATTTTGTTTGGTATATTTATCAAACAACTTGAAAAATGTACATGAAAATGTTGTCTCATGATTATCATAAAAATGAACACTTTAAAAATTGATAATCAGTACACTAGCTAAACTTTACTTTTTATTCAAAATAACATAGTAGCTCAAATAACCCTATTATTTGCAACCAAAGTACTAACAGTTATTTAGTGATAAGTCGACTGTTTCCACAGTTGCATAATACCTTCAGGGCTGTCAAAATAGTGGCAAGTAAGCTATACGTATAGGTTTATTATGTTTTTTCGTAGAAAAGTTACTATGTATAAAGAACTCAATAGAGGGATTGTCTATCATCTGCAATCTCCTGGATCAGGTCTGTGGTGCTTAGATACGTAGAAAGATGTTGGGATGACCCTTTGTTCATTATTAAATGAGAATACTCAGCAATTTAATAGTAATGCACTGTTATAGGTTTTTTTTGTTGTGGATGTTTGTTAGAATTAATTGATGTTTTCGCACAGAAAATATGTCATGTGCAAATATAGGTACATTTAAGGCTGTTTTAGTTGTATATTTGCAAATTATGAACTGATGCACTAAAATATCAGTTCAAAAGAAGTTTTTTTTATGAAATTAAAAATCTGTTATCAATAATAATAGTTATTAAACTATCCGAATTTTTAAACCTTTAGGAAGTAGGTAGTGATGTAGTTGAATAAAAAAATGTTTTAAAAATTCATAAACCTGAGTAGGGTTCATGGGTATTGAAGGGTTTATTCTCCTGTAAATAGTTAATCTGCTTTCTCTTTATTTTAAACTGCACACAAACGATTGAGCATAATATTTTTATAATAATTTTTAAAACAGGCTGTGTTTTTGTACTTAAGTTCGGCAGGGAAAATTGGTTTAGTTCATTTCAAATTATTGTTCTAAAATCACTTACATGCTATGGAACTCGTCAATATTGTTCTGAAGATTGGTGATGGTGTTCTCAACAAATGATCGAACATTTTTTTACATAAATTTTATTAAACAAACAATATTTTTGTACCAATGTTCAGGGACAGCAGACTGGTGATTGGTTGATGCAATTTTGGGTTGGAAATAATTTGCTATCACTTAAGGAACTTTTCCTTTCATTCTTAAATACCATTGTGCCATCAGGAACAAATAAGAAAGTGACTAATTTCCCAGCATTAATAACAATAATAATTGAAGGGGAAAAATAATGTTGGACACATAAAAATAGTTATTTTGTTATACCAGATACAGTTTTTTTATAGACAGTTGGTACTGGGACTTAACATGTATTTCCACCTCCCCTTCCATTATCAAAGTTTTATTACAGTTTCGTTTGTATTTTGGCCTGAAGACTATTAAGTTGTTAAGTATTTTCTATAGATCATAAATTATATATTAACAAAGTAAGTGTGCATGTTTTTCATAAAGATATTGTAACAGCTTGAAGAATAAAAAGCTTAGTAACAATGCTGTTCAGTTATATTTTAACCAAGCAAGATGGTAGGTACTGCATTTGTGTTATTGAAAATAATTGAGAGTTCTAGAAATATAAGAGTATATCTCCCAGTCGTAGGACTAAAAAATGTTTTTTTTGTGTGATTTTTGTATCGTGCATTTATCTTTGTAATTATGTAGTACATCTCCCTAAATAGTCTTAACATAATTTATTTTCTGTAAATATATAATATGATTTGTAATAAAATTTTCATTTCATAACATGTTTTTAAATAAGTACCTAAACTCATAAGTTTTTTTTATGCTAATAGCAAGTTAGGGCACATGGCAATAGTTTATAAAATTTTGATGTTATGTTCTGCTGATCTTTGTACTCTGCTCAAAATGTTTCACACCATGTAAACATGTCATCATTTTATTTATATTATAATATACTTATGTAAGCATCTTAAGATTATGTAAAATATTATTTTAATTGATAACATGTATTATTTGATGTATGTTTAATTGTAAAACGTGGCTTCTCCAATACCATTGTGTATATTTCACTATACAGGAATAATCTGGATTTGATGCAAATAAACAAAATAGCAAACCAAAACCTAACTGAATTAGCCCTCATTTCCTGCTCCTAAGACTGTTCAAGCACGTGTTTAATCACACACATTATGTCTCGTGCATGTTTACAGCTCACTCTCATTGAATGCATAAAAAAATTATTTAGAAGAATACACAACACATATTCATTCCACAAATGATACATTTGACAGACTGTGTAATAGCATGCCATGAAGGATGATATCTACACAATTTTTCAAGAAGTTTACATATATGGATTTTAAAATATTTATTTGTACTTACTTGCTATTAAGTTACGTAATTCCATTAGTTATATTAAAATCCCTACATTGCAAATTAGAGTTACTGGACATTACATACTGAACATTGACTTGTGAGTAATGCAATACGCTGTGTTTTTGTACCAATGTTCAGCGGGGAAAACTTTTTCAGTTCAGTTAAAATTTATTGTTCAAAAGAGCAGTTACCGTTACATGCTATAGAACTTGTCTATTTTTCTGAAATTCGGTGGTGGTGTTCCTGATTTGGTGGTAATGCTAAAGTGCATAACTTAGTATAGTATTATGGGCATGGTCATAATTTCAACCTTTCTCATTATTCAAACAATAGTCGCAAATGATTTAGCATTGTTTGTTAATTTGTTATAAATTTGTTTTACAGACAATATTTTGTACCTATGCGTGGTGACTGTGGACTAGTGATGAGTTGATGTAATTATGGTTCAGAAATTATTTTAAAACACTTTAAGTAACTTTTCCTTTCAGCTTTAAATACCACTCTGACATGAACAAATGAGTTAGTAACAATTTTGCCCTGCATTAATTGTAGAGGGGGAAAATAGTGTTAGGTGCATCAGAATATTTTTTTGCTCCAGATATGGTTTTTTATTACCAGTTAGTACTGCAAAATAACTGCACTTCCTAGGTGTATTTCCACCTTTCCCCTTCCATTTTGTAAAATTTTTACAGTTTCCTTTGTAATTTCGGTTAAAGACCATTAAGATGTTTAATATTTTCTGTAGATCATAAATTATATATTAACCAAGTAGTATGTATAAATGCGTGACAAAGGCCACTAGGAAACTAATTACGTATTAAAAATAAGACAGACATACATATACAGATCGGTACTTGTAGAAACTAAACACACGCACACAGTTTGGTTGACATTTTTGTGCGGAAGCGCGGTCGCAATGGTTTTGCTAGCTTAAGCGAGCTTCATCTGTTGAGTACCTAAATGTGTTGTACAAACTATGTGTTTTTGCTTTCTACAAGTACCAATCTGTGAGTACTTGTGTGTCTGTCTTATTTTTATTATGAAAGTAGTATGTTTGTTTTTCATGAAGATATTGTGACTGCTTGGAAAAAAGAAATCCTAGATAACAACATACCTAGTTATCGTTGAAACAAGCAAACTGCATCTGTGTTATTGAAACTATACTGAAGTTCCTTTATTATGTCTTGATTTTCAAAAGTGAAAAGGTTATGAAATGGGAGGAAATGTGTTATCTCAATATATGCAAAATACAATCTAAATATAATGAAATGAAGTACGATGTTAAAAGGTTGCAGTGAATGCCAAATCTAAAACAGTAAGGGAAACTGTTAATTCCAGGAAAATAGCTGGCGGATTGTAAGAACAATTTATTTGTGTCACTCTGCTTCCCAAAGGGTCACACTGAGTCAATGAACGAAATTTTTAAACCTTGCACCCACATGCTTGCACCTACAAATTTTGAAGAAATCTTAATACTTTTTTTACAGCTGCATTCTTACTTATAAGTGTTTTAAAAACAAACATCAATGTTGATTATTAATATTATTTTTACATTCTTTATCACATTACTTGGTAAGTTTTATAATTCTACTTTTTCTGATCAACCAGGCATTCTAGGTGGTGGTGGTCTGGAGCTAAACATTTTTGGGGACCTAATTTGGACAAAAAGTACTTTGGGTGGCAGCTTAGATAAAAACGTAATAAATATTTGGTATAAAAATTACAAGTTCAGAAGAAGAGTGCGGGAAAAGTAGGGCGAATGCTTGCCACCGGGCACTTCTGTACCCAATTGCAGCTATGATAATAATAATAATAATAATCATCCACAGCCTGGAACACTCCCCGGCATTCATTTGCTGATCATCCAAAGTACTACAAATAAGAGGAATGGAGGAATGAAATGGCCTGTAGCCACTGTTAAACAATTTTTTACTAGGCAAACTTTTCACTGCAATTTTATTTTGCGACATAGTTTAAGCTCTTGTTATAATTAGTTTCACAGAAATTGGTACTTTTACACAAACTGTTACTTTATTTTCGTAACGGAAATTTTGTATATAGGAGAGTTATTAGACTACTGTGTCTAATTAAACACTACATATATAACTCCCAGAAAAAAAGCATTAAAATATTAGCATTACGAATCACGATTTTCAATAGCGCGTAGTTGACCGACGTTATAAAGTTATGAAAATAATCTTTCAAAACAATAACAAACATAACCTATCAAACATCAACATTAGCCATTTTCTTGAACTGTGCACATAAATTCTTTATAACGTTGGAAAAATGTTTTATAATACCTACATCTCTCATTGAGTTTTTAAAAAACGCTGCCAAGTATGTGTAATTATCATTTAAATGCAATTAACTAAAAAAAGTTCATAAAGCACAATGTTAAAACCGGACCACTGTCTTGTGGCGCCAACGGCAGTTTTATGAACTAAATCCGTCAATAAGGGGGTCAAGAAAATACGCTTGTGTCCAGACCTGGTTTCTAAGACCGTGAGTTTAACTACACATCGAAACGAAACGAACAATGTTGTAATTGATTAAACTTTTCTTTTATGCTTTTTATTATTGTTCTATGTTTGTATCTGTGATAGTAAACATTTTCCAAATGTTTTGGTGTTTTGACGTTAAGAATGTGTTGTGAAAGAGTTCAAAGAATGTCATATGTGTGTCGTTTATGCAGTTCTAGTGATTTTGGAAGAGTTGAAGTTATCGACATATTTGGAAGAGACGGAGCCCATAAGAATTTGCCTTCAAAAATACGTGTCATACCAAGCGTTTCGGTAAGTTTCGGCCTTATTGCTGTTGATATTGTGTATATTGAGTTTTGTTTTATTTATGAAATATAAATGTTTACTAAATTGATTGTTCAATCTAAGTTTTGTTAGCGCACTAAATATTCATCAAATTGAATGTTTCGATTTTAGTACTTCATTGTTTAATCATTATGTGTGGTACAGTCCGTTCTACTGTATCACGTAGAGGTGTAAAAGTAACGAAAAAATGTGTACCCGTATGTATTCGTTACTATAACAATCAATACTCGTTACTTTCGTATCGTTACTCGTTACTTCTGATACCGCATAACATGGCACATGCTATGTTATGTAACAGCAACGAATCGAGTCGTATTTCGTACGCGTACAGTATGACGTCGCGTAAATAAAAATAAATCGAATATAAACAATTAAAAATATTTGATAATTAACAGCTTTTGTTAACCAAGAAACAATTAAATCTTATTAGAGCGGCTTTATTATAATATATCTTTTAATATAAGAACATAAAACGTGAAAATACGCGATAATAAAAAACAAAAACATACATATTTATAATTTGTAAAAAATACTTTCTTACGTTGTTTCTGTTCGAATCTAAAACTTTGTCTACACACACAATACCTTTAATAAACAGTAAAAAACTTGGACAACGAATTTCCAAATTATACTTTTATTAATAAACAACATCGTTCTTTGTAACGAATAAGCGCGCGCATGCGTAAAACATACGAAAGATGAGAGTAACGAAAACGAAATGCATTCGTGTGTAACGTTTCGTTACTCGTTACTAGATGCCGCACCCGTTACTCAGTAACATCACGGACACGGAGACGTATCCCACGTAACATTTCACTATCACGTCTGCTCCTTTCACAATGTATGGAAACGTAACAAATGTCAACTAATGAAATTGCATTTCAAGGATTAATATATTATGCTTTAAATTATAGCACGGGCAGAATTTACATAAATAATAAAAATAAACGTCAAATTAATAATAGAACAGTAGATATTCTTGTACCTGAACAATTTTTAATGTATTTAGAACATAAACAAATGTGTCTTCCACCGCATCCCAAATCTCTGCTTCTATTGGTCGCATAATGGAAGAGCTCAGCATTGCCGAGATGATCTGTACAGGTCCGTCTCCATTGTGCGGGAACCTTCTTAGTTGTTTAGGCCCCGCTAGGGTAGCCAATTAAATATGTAGAGCTACTTTCGTGCTGCTTAGTAGGCTCCACACACACACTTAAACGTTGGGCTGAATAAAACTGTGTAATAAATTAGATTTCTTAAATTGTGTGACTCTTCACTGGTAATGTTGACATAAGGTAAGTCACAGTTAGGTGTTATTTGATTGATATGGAACATACATAAATACACACTGGAGTAGGTGGAATTACAAATAACACAACACAACACTGTGAATATTAAATATAGAATTATTTTATTTCCAATGTAAAAACGATTTAAAAGATTTCAATCTTATTAATATATTTAATTATTATTCATATCCCAAAACAACAACCTAACTTAACGGTGACATCATAGTAATTCAATAAAAGTTCAATTACCAGGAGTTATGTTGCGCACATTTAAATATTTTCAAAAGTCTTAATTCGGGTTCGTTGACACTACACAGTTTTTAATTAATGTTTTTTTTTTTTTAGGGAACTTAAATCAATTTACCTCGGCTAGATAGGTTCAAAATCATCGGCAGAGCTCAGAGCCTCTCATCTATAGGACCACTGAGTCTGTTAATTAATGTGTAAATTCGTAAAATTTATGTCCAAGTATTATTTAAATCCTCTATAAAGTCAATTTAATTCATGAAATCAATGTTTATAATAAGTTTCGGCGACGATGTGACGTAAAAACGGGAGTTTCGTGATTCGTGCATAAGATTAGGGCACAAAAAATCTGGGCACTTTTATTACTCACGTTAATCACTCCTATGATATTTATCTTTTTAGATAAATCCTATTTAAATGTTCTGAACTCCCTAATGGTTCATAATTATCATCCACTATCCGGGATGCCTGATGCTAGATAGCTAATTTTCAGGATTTAAATTCGCCGACGTCACGAAGTTGCCGCTCATTCAGCTGGCCATTGTAGAACTCTCTTTCTTACTAGTTTCCTCAAAATAACCAGTAAGACTCACTTTTAAATGGTGGCCCGTGATTGGCCAAAAGGACCGTTTCAGTTACCTAATTTCTTACCGAAAACGTAAACTCCGAACGCAACAATTGCGCGGATAACAAAATTTCACTTAAAATTCAAATACATAAATATTAAAATTAATAATTTACATAATAAAATTACGGCGTTAATTTTACCGTTTACAGTTTTCAAGTCCATTAGTCCTTAGAGGGGTATCAACAATACCTCGTTCAAATAGTCCGGTAAAAATCCAAAGAATCACTTTTCCATAGACATACATAACCAAATATTGCCGTTTCTGAAAATAAATGATATTATACATAGAGCAAACAAAAATAAAATAAATCGTAAATAATAATAAATAATTAAACTGTCAAAACAAACATGTTGCAGTACAGATTTTGCCGCCCTTGTCAATTACATTGAACAGTGCTCTTTGACCTGTTCAAAACGGTGCAATGTGATTGGCACTTCTCTTTCTCCGTCGCACAATACACAACACTCTTCGTTGCCTAGCAACGCGCGCACCAAACGACAAACAAAAAAAACAACTTGAGAGAGACTACCTCTCCTCCTCGATTCGTTTTTTACCGTTGCGCGCCTGAAAATCGCGCCTTTTTAAACACTTTTTATCGGGTCGTCGCTGCTAACAGACCTGCGCGAAGAAGTTCACGGATTTTGCAGTGCAAAATCTTCGAAGGCTGGAACTGCTGCTGCTCTCCGACAGCTTCTGCCTTGAGCCGCTCCTGTTGAGAAGGACTCGGGAGGACTTACTTACTGTGAGTATGATTCACTAAAAGGATCCGAAGGGGTGCAATGTACACGTGAGTCAACAATAGGACGTTCTCCAGGTCACGTCACGGCAGTGGGCCAACGTCCACCTGCGGTGATGACTGCATCCTTGCTGCGACTCCTCTTTCCTGCAGCGGACAGCGGCGTCGAGACGGCGCCTGTCCTCAAAACGACCAACAAACCTGGCCTGGTTCACCACGCGTCGACGGGGTCTGGCGTGGGGCGATGATGCTGTACCAGACAGCACGGCATCTGGCACTGCAGCTGACGTCATCAACTGCTGATGTGGCGGCGTCCAGCCGCCCTGCCTCACGACTACGCGCGAGACGGCGTCGTGGCGTCTGCGGTCCTGATTGCGTGGGGCGAGGTCACCACTTCCCACAAGGAAGCACTCGTCTATTCCCATCACTGTTAGGTACACAATCGTTGCGAACCGCACTACGTCTAGCTCACTCTGGTGTAACCTTCGCACCTGACTTAAGTATAGGTGTCCGGGTCTTAATCGAATAACTTAATCACTATGTGCGTACTTGTACTCTTGCAAATACAAGTGTCTGCAGGCAATACAACTTGTGTACTTGTCGCGGAACACTATGACGTCACCGTTAAAACAAAAATATCTTAAATTAACCTTAAAATTCCTAGCTTAACATATAACATTCTCATTATTAACATCATTGTTAGAAAAAAAAAAAATAAATACCATTAATTATTAAATCTCAATTCTTGCATAACAATGCATGGTTATCAATAACCAATAAATTCAATACTAGGATTTTGCTTGCTACTAACATATCACATTGTTAGTTCGTACTTGATTAAGATGCATCACAGTGCATTTGCTTGTTTGTGTTCTCATTTCATGAGATTTCATACATTTCACCAAAACATTTCATTATACATATCATTATTGAATATCAAACATCACATGTTTTGCTTTTCATAATAACATATTGATAGCTAACATACTTGCTATTCATTACTCAATGTTTGTAACTTACATGTTTACATTTCATTATTAAAATATCTGCATTTAACTACAGCATATTTGGCTTGCAATTTACATTTGCATTTTAAAACACTTGTTAACATTTTCATCAAAGAATATATATCTTATCATGTACATACTGACAATTAATAGTTCATTATTATGTTTACATGGCCCATATTAACAATTGCTCATAAAATATAACATTTATATATAATTATATATATAATAACATTTACATATCATAACATTTACATTTCATTATGTTTACAGGTTGTACAATCAAAATTTCATAGTGTCTTTACACATTGTTTCCATTTTCATCTCACATACAGAGAAGTCGTTGGTTTACACAATTACCAACTTAGTAACTTTTCAATTTCAGTCTGCTGTGCTCAGCTCAACAGCTGTAGAGGCTTTATCTTCCTCTTCTCATCTTTCATTACTTGTTTTCATCCCGTAGCGGTCTCGCTGGGTTGAATAATGTTCACATTTCATCTCATCTTGGTTACTATCAGTAACATGAGTCTTGTAATCTACTGAGGCTCCTGGCTTCAGTGTAGCTAAGGTTCCTTTTACCAATCAGCTGTTTCACAAACATGCTGTATCAGGATAGCTTTTAACATATGGTATCACATGTTCAATATCTTTTTTATTTCCTTTTAAGAAAATTTTCTTGTTTTTTCCAATTTTATAACTTCTGTTTGGCGAAGTTGCTTGTGGACACTTGTTTGCCGGAGTACCTTCACTTCTCGCGACAAAGGGCTTAGATCCTGAGTTTTTCAGATCCACATTCTTCGCTATTCTTCACATCATTCGAAGAATACTACTCAAGCAACTATAACAGTGCTGCGAGTGAATAGTGTTGAGACGACGTAATTTTCTTGTATAGGGGCTTCTCCCAATAAATCCTTAAAAATCATCGATTTCAAATTTCAGTGTTTTCATTTCATAAAATGTCAATACCTTGACATCCAAAGTTTAATAAACTAAAAGTTTCAACTAAATCTGATTGGATTTGTATGCGAAATGAGTGCATACTTTTCTAATCTGCATTCTGGGTAGAATGCAATCCTAAAGATCATTCTTTTCCCTAAATTCATCCCAGAAATGGTAAAAAAATAGTGAAGTTTTAAAAATCTTAGTGAGTTCTTCTATAAATATTAGAAAATTTAGTGCTTCTTCTATTTCTCATCATCAACATAACGACGCCTATTGGATTACTCAGCATCATCAATAAATCAAGGTAACCTGCATTATATTATTCTGCTTGTAGTTGCGAAGTGTTATGTGCTTTTAGAGATGCTTTGCATGCCAGTGTTTACATATGTCTACACAGCAGGATAGGGTATCATACCACATAGTTACATCGACACTAAATAAGCTTAATTCCTTCTCGTTTGTTAGTACACAGTACATACATACAGCTTCACATAGGTATAGGCTAGTCTAGCGTTAAAATATATGTCTTAGTGACATTTGAGTTCATACTCATACGAGGAATTGTGCAAGCCAACTGATACATAAATACAATACACATTGTACACTGGTAGCTTCACAGGCTACAATAACATCTGTATGGGTGGCATTTCACTTCACCTCAAATACAGCAATATAGCGGGAATTACACTTCCGCATAACCACAGGGTAAATATCTGCATAGGTGGCATTTCACTTCACCTTTACACAGAAACAAGCGGGAATTACACCTCCGCTTAACATTACAAATTACAGTGGCTGCACTACGCCTCACATGGCGTACTAGATCACATAATCACAGTGACATACACTTACTCCTCTGTACAGTTCAGATCCTTGGTCTGAAACTTACACTTAGACTGCTCTCAGCTGTTTATGGTACTACACCTTGTACCATCACGAGGCATTCACAGCTTAGGTCGGTACTGCTTACATAGTAGTAGGGCTCTTGTATTCCCTTAACTGCGTTATATTATAACGGCCTACTGGTCGGCCTGTTGCTGGCTCTGCTAGTGCATAGCAATTCTCTTGTACTATGTCTGTGATGACATAAGGACCTTCAAATAACAAAAACAATTTCTTGGTTACATGTTCCCAGGCCTTGCTTACTGGAGTTGTTTTCTTCAGTACCTGGTCTCCAATTTTAAATTTTGCTAGTTTTGATGCTGGTTTCCTCTTGCGTCTGATGTCAGCTTCTGCTGTCAACTTCCTCTTCACTAGAGCTTCTACCTCTTCTCCTGTAGGTAGTTTTTCCTCTTCATTGGGGGTTTGTTCACATCGGGGTAAATATTTCGGGTTGATCGCCACCGATCTATTCAGGCTCATGGCTTCTCCAGGGGTTACTCCAATAGAACCATGTACAGTATGGTTAATAACGCACTCTACATATGGCAACTTATCTCGCCATGATTGCTGCGAGTTATGGCATAGCGTACGTAACAGACTCCCTATTGACTTCATGAGTCTCTCCACAGGGTTACTCTGTGGATGTCGTACACTGATAGTCGTAGGTATTGCACCTAATTTTCTGACTCCTGTTTGCCACAAATCACTGGTAAACTGGGTACCTCTGTCTGACAATACCACTTTAGGTAAACCAATTTCTTCAACGAAAGTTTTTAATTTTTGCATAACTGCTTTTGCAGTTGGGTTCACAATTGCATATAATTTGGTGAATTTTGTGAAAACATCTTGCATCACAAAAACATACTTAACACCTCCCTTTGACTGTGGTAGGGGGCCAAATAAATCAACTGATAATAATTCCAATGGTGCTGTTGGAATGATTGGCTGCAATTCTCCATGCAGGTGTTGTCCAGGTGGTTTCACCTTCTGACATAGGTCACAGGCACTTGTGACCTTACTTATATAGCGTGACATGTTAGGCCAATACACTTGCCTCTTTAATGCTTCGATGAGCTTCTTGCTCCCTACATGTCCCAAGGCTACATGTAGTTCCCAGGTGATTGGTTGCCTCAAATCAGCTGGTATCACTGGTTTCCAGTGATCTTCGAAAATGCCTCTCTTCCTTGACTGGGCAAACAAAACATTTTCTGCTGACAAACAGAAATGCTGGTGAATTTTATTATCAACTGACTGCTTCTGCAGCTGGTTGATGGTGTTTTTGCAGTACTCATCTGCCTGTTGTTTACATTTTATATCCTTCAGGATATCTCGGAGTTTAGGGTTGGTTTTAAATATTTCTGTGGATATTGGTGCCACTAAAAATTCCTTCTGTCGTTTTGATGTAGATGGTGAACTTTCTTGTAGTTCATGCAGGCGACTTAGGTAATCTGCAGTAGTGTTGGCAGATCCCTTGATATGATGTATATGAATATCATATTCCTGCAGTAGCAAAAACCATCTCGTAAGGCGGCTACCAAATAACTTGCCTGCCTTAAGGCATGTTAACGCCTGGTGATCTGTTAACAATTTCACTGTTTCTCCAAGTAGCAGATCCCTGTACTTCTGGAGTGCCCATATGATGGCCAGAGCCTCTCGCTCTGTAACAGTGTAATTTCTCTCGGCTTGGTTGAGAGTACGACTAGCCATTGCTACAGTCTTTTCAATTCCATTTTCCTCCTGTGCAAGCTTACATCCTAGGGCTGTGTCAGAGGCATCTGTGTATAACAGAAATTCCTTCCCTTGGGTTGGATGGTAGATGACGTGTTCAGTCAGGAACAAGTTCTTCAGGCTGAGGAAGGCTTGCTCATGCTCTTCACTCCACATCCATGCCTGACCTTTCTTCAATAGGCTGAACAGTGGAACTGCACACTGTGCAACTTGGTTGGAGTATATCCTGTAAAACCCAATTATTCCAAGAAACGCTCTTAGCTGTTTCACGTTCCTCGGTGTAGGAAACTCTTGGATGTTCTGCAGCTTGTCTGGGGCTGTCTTAATGCCTTCAGGTGTGAGGATGTGTCCTAAAAAGGGTAATTCCTCTCTGCAGAAAACAGATTTTCTAATTTTCACAGTCATGCCTGCCTCTTGCAATTTGTGCAGTACAGTGGCAACATGCTGCATGTGCTCTTCAAAATTTGATGATGTTATTAATATGTCATCGACATACGCTCTTGCAAATCCCTGACACTCGGGTCCTAAGGTTGCGTCTAGACATCTCGTAAAGTCAGCCACTGCGTTACACAGTCCAAATGGCATAACTGTAAATACATACTGTTGATTCCTGAACAGAAATGATGTATATTGGCAGGAATTAGGTTCTAATGGTATCTGCCAATAGCCTGACGACAGATCCATGGTTGTGAGATACTTCACACCTTGATACAATCTTAAAATTTCTGCCGTTTGTATGGGACTTTCCCTGTCCTTGACTGTAATTTTGTTGAGCTCCCTAGCATCGAGACACAGTCTTACTGTCCCGTCTCGTTTACTCACACAAACTATGGGGTTAGCATAGGGGCTTGCTTCTCTCCTGATTACATTCCAATCAATCATAAGTTGTAGGTAGGCTGTGGCTTCCTGAACGTACTTCACCGGAATGGGATAGCATTTGCGGTGGTACGGTGCCTCCTCATTTATTTTAATTTTCGTTTGGTAGAATCTGTTTCTGCCTGGCTTGTCAGAAAATACTGACTGAAAATTGGCCAGTACACCAAACAGTTGTTGCAGCTGACTGGGTGATACACTCTTCACCTCCTGTAGTGACTGTCTTATGTCTTCAAGTGATGCCTGAAGTTGCTCACTTGCTTGTGCATTGTATATGTGCCTGTGCATAGGTTCACTGTACAATATTCCCACAAAACTTTCCCTCACATGCCACTTGCCTGTGAGTGTGACTGGAGTTTCACAGTCATTTGAATGAATTTTACATAGTTTAAAATCTATCACTACACCAAATTGTGATAGAAAGTCGGTGCCTATTATTAGCGGTTTTGCTAGGCCTTTCACAACTAGTGCAGTCATGTCTTTCGGTCTGCCTAGGCCGTGTACTGTTATCAGTACCTGTCTGTTTACAATAGGGCTTGCCCTTGATGTCACTCCAATTATCTTGAGTGCTGGTACTGGTATCTTGGGTAGTATGATGCCCTGATGCTCGAGGTAGTTCACCAACTCCTCACTGATACACGTGACTTCAGCGCCACTGTCAATTAATGCATCCACGTTGCATTCTTCAATTTTTAATGTCACATGTGGACAAACTGTACAAACTTGATGAACCCTATTTTCATCATTTTCATTATAGAGAAAGTCCCTTTCACTTTCTCTTAGCATAACAGTGCATATAAATTTATCGTAGCTGATGCAGCTGTAAATTGGAGTTTTGTCGTTATGTACCCCTGAGCCTGAATAGTGGGTTTCTGTTCGGGGCGATCCAACTGAAACCCGTTCTAGTTTAACGTGCCCTGGTTGGCACGTCCACCTGGAACACGTTGTTGTTGTTCTTTGTGGTTCCAATTACTTGGTCCTGCGACGCTGGACACTGCAGCCTTGAACTCGGCTGCTACCGGGTTCACTTCCCCTCTCTGGTAGTATGCAGCTTGATGTCCTGGATGCTGCGCCTGGAATGGTGGTGGAAATGTCGCGTTCTGGTAGCGTTGCTTGTTTCCAGAGAACTGGCTATTATGGGCTTGGCCGCCATGATTCTCTGTCGTCTGGGGGGAATAATGGTGGGGTGGCATTCGGGTTTCTTCGTGCCGGCCCTGGTATCGAGGTTCCTCCGTCTTGCGGTACTTCCTCGCGTACTCTCTCTCGTCTTCAGACGAGGATCTTGGGCGTCGGTCACGGGACTCCCTGGGAGGCCGTACTTCAGGCGAGTAGGAGCGGCGGCGGTTGTCGTTGCGGTCGTCCTTCCTCTTGCGCTGGTACATCTCTTCGTCGCTATGATAGTTCTTCGTATTTGACCACCAGGTCTTCCTCTTGTTGTAGGGGCCTTTGCGTTGGCTCATAGCGTACCGGCCATATGAGCTTTGCTCTCTGCCCTTGGGTTGCCACGTCATAGTGTGGACAGCTGCCTGACGGTTGTCCCTTGGCTTGTTGTCCCTGTTTTGCCAATAGTTATTCAGGGGTGGCTGGCGGTTCTGCTGGGGTACCCTCTCGTGGTCCTCCTTGGGTGCTGGCGTCCTGTCCATTTTCTCCAGCTTGTCGTAGTTCAGGAGCCTCTCTCTGAACTCTGTGACGTCTCGGTACGTCAGGCCGGACAACTGCTTTTGGTAGCGCAGCGGCAACTGAGTGAGTATTGCCGCTACGAACTCCTCGTCCGTCATGGGCAAGTCGAGGTATCTAGTTTTCTCAAACATTGTTGAGAGGTGGGCTTCCAGCGTTGTGCCCTTCCTGGGGTCATACCTCTCAGTATGGAGCTGGGCACGCAGATTGCTCTGAATGCGCAGACTCCAATACTGCTGGCGGAACATGGCCTGGAAGTGATTGTAGCTACTGGTGGTTGCACTCAACATTTCCCACCAGTAGAAAGCCTGCCCTTTCAACGCACTGTTGAGGCATTTTAGTACCTCAGCCTCGCTGAGATTGAACGTGGCCGCATATTCCTCAAAGCGCTTCAAGAACCGTATAGGGTTCTCGGTAACCCTTCCTGAAAACGTGGGCATGGCCTCTGCCCAATGCTTGGCCGGGTGGTGGATCAGAGTAGCAGGGTCCATACTCGACGTGTTTACAAACGTCCTGCTACTTGGCCGATGAGTGATGGGGGTGACACGTGACGGTTCCTGGGGCAGGTGCTCAGTGTAGCACTCGGTGCCGCCCTGTTGCTTGCTTGTGGTGGGCAGTGTTGGAACAGTAGGTCCATGGCACTCGCTTGCCTGGGCCTGGCCTATACTACCAGCTGATGCAGCTGTAGGGCTCGGTTGGACAGATAGATTTTCAAACCTGTCCCTCAGCGTAGCTGTGGCCACCTCGAAGTCACCAAGCCTACTCTCCAGGTGCTGGATGTGCTCACGCACCTCTTCCCTGGCGTTGGCCTGTCCTCGATGCTCGTTGGCCATCATGTTCCTCAGGGACGTGACGTGGGATTCCAACCCATCTACCCTGCTGTTGTATTGGGAGACCTGTTCGGCTATCTGCTGAATCTCCTCATGTTGTTGCAAGAGTCTAACCTCGATGCTGTGCTCGAGATTCCTTAGGCTGGCATTGTTCTGTTCCATGGCAGCATTGGTCTGTTCCAATCCAGCCCTCAACTCAGCCGTGAGATTGATGTTATTTTGCTCTAGTTTTTCAGTGAGAGCAGTGTTGTTTTGCTCTAGTTTTTCAGTGAGAACGGTGTTGTTTTTTTCCAATTTAGAGTCGTTCTGCTTCATCTGAGCATTTGTCTGCAGCAAGATCTGCATCAGTGACTCTAGTGTCACTGGTGGTGGAGTAGGAGTGCTATCCTGGGGTGCAATTGTGTGTAGGACAGTGTCATTTATGTTTTCCTGCTCCATGATTAGGGGAGATGTGAGCCGCCCTAACCTTTCCTCACAGGTGACTACAGGCGAATTCCCTGCAGATGATGAAGGATTCGACTCACTGCTTGAGGTTTGTGCAGTAGCAAACTCCTCCCCTACACTTCGTGATCTTTCTCTAAGAAAGTATTTGTTTTGTTCGTCGGCCATAGTGGTGTGCAAGGAAGTAATTGAAAAAAATAATGCGTTACACAAATAGTGCACTTGCACACAGTACTCGGATGGTACAGAATTTACACAAAAAAATTGTTGAGGTGTCCCTTAACCTCAAAATCGGCCCCACCGTATGGGCGCCAAATAAATATGTGCGGGAACCTTCTTAGTTGTTTAGGCCCCGCTAGGGTAGCCAATTAAATATGTAGAGCTACTTTCGTGCTGCTTAGTAGGCTCCACACACACACTTAAACGTTGGGCTGAATAAAACTGTGTAATAAATTAGATTTCTTAAATTGTGTGACTCTTCACTGGTAATGTTGACATAAGGTAAGTCACAGTTAGGTGTTATTTGATTGATATGGAACATACATAAATACACACTGGAGTAGGTGGAATTACAAATAACACAACACAACACTGTGAATATTAAATATAGAATTATTTTATTTCCAATGTAAAAACGATTTAAAAGATTTCAATCTTATTAATATATTTAATTATTATTCATATCCCAAAACAACAACCTAACTTAACGGTGACATCATAGTAATTCAATAAAAGTTCAATTACCAGGAGTTATGTTGCGCACATTTAAATATTTTCAAAAGTCTTAATTCGGGTTCGTTGACACTACACAGTTTTTAATTAATGTTTTTTTTTTTTAGGGAACTTAAATCAATTTACCTCGGCTAGATAGGTTCAAAATCATCGGCAGAGCTCAGAGCCTCTCATCTATAGGACCACTGAGTCTGTTAATTAATGTGTAAATTCGTAAAATTTATGTCCAAGTATTATTTAAATCCTCTATAAAGTCAATTTAATTCATGAAATCAATGTTTATAATAAGTTTCGGCGACGATGTGACGTAAAAACGGGAGTTTCGTGATTCGTGCATAAGATTAGGGCACAAAAAATCTGGGCACTTTTATTACTCACGTTAATCACTCCTATGATATTTATCTTTTTAGATAAATCCTATTTAAATGTTCTGAACTCCCTAATGGTTCATAATTATCATCCACTATCCGGGATGCCTGATGCTAGATAGCTAATTTTCAGGATTTAAATTCGCCGACGTCACGAAGTTGCCGCTCATTCAGCTGGCCATTGTAGAACTCTCTTTCTTACTAGTTTCCTCAAAATAACCAGTAAGACTCACTTTTAAATGGTGGCCCGTGATTGGCCAAAAGGACCGTTTCAGTTACCTAATTTCTTACCGAAAACGTAAACTCCGAACGCAACAATTGCGCGGATAACAAAATTTCACTTAAAATTCAAATACATAAATATTAAAATTAATAATTTACATAATAAAATTACGGCGTTAATTTTACCGTTTACAGTTTTCAAGTCCATTAGTCCTTAGAGGGGTATCAACAATACCTCGTTCAAATAGTCCGGTAAAAATCCAAAGAATCACTTTTCCATAGACATACATAACCAAATATTGCCGTTTCTGAAAATAAATGATATTATACATAGAGCAAACAAAAATAAAATAAATCGTAAATAATAATAAATAATTAAACTGTCAAAACAAACATGTTGCAGTACACCATAGAAACAGTTTACCATGCGATCTGTCTCCATTTATGTGTTACATCACCGTTTTCATGTCATTGTAGAATGGGTCTAAAGACTAGGCAACTTTCGCAGTAGCACGTGCACAGCATAGATGCACGGAAGTTGAATGTACAGATAACAGCTGAACATTTGAAAATAGCATACACACAGCAGAACAGCACCTTCATGGCGCACATGAAATTTACGAACTCCTAAAGCCTAGGCTACATTCACAATATCATGCCAACAGCATGAAAATAGCATGGTCACGTACGCTCTAGAGCTGTAGCAAACCGTATGTATTCGTTACTGAGTAACGGGTGCGGCATCTAGTAACGAGTAACGAAACGTTACACACGAATGCATTTCGTTACTCGCATCTTTCGTATGTTTCACGCATGCGCGCGTGTATTCGTTACAAAGAACGATGTTTGTTTATTAATAAAAGTTCAATTTGGAAATTCGTCGTCCAAGTTTTTTACTGTTTATTAAAGATATTGTGTGTGTAGACAAAGTTTTAGATTCGAACAGAAACAACGTAAGAAAGTATTTTTTACAAATTATAAATATGTATGTTTTTGTTTTTTATAATCGTGTATTTTCACGTTTTATGTTCTTATCTTAAAAGATATATTATAATAAAGCCGCTCTAATGAGAGTTGATTGTTTCTTGGTTAACAAAAGCTGTTAATTATCAAATATTTTTAATTGTTTATATTCGATTTATTTTTATTTACGCGACGTCATACTGTACGCGTACGAAATACGACTTAGATGCTGTTACATAACATAGCATGTGCCATGTCATGCGGTATCAGAAGTAACGAGTAACGATACGAAAGTAACGAGTACTAATTGTTATAGTAACGAATACATACGGGTACACATTTTTTCGTTACTTTTACACCTCTAGTACGCTCAACATAGAATTCAAAGATACATTCACACACAACAAAGCATTTCGAAGAATTCCAACTATTTCCTGCCTTTATTTTTATACAAATTTCAATTTTATAATGTGTGCATTTTGTCACATATTATTATATGAAGCAGTTGATTACCTAAATCAACATTTGATTTTGCCATTTAGTTTTGAACGACTAGGAATGATTAACTACAATGCTTTGCCTCGCAAATAAATACCATGTTTAAAATTTTATCTATGATGTATTTTATGTTGATTGGTCATGCACAGAAATTCAGCACACAGCATGAGAAATGTTAAGAGTTTAATAACTTTGTGTACGCCGTTTGCATGCTGCTTTTCTGTGCGTGCACTGTTTTCCTATGTAGTAGCTGCTATCTATTTGTGTACATTCAATTTCCACGTATCTTTGCTTTACAATGCTGCTGCAAATGTAGACCGGCCTGAACTTCTCGCTGTGCTGTGCTCCAATTTTTTTAACTGCCATTTAGCGCACATTACTTTAGTGGCAGAATAAATGATTTTCTGGTAATTGTCTACTGTAAGGGTGCCATACTAAAAAATAAAGGCAAATACAAAAAAATGGATTTATCGGTTCCTTAATTTATGTTTAATCATAATATCAAAGCACATTCAGATGTTTTCAAGAACTGTACTTGTAATTAACCATTTTACGTTTGCCTGTGCGGTATCCTGGCCGCTATCATGGTTGAGTCTCGGCAAATGTTGAATATTACAATTCCAAGCACATACGAATATCGTATTTTCGAGTTAAAGAATGGTGAAAATACTGAAAATTAATTGTAAATATTACCTGTGATTTAAATAGAGTGATGTAAATTTGTTTTGTGCTTTAATAGCTTTATGAGACTGTTTACTTGATTTTATTTGCAACATGATCCTGTGGTTTTACAAAAATCTTTTCTAAAAGACAGGAATTTTTAATATTAGTACAGTAAGTATGTTACGGCCAGTGCCGAAACTGTTTTCAGCCCTAATCTGTTTTCCACTATTAGGGTGGAAAACAGTCTTGGTCCTGACCATAGAGTAAGTAAAGGGTCCTGACCGTAATGTACTGACATCAAACATCCTATTGTTTAGAAAACATCTTGGTAATGCTGTATTCCTTAAAATCTCTGAAAAACCACAGGATCATGTTGCAGCTTGTATGTATCAAGTAAATAGTTGAGTGCCGACAACAGGATCAGGGATATCTCTTGTTGAAAACAGTCTCTGCTGTGCTATTAAAGCACAAAACAAATTTACGTTATTTGTTATTATTTGTTATTTAAACTTTACCAGAAATCAAGCATGGCAGCAGCCTAGTCAATACACAACTGAATGTAAAATTGTTACAGTAATTACATTTGAAGTTCTTGAAAATATCTGAATGTGCCTTAACATTATTATTAGAAAGAAATTAAGGAACTGAATAGATCTGTTTTTGGGTGTTTGCTTTTTTTTAGTATGGTGCTCCTTCAGCAGACAATTACTTACTTTAATTTTGATGTGTGTTTTTCAAAGTTAAAGAATGAAACTGATTTGAATTTGTATTTATTTTCAAGGAAATTCTGAGTACGTAGTTTATTCCTAAAACATTAAACGTATTATTCCTAAACATTAAAAACAAAACTGTGGAATAGGATGCTTGTATTTAAGTAAACCTACTGCCTCTGTAAATAATTAAATAATAAGAGTAAATAATAGCTGTAACTAATTAAAATAATAAATAATTAAATAACACCTGACAAAATTCAAATATTTGACATTGAAGATTTTAACAGATGTGAATGAGAGAAAAAATTTGTGGGAATAGTTCAAACTGCTGTGTTGTGTGCAAATTTAGCTTCAACTTTTGTGGTGTGCATGTACAACTGTGCTATTTATTTGCTATTGTAAATGTAGCCTACGCTTTAGGGCTGTTGGCAGTGACATGGAAACTTGTGACGTGTGTGTCACGTCACATTTGGTGGCGGTTATTTTTGTGTACTGGCGCAGTGTTATTTACCGTTAGCCGTGTGGCGGCGCGAGACGTACCCTCAGATTTGGTGTTTTGGCCGGTGTGGATCTAGGAGCGCGGGCACGTTTCAGATTGTCAGGATCTAGAGCCGCTCGTGCTCTTGTGAGGCTCTGATCGGCAATTTTCGGTTCTCGGTGTTTGCGTTTGTTATGTGTTTTCCTTTTGGTGGGTTGAGGTTGGTACCTGTGGTGCGCTGGGTTGTTGATGAGTTTTCTCTGGGGAGGGTCTGTCTGCTACGAGCCATGGCCTGAGTGGGTTACCTTTTTTTACTGCCTATGGAGTTTGGCACATTATGCAGCGTAGACAACGCTAATCGACTTTTGAAATCAGTACTTTCCACAGTGCCCCCCACACTGCATGCCCCCTCATGCACATCCCCTTTATTTCCTTTTAAGTACGCAACAAACCGTTTCCTTAATATCTTCAGTCTCTTCAACTGTGAGACCAGCAGCAATTAAGTTTGTTTTCAAGTCTGGTTTTGATAGTTTCTGAACCCACGCCGTCGGCATTATAAATGGTGATTTGTCACAACGATACTACCACCCAAGATCAACCGCAACTAACACCACTGCTCTCGCAGTAGCAGAGTGCCGACGGCGTGGGGGTTACTTCTCAAAATTTGTGCCAAATTATGCTGAGCGCTGTGCTCCCTTAAAAGCTCTTAAGAAGAAAAACTGCATTTTTCACTGGGGTGAGGAACAACGAGTTGCCTTTGCAGATTTGAATTGGGGCCATCTCCAATCCCCCTGTTTTAGCTTTGCCCAATTTCAATGAAAGATTCACTGTGCAAGTTGATGCTAGTAGTCTAGCGGTAGGTGCAGTGCTTCTGCAGGGAGATGAGGGAAATCGGCGTCCGATTGCCTACACGAGTAGAACCCTGAATGACCACGAACAAGCCTACAGCACGTATGAAAAGGAAGCCTTGGCTTGTATTTTTGGAGTTGAACGTTTTGCCTGTTATATTGAACATGATGAGTTCGACCTCCTTACTGACAATCAAGCGTTGACTTGGGTTTTCTCCCATCCTAGGCAGATAGGAAAAATAGGAAGGTGGATCATGCGATTGACCCGTTTCCGTTTTAAGATTGTCCATGTCAAAGGAGCAGATAATTACGTGGCAGATGCCCTGTTGCGCATTTATTACCAAAGTGAGTTTGAGGTGCGGGAGAGTGAGCCTACTGAGAATGTCTTATTATTGCATAGTCAGGGTGAATCTGAGGTACAAGGAAAAGTAGCAATAGAGACCTGTTTAGTTCTTCAATCTATTCCAGAGTTTTTCACTAATTTGGGTGAGTGGCAGAGAGATGATCCTGAATGGGTTTTGCTTCATCAGAAATGTGAGGCAGGCACTTGTAAGAATTTTGTCATATATAAACAGATTCTTTATTTTGTCAACAAGCAAAGTAGAAGGTTTGCTTGGGTTCCTAAAGCTGCGAGAGCGATGGTACTGCGCTATTTTCATGACACCCCGGTGGGAGGCCATATGGGGGTTAGTAAAACAGAGGCCAAGATTCGTAGGGGATTCTATTGGGCTGGCATGCATGAGGACATTAAAATGTATGTGGCAAAGTATTCCCACTGTCAGTTGGCTAAGCAGCCCCAGAACTCCAGAATGGGCCCTTATTCTGTACACATCCCAGAGCGGGTATGGCAAAGAGTCTTTATCAACATCTTCGGACCTCTTCCTCGATCCAGTAGCGGAAATAACTGCATCTTATTGTTGGTTGATGGGTTCTCTAGGTTCATCATTCTGTTCCCTCTTAGGGATATGAAAGCCAGTACCATTAGTGGAAAGCTAGAACGTGAGGCCTGGAAAATATTTGGTAGTCCAGAACTCTTAATCAATGACAATGCTTCCTACTTTACTTCTAAAACTATGTCGGATATGTGCTTTAAATGGGGTGTGAAGCAAGTACACACAAGCCCGTATTACCCTTGCCCAAATCTGGTCGAACGGGTGAACAAGACTGTCAAAGTAGCTTTGACCATTTTTCATCATCGAAACCAAAGGTTTTGGGACACCGAGTTGCCGCTATTAAATGTTGCCTTGGATTCAGTTCCTCATGGAGCTACGGGAAAGTCACCTAGCATGGTTCTATTTGGTAGAGAATTACCTCATCCCTTATTGAGTATATGGGGAATTTCTCCCTCCTGTTTTGAAGCCACCGGAAAAGAGTTGGAGGAAATCTGGTCCGAGGTGGACAAATCTTTGGTGAAGGCTCATCAAACCATGAGAAACGCTACAACAAAGATCGCATTGAGTGCAATATCAATGTTGGTGATTTGGTGGTTTGTCGCAAGGTTACGTTGAGCAAAAAGGTAGATTTTGTGTCAAGCAAGCTTAGTTTGGCATATGAAGGACCTTTTAGCGTCCAAAGTTTCTTGACCCCGGTCACTGTATATCTTGTGGACCTTGAAGATGGCAGAGTTGTGAAGAAAGCTCATGTCAGCGGTGAAAAAGTATATTCCATCCTAGGAGGTTGTGTGGATTTGGTTGTTGCTTTAGGCACTAGCATCCTCTGTCCTCTTGAGATCCTTCTTTTGGCCCCTTGATGGAGTTTTTGTTGATCTTTTCAGTTTTTGGATTGTGCATCCTTGTTTTTATTGGTGTGGTGAGTTAGCATTGGAGGTAGTTGACAAATTTGAAGCTTTTGTTTCCTTTGGTTTTTCTTTCCCAGGGGGGGGGGGGGGGTGTTTTTAGGAGGGGTGGCTGTGACGTGTGTGTCACGTCACATTTGGTGGCGGTTATTTTTGTGTACTGGCGCAGTGTTATTTACCGTTAGCCGTGTGGCGGCGCGAGCCGTACCCTCATATTTGGTGTTTTGGCCGGTGTGGATCTAGGAGCGCGGGCACGTTTCAGATTGTCAGGATCTAGAGCCGCTCGTGCTCTTGTGAGGCTCTGATCGGCAATTTTCGGTTCTCGGTGTTTGCGTTTGTCATGTGTTTTCCTTTTGGTGGGTTGAGGTTGGTACCGGTGGCGCGCTGGGTTGTTGACGAGTTTTCTCTGGGGAGGGTCTGTCTGCTACGAGCCATGGCCTGAGTGGGTTAACTTTTTTTACTGCCGATGGAGTGGTTGCGGTAATTAAATTCATGGCTGTAACTTTGTGTGGAAGTTTGGTAAACCTTAGTGGAATATAAGAACTTAAGTTACGGCAGGTTTTGCTCCGTCGGTTACACCATGTTCGAGTGCAGCAGTGTTCTACGCAGTTATTACCAATGAGGAGAAAAATTTTATTTTTAGTATATTGAGAATTTTAAATTCTTGTAGAGTGAGCCTAGTCGCAAATGTTGTGGATGTCAAATGGTGCCGTGCGTGCTGGTGATTCTCCTTCAGCCCGGTTAAGGCTTGTCTGCGAGGAAGTGTAATTGCTTGATTTTGAGGCTTCATGATTGGATATCTCCGGAAGCAGATGGCAACAGACAAACTGTAAGTTTTAAAATTTAGTCTTCGTCTAGATTACGTCAGGCGGACCTTCTGTGGACCTTCGCTGAGTAGACCTTGTGGGCTACGCTACGCCGGTATTTTTCACCTTCGAGATAACGTTTGGATATAACTGTAATTTTTTTTAAGCAATTTTTTTTTTTGATTAGACACAGCAGCAAGTTACTACGTCGTCAAGTCTGGAATTGAGTCGTTACCTATTTGGGAGGGAAATTGTTAATATTTTGTACCCTTCGTGCGAGTTATGCGCACTGGTTATTTTTTTTTTTATGAGATTTTATTGTAATTTTTATTTGCAATTTTTATAACATTGTAAATTTTTATGTAGCTATTTATCAAGTTAATTTCGAAAGGTGTGTAGTCAGGTGCTCGATAGTGTATTTTGTGAGGCAGAAAATTGGGTGTGATCTATTATAATCATTTATCGTATATATATATATATATATATATATATATATATATATATATATATATATATATATATATATATTTTCTTTACTGCCTGATCATGAACTTTCGAATTGGACTGGAAGAGTTTGAGGCAACAAGTAATTAATTGGCCAAAAACATTGAATGAGTAGATTAACTGAACCGAGCACCTATTTTTTTTGTGAAAGGTGGTAATATTTTATATTTCTATATATTTATATTTTAGGTTGCAGTTTTAAGTGATATTGTTTTTTTAGTAATATTGTATTTTATATTTATTGTGGTGGTTTTTGATGTTAACCAAGTCAGTAAAGGAACAGCATCTAGTTCATGTGCGACACCCGTGGTGCACCGGGGTGATATAGGTATATACTTGTTATTTTATTGCGTTATGTACTTCTAGTCAAGAGGGGCGAAGCCTGCTATACCCTGTTGTTAATTGTTAAATTTAATATACTTATATATTGTTTGGCATGTTCTGCTTATATTTGTTTTATGGTCATATAAAGAACCAAATAATACATAACTAACTCACTATTTCACTGTCAATTCTTTGTATCCTGCCTTCCGCAAATTTTTGGTCAAAGGGGGGGTACAAACTCAAAAACGGAAACTAATCGGACCCGCAATGTATTTACATTTCACTATCCGTCTGCCGCTTCTACAATGCATGGAAACATAACAAATGGCAACCAATGAGATTGAATTTCATGGTTACAAAAAATTAATTGAATTTAATATTTTTTAAGATCCTAGAAAAATATACCTAATGACCAGGGTTTATAAATATAATAAAAATAAACCAAAAGGTAATAATAGAACCTTAGATATTCTTGTACTTGAAACAATTCTTAACATATATTTAAAACATACCTACATGGCTACCACTGTGGCCAAATACTCAACTTATATTGGTCGCACGGAGTAACATAAACAGAAGAGCTCAGCATTGCCAAGTTAATCTATGTGGGTGTATGTCCACATGGATGCCTTTGTAGATAGCCTACTCCATTCCGTGAGATCTGTTTGTGTGATCCGTGTCAATTTCTGTGTCATTGTAGAATGGGTCTTGGCGAAATTTATTGAACAATTTGCCAGCCAGGTATCTCACATCTTTTAAATTAAATTCTCATGTTTGAATTTGCCTGTCACACTGGAGACAGTGCATGTGTCAGTCTAAAAACCAGTCTTTCAGATAATTAAATTCCAGCCACAAAATCCAGGATCAACACAAGTCAATAGAGATTATTTCCATAAGCCATATGGTAGATATCTCTTTAAAGTGTATAAAGTTTAACATATCAGCAAAGAGGTTAAAATAACTATGTTTTACTCTGAAGGTCACTGAACTGAAGTCTGAAGGTCTGAACTGAAGGTCACTGAGAAGATTATTCTGCACATTAACATTTTTTGACCAAACAATCAATTCCAGACAGTTATCAATATATACTTACTGGAAAAGCCCATAAATAACATCAATAACTAGAAAATAAAGTAGTCAACATGGCATGCTGTAGTAAAGCTCGTAGGAGAAATTATTTAATAATAATCTACTAGCTTGAACCAAATATGTATTATTAAAACCTAAAATATTTTTCTAGTGGGAAAACAGGTTTGGAAAGGATTGCCTGATCAATTAATTAGAGTTTTATTTATCGGCTAATATTTACACTACTAATTAAATTAAAACAAATTAAATGTCTGTCTATAAATTGATAATACATAAGTCCACTACTCACTCTCCCCACAAGATCTCGTATCAACAGTGGCTCTCTCTTTTGCTCGTCTCTTACCACACTGCTTCGCGTTACTCACTCGTCTGCGCTGCGATACTTTTCCTGATGCACCAATTCTCTACGATCCAATCTTCGCACACAAAGTTATTCATCACCAATTGAATCGGTTTGCTATTGCTACTAGAATACTATTCATTTTTTGTGGTTTTTCAGGTCAATTTACTGCCCTGCCTGCCGTTACCTGTAAGTGGGTGTCCGACAAAGCTTGCAGAAATGCAAAAATATATTTTCTAATTAAACATCTCGAGGACCTGTCATTGTGGATTCATGACCGATGCACTCAGAAGTGTCTCCCTCCAGACTGCAGGCGAGCTGAGGAACCTCACCCTCCAAGGGCTCACTCCCTCTCCCTGTCTACCGGCCAATCACAGCCCTTCGCTTATTTTCTTTTCTCCCATGCAATATAAAATTGGTTGAACACTCAAGCGTTGGAGATATAAACCACAGTACCTACTATGTTAATTGGGATAAAATAAATAAGCAATGAAGCAAGTAAATAGCTCTTAAATAACTATTATGTACAAACTATTGTTTGTTGGTTTGCCATATGATCAGTGTGTTTCATTACATTTTACGCTACACTGAATGCTGTTGCCATTGTACATGCACATAAATAAATATTTCGAATCTGTTCCTGGGATTTTTCAAATTATGCTACTTTATTTGCATCCTTACTTCTAAACTGTGCAAATCGAACAGCATTACTGCAAGGAGGAATAAATATAAAATTGTTACGAAAGCAGTTGTTATTGGTAAGGAAATTGCATTACTAAAAGATGGGTATAATACAGCAGGACTCCTCGCTACTCAAGTAAAATACGGAGGCACTACACTACACTACACTACTTGAATCAGGAACCCTATTCACCAGCCATCTCTTGTTGCCCCTTATCTAATGTCCCAGATTCAAAAATTGAAGCACAATGCATTCCTCGGGGGCGCGGAAAAGTACCATACTGGAAAAGTACCATACTGGTATGGTACTTTTCCGTATGGCACAATTCCGCCTCTCTTCTTCGAAAAAGGTGTAAAAGTTCCATACTGGAAAAGTACCATACTTGAAAAAGGACGAGGCGGATTTGTGCCATATTTTTTTACACACTCCATGGAATGACTGCAACGCCTCTGTTCTCAGAATAGTGTGGAGATTTCGCCTGTAGACAGCGCTGTCAACTCCAACAGTGTCTTCGGTTAACTCAAATGATCCCAGATAACAGCATGTCCTTTTTAAAGTATGGCACTTTTCCGTCTGTTTCGAAAAGGCGAGGCGGAATTGTGCCATACGGAAAACTACCATATTTTGCTACAAGATTCAAAAACATTTGTGGCAGCTATAAATTATATATTTTAGTATGGTATTTTTCCAGTATGGTACTTTTCCGCCTGTTTCAAAGAGGCGAGGCGGAATTGTGCCATACGGAAAACTACCATATTTTACTACCAGATTCAATAACATTCGGGCCAGCGATAGATTGGCTATGATTTTTCATTATTTTTTTTAAGGTTTTAAAAAATATTGTTACAATTTACCTGCGGGTTCGTAAAGGATAGCCCAATTAATAGATTTTATTTCACACACACAGTTTTATTTATTACCACTACTTGTCACTTAAAATAATCTTCTAAATTGGCAGATAATTAATTACACTTAAAGAAATGTCAATTCCCCAGTCACTCGTTCCGCACACCTCACTGGGCCGCACCTCTGGCGCAACTCTCGCCGCAGCACCCCTCGTGGATCTCCGCCGCGGGACTCCGTCACCACACTCCACCGCCGCCGACGCACTTGCCCTTCGCCGAGGTCCGCTCGACTCCTCGCTCGAAACTTCTCTCGGGACTCCGCCGCGCCCGCGACTCTATCGCCCAGGAACTCCGCCGCGGGAAAACTCCCGACTCCACTCACTCACTTCCTGCCCTGGAACCTTCGTCCAAGGACTTCGCCACTCTGCCGCACCCGCGGCACTATCGCCTGGAAACTCCGTCGCGGAAGAACTCCCCACTCAGACTGACTGACTCGAAGGTCGGCCCAACCTCCTTATATAGCCCTTGGGTTCCCGTCCAGAACAATCGGGAATGTCTCCGAGATATCGCGCGACCTTCGCCGTCGAAATGTCCAGAAACGCGTCGTGAGTCCTGTCGAAGGACGCGGCGGCTGCTCAAAGAACGCCGATAAACGCAACAAGCATCGGGTTCCCACAAAACGTGCAGATAAACATGTCTGAGTCCTTTTATTCCGCAGTGCGGCCTCTTTTAAGTAACTCGATCTGAAGCAGGTGCGTGCTTCGACGGTCAGGATGTCGCGAGATAGTATGACACGAGATACCAGGGAGAGGATGTGGGTGGAAGGGGGCGCAGACAGGCCGAACGAGTGCGGCGACGCCAAGCACTGCAGCCAAGCGCGATCTTACTACGGACTGAATCATATCATCGGCTAGACGCCCCGCAAGACTCCTGTCCGGCCGTAACTAAAGATGTAGTCAGCTCGGCAAGGGATGCTGTCCCTACAAGTCTTTTTAATTAGTTCTTATTCCATCTACATTCATCGTAGAAGTAGTTATGCTTCAGTAGTTATATTTAACATATACATATTTTTTTTAATTATGGAAACGTCCGTGACTTTCGTGATTTTGCGATCTTCGGATCCTGGCGAGCTACGCTTCGAACACTAGAAGCCACCTCCCTGTCTGACAGGGTCCAAGGGTCCAAGAGGCAGATCCGGACATAGCAGTTCCTCCTTCGAGTCCTCCAGCAATCAGGACGACTAGGGCGCCCTGAAGACATAAGATATCTGTTTCGGCCAGCGAGCACCAAACCTCCGGTGCTAAAGTTTTTTTTTTTTTCAACTTCCCTAACAACTTTTGCATCACGATGTAGACAACATCAAAAACCAGAAATATTTATTTTGGGACTTTATAGCACTTATTGATCACTCTGGGATTGTTTTTTCTTTTTAAGGTTTTTTTTTTTTTTTTTTTGTTTACCGACGCTAAATGAAACCTAATATTCCGTTTAGGGCCGGCCCATAATTTCAGATATTTTACAAGCCATATTTTTAATTATATAATTTTAATGAGCTTTAATGTAAATTTAATAATTCAACGATTTAATAATTTAATATAATTATAATATATATGTGAATCAATCAGAGGTTATCAATTTCATGTTATAAGCATTACCAGTCAAATAAACATATAGATACTTATATCTAGACGAAATCACACCTTGTTTATTTTTTTTTTACTTTTTTTTTTTTTACCTTTTTGAAACTAAAAGAATCACCGTTACATCAGTGTATGATAAAAGGTTAGCATTGATATGTAATTTGAACTTATTTTCTAGCACTGCACAAACGTAACAAATGTCAGCCTCATCCACATAGACCCTGCCTCAGGCGAGGAAACTGTATTCATATTTACATTTCTTACACCAGTACGTAAAAATAATCTTCTGGTATTTTTCACGGTACATGGCTGAAAACAGCCCCAACACGACCAAAACAGAACCACACCAGATTTCAGACCAAGAAAACTGACTGTGAATCCCGACAACCCATCAGATACATAAAGAAGGTTAAATAAAGTAGTAATATATATTTTGTTTTGTAAAATGATCCGCTGAGTTTCACTTTATCGTACTTTTTATGTAACTTAGTTTATTAACCAAAAACAAAACTTAATTGAACTGATACCTCAAGGATGACAATAGGTAGTGTCATTTTAAACATAATTTAAATCGTGCAATATTTAATTTATTTTTTATGGGTTGTCAGGGACTTATGATTTTCGGTCACGTGACTTATATCAATACAATGGATTGCATTTCATCTAGTGACCTGGAGTTAACATTTGAAATAAAATTGCAAGCTTTTGATTGCTGCTTAATTCTATAGCTTCTTAGATAACAGCCATAATTTACCCATGTCTTTGGAGTATTCAAACTATGTGATAAGCATTTCATTACTTAAGACCATACAACTATTCATAATAGCATTTTTATATTGAAATTCACACATTTATTTGAAAGTAATTGTTATCGTTTAACAGTTAATCAAATTTAAAGCAATAACAATAAAATTTAATTTGATGTAGTAAGAAAATGATTATTACAATTATTGAATGAATTAACACCTTTATTTGACATGTTTGAAAATGTATTTTTAATACACAAACAAATATTATTCAATGTTTTAAACTATAACTGTCAATATGATACGTGCTGATATCAGGTTTATGTACGAGAAGGACACAGTTTTGCCATAAAAGAAACAAATGATCTCACTACTCATTCACTATCTCTCATCTCAAACAAATAACAGATATCTGTATGCTTTTTTTTTTGTAAAGACAATATCAACATTAATCTTTTAAAAGTATGTTCAAAAAATCTAAGAACTTAAATTTAAAAGCTGCAATAGCTGATTTCCATGTCTTGGAAATTTCTGGAATTTGTGGTGCCAGTACAAACTTATTGCTTACTGGCTGACGTAATATAGGTATTTAGTAAGTAACAACAAAATATTTCGGAGGAAAAAATCTAAAACAAACACCAAACGACCCATAAACTATACCTTTGTAAGTATGCTCGCATCCACGATTATTGTTTCGAGTTTCAATATATAAAACTCTAAGACCTTTGGATTTTTATTTGTATGTATCAATAAGCGTTACAAGAGTTCTGAAAGTATTTAAAATTCCTTCAGATAATTAATATTAACTACATTTATTTCATAAAGACTTTATTTAATAATATAAAATGAAGATTTACTCAGAATTTAACTCATGCCAATGGTAGGCTATGCTATATTTTATTTATTTAGTACAAAGTTATCAGTTTACGGTGACCACATAAATAAGAACAATGATCCACAATACATTACCTAACTATTTTTTATAAAATACAATCATTATCAAATTTTGAGTATCAACATTAGCACTCCAAAAATTATAACAATTATTTAATTCTTGTATTAAATATTTTTATATTAAAATAATTTAACTTTTATAGCATCTTTCCTGAAGCATGTTTGCAAAAATATTTTGATTATGAAATACATTAATTAATATTGGTTTATAATTTTTCATTAAAATAAATAACATAATTTTGAAAAATAAGGGTAAATTATAGCCTATCCCTCGCGGTTTAATGCAAGTTTTCGATGCACAATATTGTTGCCAAATACAAACAATCTGTCATCCCATATAGAAAAATTGGATAGTGCATTTTGTTAAGAAAGCATACAACAATCGCTGCTTGAGTTGTATGATTGGCCTAATAAATTGTTTGATTACAGTGAGTTATTTAAAATGTATTTTTTTCGGGAGTAGTAATATTTTAAGAAGGTAGTATGTTTTAGGAGGTATTGTATTTAGGGAACACTGAAACATGGCTTTTGTTAACTTTAGTTATTATTGGTTTATTGTATTTTTAAAAAAAATTAATAGTTGAAATCATTTGAAAATATTGTAAACTTAAATCTAATTTATTGCTGGCACAAAAGTTATTGAATCTGGTATTAAAATATGGTAGTTTTCCGTATGGCACAATTCCGCCTCGCCTCTTGGAAACAGGCGGAAAAGTACTATACTGGAAAAGTACCATACTTAAAAATATAATTTATCGCTGCCACAAATGTTATTGAATCTGGTAGTAAAATATGGTAGTTTTCCGTATGGCACAATTCCACCTCGCCTCTTCGAAACAGACGGAAAAGTACCATACCGGAAAAGTGCCATACTTTAAAAAAGACACGTGCTGCTACTGGCATCATTTGAGTTAACCTAAGAAACTGTTGGAGTTGACAGCGCTGTCTACAGACGAATTCTCCACACTATTCTGAGAAAAGAGGCTTTGTAGTCATTCCATGGAGTGTGTAAAAAAATATGGCACAATTCCGCCTCGTCCTTTTTCAAGTATGGTACTTTTCCAGTATGGAACTTTTCCGTCTTTTTTGAAGAAAAGAGGCGGAATTGTGCCATACGGAAAAGTACCATACCAGTATGGTACTTTTCCAGTATGGTACTTTTCCAGTATGGTACTTTTCCATCGCCCCCATTCCTCAGTGTGTTATAGTAATTGCAATCCATTCCAATGTTTGGGAATCATGCTTTGATAACATTGCTGGCTCTAGATTCACAGTGTATCGGCTGTTGGATGATTTTATAACAGTGTCCTGATTAGAAAAGCTGCCGGGAGTCATCAGGAATAATGATTTTGAGTTTTAAGTGTGAAATGTTTTTTACGCAATTTTCATACAGGGGAATTATTAAAAAATTTTTTTTTGAATTTCAGAAATAGAATTGTTGTTTTGATGTGGGTCCATTATTTCATTACTGAACGTACAGTGTTCTGATGGTAGATTGTATGTTACAGTCAGCAAATATTGTACTGGTGTTTGATCCCACTGTGAGATCTCCCCAATTATTACCCTCACATCCAAGTATCTTAACATGTATTGTTTTGCCCACAAAATAAAACCATTACAATGGTGGAGGCTTCAGGTATAGGTATTGTTACCTCCTGCATGGTCAGCTGGTGCCTCCACCTTTGTTGTTTCCTCTCTTATGATTGGGAAAGACATGCAGTTCAGGGAATGTGAATTATAAGGAAGAGCAACTCGGGGATTAATAATAAGGAAAACTTAATTTGTGAAATTAATTTTAAGTTAAAATGAGTGATATATACAATATAGATATGGTTGGAGGGAAGTTGTGAATGCTATAGAAATAACAATTGTCTATTATGGAGGCAACTTATCTTACTAGCTGTCAGAACCTAGGATCCTATTTATCTACCAGTCTCTTTATGCTACTGTCAACTGCCCCGGGTTCCTTTTCTTCAGTGCTAACACACTTCACACACACACCATTATTGATGTTTGACGTCTCGCCTAGGAATTGGCTCTCCATAGAGCACTTCGCTGATCCATTGTTTATCTGAGCTTGCGTATACTAGACCTACGTAAACATTGAAGCTCACTGCATTCCTAGGTGTATTTAGGTTTCTGCTACTGGCGTCAATGTTTTGATAATACTTGCAACAATTGATTTTCTCTACTGCTTAGCGGTGCAGATATGACTACAGCTTAAAAACTGGAGAAGAATATATATATCATATAAATATGTGTTTATGTAATTATTTGTGTTTTATAATTTTCTAACTTTATTTTTTACTTGGGATATATACCTAAGTATGATGTTTGCAGTTAAAGTCTCTCTTTTTTTTTTTTGGGTTGTGATTTGATTGCTCACATGGCATTGAGTTACTCTTGAGGATCAGTTTACAGTATTAAAATATAGCTATGTAGTTTTAGAAAAAAATAATTTTTAATCATTTTGTAATAATTTGAATGTGGTGTTTGTAACTGTATTGGCGGAAGCATTTTATTCCCTGGCTTGTTTCACAGTTGAAAATTATGCAAGAACCTGTGTGATTTTTGAAGTGTGTTTTTCGAAGGTAGTAAGTAATGAGCCTCTAGTTCGGGTCAGAAATCTTGCGAGCTGTCAGTGCAGTGGTGAAGGTCATGAGGGTTAAGTGACCTGTTAAAGAAGCCTTAACTGTTATTATGTAAAGACATTGAAGCCAAGCAAAATCGTAGGAAAAGTAACATAAATGGTCTCAACAAAGAATGGAAGGTAACAAAACAAAAACTTAAAACAACTGCATAAAGCTTCAATATGGCTTTCTTTCGGGGTAATTATTAGCATACTGATTATTAGCGTACCAAAACCAAAGAATTAAAAACAAATCATTCATAACTGCACCTAAACTGTTAACTGGGAATGTTTTAGTGCTGTACTTTTGTATAATTCTATGACTGTTATGCTTTGCTGATTAATGATTTTTAATTCTGTATTTTGTAGTATGTTTAGTTTTTGAATTGAGGATTTGTTTTGGTATCTGAATCAAGATAATAACAAAAGAAAACAAAATTAGTATTATTGTGAGATCAAAAGTTTTATTGTTAATACAAAGTTTCATATGGATTACTAAATATTTCTCTGTTATCTTTTATTTTAATGTGTATCTAAGCCAATTAACCTTCCTTACAGTGGGTCAGGACATTATATTGGGATATGCATTAAGCAAGGTTGGTTATCACATTGTTTACTCTAGCTTAGTTGTTCAGTGATTCATCACTTATGTGCAATGCCTGATTGCATGCAACAAATTATAGTCATTTTACCAGTCGCAATATCTTTTAAATTATTTAATTTTCATTCTTTACATTTTAAAGGGAGTGTTTTTTACTTTTAATCTACTTGTAATGAAGGATATGCAATTGTTACATAATAGTGATCTATTTGTTTTCTGTGTAGCCAATTTTTTCTAATTTTTTTTTTTTTTCAATTTAAATCTGAATGAATTTTTATATGAAAATATATCTGATCTGACACATTTTATGTTATAATAGAGTTACATAACTTATTTAAGAACTTTAGCAATAGCTCTACATGTATAAATACTTTTTTTTTAAATTAATGACACATTGTTATCTTTGGCACGTCTGTCGCTTTCATAACATAAAGCATTTAGCTGTGTTGTGATTTTTTTTAATGATTAAAGATGTACATGATTGATGGGAAAAGTGTTTTTATTAACAAACTACTCAATAAGCATAACCTTATTCCATGGCCATTGTTATTTGATTATGTTTATTGGAAACAAAAAAAAAAGCAGTAATAATATATCCAAAGCAACACACCAAAAAATTATTGTGGTGATTAAAGGAACATGTCTTTTCTTTCTTTTGTATACTTGTCATGATTTTCAATCTGCAGACAAGCAGTTAAGAAGATAGTGCTGTCTAAACAAGTCTAATTTTGATTTGGCTTAGCACTGAAAATGCAACTTTTTTTCAATATAGATAAAACATTAAAATAGTAGGTAATTTAAAAAAATACAACAAATTGTAAAAGAAATGCAAGGTATGTATCATAATTTTAATTTTACTGATTACTTTATATGGAATTATTTTTTACTTATAACTATCCAAAAGCCTAGTTGTATGTGCTGCATTATAACTATAGGTAAAAAAGAATGGGATGTCAGGTTCATTGAGTTTCAAGAGATGAACTGTCACATTCCTCCATTTTGTCTTATTTTGTCGGACTTAAGGTGGTCGCCTCGCTGGCCACCAACGACGGACAGAGCTTCTGCTGTTACAGCTCCTTTCACAAACCGTTCAAGATTTATGAAAGAGATTTGAATAGCATGTAAGAACCATTGTGCTTTTTATTATGCTGGTTGGGTTTTTAACCGGTATTTTTTGATCAGCGAAGACTAGAACCAAAGCAAAGTCTGCACATTAGAGGTGACTTACGCATAGAGGTCACAAACCACGTGATTTGCGAGCCAGTGAACCCTCAGAGCTCATGCACCTAGTCAGGCACTCCCTTAACTAGGCATCCAGTTAAAACATACCTACCCCACGTTCTTTGAATGGCTCTTGAAGAGGGTAAGATTGATTCAAGCTATAGCTTTATACATATGTCATTGCTGATTACACATAGAAAACAAGCCAAAATAAGGTAATCACAAAAAATTAAAAACATTAACAGTACAGATGGACACAGAGGGCTAACAACAACGAGACATTAGCAACAACAGTAAATAAAGACAAAAAAAATACCTTGGACAACACAACGACAAATAGAATAACCCAACGATGATACCAAACACATAAAATGGACAACACAGAGATGCACAGGCGAACCCAGTGATGTAACAAAACTACTGTTGTCTTAGGAAGTGTACTGTGTTTGTGCTGTCATTGTTGTGTCCAGAATACCTGTTTTGCCCCATGAAGTTGTGGGGACAGCAGTAAAAAAACAAGTGAGGTGTGTGAGTATGAAGTACATGCTCAATAGAAACAAATATTTTCCATAAATTGGTAAACTGAAACCCTTTAGGCAGTGAACCAAAATTTTTACTAATTCAGAATTTAAATTGTTAAAATAAAGGGCATCATACCACTTTATGTCAGAAGTCGTGGGTTCGATGAATGGGCCAACTAGAATATAAGATATTTCTTTGTGCCTGCATCAAAAAAATAACTATAGTAACTACCCAGAAATTTGCTGTTTAGTTTTTCCAAACATAACATTTCCAACATGGTTCTTAACTTATCTCAGTATCAAAAGTAGATGGCTATTGTACTACAATCAATATAGATAATCAAGCAGCAAGAATACAACTTTAAATATGCATAAAGCAAAATGCAGGGTAATATACCCAATAAGAAGTCCAAATGCAACATTAGCCAGAGAGGTTAGGCAATGTGTCACTTGACTCAGTGAGATAGATTGTGTGCCAAAGACAACAGAAACATGTGAAAGAAACACACAAATGGCTTGATGTATGCACAGCAGCGCGCAAGCTGGCTGGTTTAAGCAGGCAGCAGCCATTGCACCCAAACATTAACCCACAGTTCTCATTGGCTAAAGGTGGGCTACAGGAACAACGGGAAATCAACTTTTTGCAACGCAGAGGGTTTCTAATGTCGCCAAATTCTACAAGGGCATTCCAAGAAGATTGGCCTCATTTGTAGTCGGGGCCAGGATCTATGACTTTTCCATGAAGCAGCACCTACATCGCTTTGGGATAGGCAGCTATCCAGATAGAGAGAAAGAGGATTCTCTGAAATACACCACCTAAAATGCCAGACTTCCAAACCTGTTATAGAGGCTTTGAGGAAGAAGCTGGCATATTAGTCAGGCAATACCTTTGGACATTCATTGCAGCTCTGTTCCTTGGACATCTGGTAATTTGTGTCACCTAGTGCTGGAAGCTGTCCAGAAGTAGAGAAGAAAAGTATAGAATGCAAAGCCTAAAGAGATACTGCCAAGAAAAGCAGCACATTGAGATACTTTCTGGTTATGATCAATGAGTTTACTATCCATACCTTGCACTAATACTCTTTATTCTTTAGGCTTTAGATGCTCAGCTAACAAAATGGCAGGGATGCATTTCAAAACATCTGCTTCCCCATTTGATCATCTGGAATCTATAGATTCTTATCTTACAAAGTGCCTGGTGGAATTTCATCCCAAACAGAGATATCTCTTGCATTTATAGTTGAGTTACTTATGTGACCCCCACTGTGGATAGGAACAATTAAAACAATCAGTCAGGGACCATTTAGAAAGATATGGTTGAAGGTCCATAGGAATGCACATGAACAAAGGCGTCATCAACTGTGGACTAGATGATCGGCATATCTGGATGAACCTGCCAGCTGCATAATGGAGTCTTATTGGGGTTTTGCTGTAGTGTTATGGAGCTCCGAGTAATAAATGTAACCATTTATGTATGTACTTTTTCCCCAGATAACTGAAGATGATCCGTTGCCAAACTATATATGTGTGCAGTGCATCGACAAACTGGACGCTATTTTGGCATTCCAAGAGCAGTGTAAGCAGGCGCAGAAAGTCCTGTGGAAAGAGTTCATTGTCTCCTGCTGCGAGCGAGCCACCGTGAGTGTTCCTGCATCTCCTTGTAGTCCTCAAACTACCCATTGTTTGCTGTTTGTATGTTTGTAGTGCTTGGCATCTATCCATGTGCATTGTGATCACACTTACACAAGGCTAGACATATTAGTACAGTAGAATCCGTTTATTATGACTCCGCCTATTATGACGTAATAACACAACAAAATTTGGTTTTCATATAAAATTCTTTGTAAATAAGTCGGATATAATGACTTTGCTTACAGTGACATGTCGCTTATTGTGACCTATTTTTAATAAATTATGTCCGGTTATGATGACCGACATGATTCTTTACACCTTTGGCAATGTTCGTTAATTCCCAATGACGTGGCACGTGGCTCGTTTTTGTTTTGATCTCAGTGAGTAATTGACACTTGAAGGTCACGCATTGTTGTTTGTGATATCCTGTGGATAAAATGTCATCTCAACGCCGTAAAGCATTTACGATTGAGGAGAAAGTTGCAATTATATGCAGATTAGAAAATGGAGAATCAAACTCTTCTCTCACAAAGGAATTTGGCGTGGGTCATTCGACAATCTCAATGATTTTCAAAAACAAGAACCGGATTAAGCAATTGTTCAATTCAAATGTTTTGGAACCGAAGAGGCTTCGAAAATCGCAACAAGAAAATGTTGATCAAGCATTAATTCAGTGGTTTAAAATCATGAGAATAAAGGGAATACCTGTCAGCGGCCCTATGCTACAGGAAAAGGCAAATATTTTTGCCATGCGTTTTGGTATTCTCAACTTCAATTGTTCTGCAAGCTGGATCAGTCGTTTTAAAGTTCGACATAACATTGTGGTGGGAAAAATTGTCGGTGAATCTTCATCTGTTGATCAAAATTCAACAACAAACTGGTTGACGTCTGTATGGCCGAATCTACGAAGACAATTTTCTGATGATGAGATTTTTAATGCTGATGAAACTGGACTGTTTTACAAATTAATGCCGGACAAAATTTTGAAATTTAAAGGTGAGAATTGTAGTGGAGGCAAGTTGTCGAAAGACAGAATAACTGTCATGGTAGCAGCAAATATGAGTGGCACAGAGAAAAAGAAATTGCTTGTTATTGGAAAGTCACAAAAACCAAGATGTTTTAGCAGTGTCAAATCGTTACCTGTCGATTATGCTTACAATCGTAGAGCTTGGATGACGTCAGAGCTTTTTAAAAAATGGCTTCGAAATTGGGATTGTGATTTGGTGAAGAAGAAAAAAGATTTTATTGCCGGTTGATAATTGCCCGGCGCATCCAAACGTTACTGATTTAAAGTCTATAACACTTGCTTTCCTTCCGCCGAATACAACATCAGTACTACAGCCAATGGGTCAGGGAATAATACGATCACTCAAAACTAAATTTATAAAAAACCTTGTGCTCAAAATGATTAACTGCCTTGATGCTAATGAAAACTACTCTTCTACGAAAATAACGGTGATAGATGCAATTCTGATGGTTAATTATGCCTGGAATAAAATGTCTCAAAGTAACATTCACAACTGTTTCAAACATACTGGATTCATTGGTAACCATGGCAGATTACCTGTTCAAACAGCAAAACATGAATTTGATGAAGAAGATGACGTCGCTTTATCTTTGTGGTCACGAAACCTAAATTCAGATTCTTTAGTAGCACCGGAAATGTGGGAAGATTATGTTGACATCGATAGTGCTCTTCTCACATCCGAAGAACCCACCGATGAAAATATTGTACAGATCATTAATGCTAGGGAACACCTCGAAAGTGATGGGGAAAGGGAAGAGGAAGTCGAGGAAGCACCATTACCTACCGCAGAAGAGGCATCAAAGGCTGCAGAATTATTATCACAATTTGTTCATAGCAATATTGAAAATGATAGTAATTTGACCATGGCGATGTCTTCTATACACTATAGTATTGGAGACTGTTATTACAATAAAATAAAAAACAAAAGCAGACAAAAATTACAGATTTCTTAATTTAAAAATTAAAAATATGTACATATATGTATCATGTTTGTACACGTGTTTATATGCTAAGTTTCTCTATTAAAATACATAAGTATTCACCTAAAAAAGTTTTTTTTTCTTTCCACAAAACGCTTTGTATGACTCTGCTGTGTTTTTCAATTCCCTTCGATGTCATTATAAACGGATTCCACTGTGCAATGAATAAACACCTCGTAGTTTTTGTAAATGACACTTTTTATCAACATTGTGTGACTTAACCTACTTCTGTTTTTTAGGATAACCTATTCTTGCATTTTTGTTGTAAAGCAAACCTACTCAAAACAATTACTAAATACACTTTATTTACAGTCCGTATTTATGTTTTTAAAAAAATTTCTGGTGTATCTGCCGCTCCTTTTTTTTCTGCTTTTTCGTGGATAAAATTAACTGTAATCTTTTCTGATCAATACCTTATGTCCAGTCTCGTGTTTCACCCAGTCCTGCAGCACTCATATGCTTCGTTCCTGCTTCACCATTCTGCTTGTCAGTCTGTTGCACATACTTGGGGAAACCTCCATGGGTGAGGTTTAATATATTACTTGCAAAATGCAAGGTTCTAGGTATAAATTATATTCATGCCATTGTTATACATATATATTTATTTATTTATTATTGTGCAATATATAACCACCAACATTACCTGATAATGACTTTCTCCCCCCAGGTAAGTGCTTAGTAGCATAGCTCAAAATAGCTGTGCCGTATTTCATTTCAATAGGTTGACGTCCTGTCAACGAAGGCACTCGTCACGTGCTACTGTGTTCAAGATAAGGTGAGATGTTTCTGACAACTGCTTTTGTGAACATGAAGATTTTTGCAGCTCAATATTGTGATGTAATAAATAAAACTAATATAGCTTCATGTAGCACCAGTCTAGCTAATTTATTTTTAATCAATAATTTTGTTAAATTCATAAGCATATTGTCAAATATTTACTGAAGCACTTGTTAAAAAGTCTCACCTTAACTTGAACAGAGTGTATCTCAGCACAGTGTTAGGCTGGTGCTGCCAGTGACATGGAGCTATTAGTGTATAAGTGAGTGTCTGTTCTGAAGTTGAAGTCAACTGGCCATCAATAGGATATCAAAGATAATATGCCATAATTTTTTTTAATTGTTAGAAAAGAACTCGCTAGGAAGAATCATAGAAATGTAATCATGTAGAGAATATTGCTAAACAAACATGATTCCAAGACATCTGCAAGTAATTAGTATTAAACTTCATTATAACCTAAAATGGTTTTGCTATGCAGTTAGGAAGGGGGTTGGAGGGGTTGTTCTCATTTTGACTTCAAGCATTAACATGGCAAATATAGTACATGCCAACTCCCTTACTTCTTACCTCTATGCCTGAGACACTACAGACATGCAAGTGAGTGTTAAATATCTGGGAACACCATCATTTAGTCTGAAAGGAGAACTGAAATAAAATCATACAAAATGAGAAACTGGTAGAAGTATTTTTAAACTTTTGAATTTCCTTATTTTTTTGATAAAGGATGTAAAGTTAATTTTTCTTATTTTTATATTTGATTTCAATCATGTTGGTTATCTTCAGGGACTACACCCCAGTCATTACAGTGGCAAAATGTTAACAGCTGATTGTTTACAGAGATTTAATTCTAAATAAATGATGGTTTACAATGTGACAAACATAATATTTCTATTGAGAAGTTGATGACAGGTATGAAGAAACCTGCATCCTAGAAGTATTTTTTTTTCTGCTTGCAGAAGCTGAGAAAAGGGAAAGATGTGCGTGTGCGTGCACAGCTCTGCCGAGAGACGGAGTTGCTGGTTCACAGGGCCGTGACCAATGGCGTGGGTGTCGACAAGCTGCAGAAGTGCCTCTGGCAGGACCTGGGGCATCTGTGCGACCAGCGGCCCGCCGCCTGCCCCGACATGCTGACTCAGCTGGGCTCCTTGCCCTGGGTACGACTGGAGCGCTGCCCCTCGCCCCCCGTGCACAGCACCCCCTGCCAAGAGATAGAGGATGCCCTGCCCGTATTCTGCATCACCAAGAACACCTCTGGAGAAAATGAGGTCCTCTGGGTCCGTGGCGATGGCGATGGAGGTCGTATTTGTGACGTAACGGGTGATGAAACACGTGTTGACGAAGTAGCGAGTGGCGAAGATGTGCAAGTAGCAAATAAGAACCTAGTTACGAATTGTGACAAAAAAAAGTCGAGAGAAAGTGTGAAACAAAGCTCTAGTCATTCTAAACTCAGCTGTGCTGATATTTTAGATTTAGCATCCAGTGAAGTGCGAGAGGACATTAGTGGGTCACCTCGTAGTGAAGATGTTGACACTATAGGAAGCAAAATTGAAGTGACTGAATTTGTTGATGTGGGTGTTTTTAACGATGAAACAGTCAAAGTCAATAACGAAGTGAAAATAAAGGAAGAAGAGGAACCGTTGTTGGAGTTTATCGATCCTGGTTCTTTGTTCCGTGGACGAGTTGAAGGTGGGGTGGATAAACCTTTGAAGAAGACGATGGAAACTCGATCGCAGACGGATGCTGTGGGCATGATTGCAAGTCCTCAACAGTCGCTGGTCGACACCGTACTTATAAAGCAAGAGTCATTGCCATTGTGAGTTTCTGTTGCATGACTGAATTACTATCTGTTGATAAATGCAAAAAAATAATTTTTTAGTGCCAGACCTTCTTGTGTGTTTGAAGTACGCTAGTTAAGCAACAGCAGAATGTTCCTATACTGACAGGTTATAATGTCCATGCTTATTAGCCACACGCTGAACATTTTCCTAGGAATCCATCCATTTTGAGGATTTTCAATTTCTTGAGTACCATAATTATTTATCCCTTTTAACATTTAAAATTCTACGACTACTGTAGGTAGAAGTTTTAAACTATTTTATGATGGAGCTAATTATTTTTTGCTACTATGGCTACTATATTTTATCACAATCTGTGAATGTCAAACAAATGTTTTGCCTCTCAAACTTTGCCATGTAATATTTCACTCTCCTTTAACTGCTGAAGTCAAATTAGTTTGAACATTGAATTGTAGCTTTATTTTCAATGCTATACTATTTATGAAGGGATAGTAATATAATTGAGTAGCATTAATTTTTCCCAATATTGGCTGCATTTATTATAGTGGTATGGTAAACATTTTTGAAAAATATATCTTGCTTTGTCATAAATATTAAAAAGCTATATGACATATTGTCCCAGCCTTACCCCTGTGGCTTAGTGAGGAATGACTTATAAAGTATCTTTAAAAAACTCATGCCTGAAATGAGCTTCAAACCCTCAACCCCAGAGTTAGCTATCAGGACCACAGAGAGTCGCTTTAAATAAGTTGTAAAAATGAATTTTTTCTTGATGTTGTAATGGATAACTGTTCTTGTCATTTTTTTTTTTTTTTTCAGGAATAATTTACTGGATATGGTGGTTTCGTACAACCATGCGAATAGTGGGGGCAAAACACCCACTATTAAACCCAGGGTGTTAGCACAGCAGGATAGTTGCTCCACTACTGCCCAGCCAGTGCCAGCTGACAGGACCAAACTTCTGGAATTGGTATCCCAGGCCAAGCAGAGTGTGTTGTATAGGAATGCAGCCTGCCAGACCTCCGGGACTCAGGCTCAGGCGAACGCCCACCAGCGTGCCAGGGATCGGCCTGGTGACAATGTGCAGGGCGTTCCAGTGCCCGTCTCTCAAGCAGAGAGCCTGCGATATGTGTATCTCGGCAACATCCAACCTTCGCAGGCCACATCCGCAGCACATAATTCCCGCGACAACCCACCGCCGGCCCCTCGCAGTGTGCGACAGCTACCGGTTTCACGTGTCCAGCCTCTCACGACTCAGGCGCACGCTCCATCGGAAAAAAACTCGCAAGCTTCGCAAAACTTGGAAGTAATGTTCCAACGTGCTCGCACTCCAATCATAAATAAGATGCCACCAAATTGGATGAACAGCTCAAAGCCAGTTGCTCAGTCTGATAGTGTTGGGGCACAAAACGTAGCCCTATTTTCACATACTGCCAAAAATAGTAAACTAGTTGTGGAGATGCAGCAGACTGCTACAAATAGAGAAGCAGTTTCAAGCATTCTACACCCATCTACAAGTTTCCAGCATTTCATCAACAATTCACAGCCAGCATTTTCAGTTGTAAACCACCCGTCACTTGCAAATGTTCAAGGTATTTCTAGCATTCGACAACCCATTGAAAGTACACAGCATGTTACTAACACTGCACAGCCAGCAATTACAGCTAGAACACTTTCTTCACATAATAATAAGAATGTACAATCAATTCCTAGCATTCACTTCTCCACCGCAACAAGTTTTGAGCCAGTTATTAGTAATTCACAGTCAACAATTTCCATTGTAAATCATCCTTTACTTTCAAATGTAAAAGCTGTTCACAATGTTGAACCCCTGAACACAACAACTTTCCAACATGTGAGCAATTTACAACCACGTCCAGCAATTTCAGTTGTAAACCGTCCTTTACTTACAAATGTACAAACAGTTCCTAGTATTCAAAACCCCATCACCACAAGTTTTCATCAAGCTATTAGCAATTCACAGCCAGAAATTACAGTTTTACCTAAAAGTGTACAAACAGTTCAAAACAGTCAACCAGTCATAAGTTTTCAAGATGTTACTAGCAATTCTAGACCAGTAAATTCATTCATAGACCATTCTTCTTTAGCAAATGTTCAACCCGTTCCTAGTATTCAGCACCCTAACTCAAGTAATCATCATGTTGTTAGCAATTCTCAGCCGTTAGTGTCGGTGATAAACTTTCCTTCACAAACCTTTCCTTGTGTTCAGCTGCCCACCTCTGCTTCTTTGCAACAGGTCAGCAGCTCGAAACCAGTAATCTCAGTGAAGGACTTTTCACGTATGCAAATTGACCCGGTCGGCCAAAACAGATGTTCGGAGTACAAGACGCAACCTGCGCCTGAACAAGGCAGCAGGCCCAACTCCATGAAGCGTGCCTTGGATGTGACGAAGGGAGAGAACCCCAAGCAGCCCAAGCTGATAGGGCTGCCTACACCCAACCAACTGCAAGCCCAGCTCATGTCGGTGGTGGACTGGCACGCTCCGGTCAAAGGCCAGGCCATACGGCCGTACTCTTTGAAAATGAAGGACTGGGACAAAATGCGAGATGAGTCCAGTGGGTTGGAAGCCCCTCCCGAGTCTGCCAAGGGGGAGAGCGTTTTGGAGAGTCCCTGTGCAGGGAACTCATACAAGGAGTACCTGCAAGTGAGGGACAACAAGTTCGTGTGCATGCTGTGCGAAGGGGTGACGGAGAGCAAGGAGGTTTGCGAGGCTCACATCGCCAACCACCGGAAAGACTCCCACTTCTACTGCCTGACGTGCAGCGTGGAGGTGCCGGCACTGCGCTTCGTCAAGTCCCACCTGCAGCACCGGCCCGCCGCGGAGACCCAGGACAAGTGGTTCCGCTGCGTCGTGTGCAAGGTGGCATTCAGCCGCGAGGTCTCGCTGCGCTACCACTTCCGGCGCCACGCGGTGCCCGGCTGCGACAAGTACTCCTACCTGTGCCAGCCGTGCGGCAAGGCGTTTGTGCTGCGCGCAGACTACCTGACGCACACGATGCAGGTGCACGGTGCAGAGGAGGGCATGCCCGGCATCGCCTGCAAGCGGTGCGGTGTCTTATTCTACTCTGGCAGCGCGCTGGACCGACACCTGGCAGGGCTCTGCGGAGGCCAGGCAGCAGACGACGACTGCCTCATCATAGACTGACTTACTTCTACCCTTCAAACTAATGTGAACCTTGTCTTTATGTTCATCCATGTTGTGCATCTGTTTCTTGGATGAATACGTATGACTTCATATTCATTGTATCACTAAACATCACTCTTTCAGTTTGTAGAATATTGAAACCATTGCCAACTGACAAGCATTGCCATGCCACCCTCTTTTTCTATCAAAAGGATGTATACAGTCTTAAATTCAGTTTTCACATAATGTTTTACCACACAAAAATATATAAAGGATTCTTTGACCGTGAAGGATCACTCAGCAGCATTGTACGTAATTGTATTGGTGAAAAATTGAGCGGTGCACATTAGAAATTGTATATTTATGACCACTTATAGAAGTTGTTTACTCATAATATTTGGAGTGATGGCCATGTGTACTAATATTACTAAAGTGTGGTTTATTCTGTATTTATAGATTAGTCTTTCATTTTATTTCTTGTATTTGGAGGGTGCCTTCTTAAAAATTCAGTTTTCTTTCCAGTATTGTAGAATTATTTAATTAACTGGAATACAAAATATATGTAATGGTCATGTGTCGAATAATATAAATCTGGCAATTTTTTGTGTTTATTGGTGCCGGCTTATTAACTTTGAATTTTTTTCAGATTTTGATTTAAAGTTATTTTAATTAATTACAACCTGAAAGTATTAGCTATGGAATTATTTATATTGTATTTGTTTTTGTATAGTCTTCTACATTAAAATAAATTATGTGTTACAAAGATTTATTTTTAAGTAGAGTTAGTTTTCAATTTATTACTACGAATACTAATTTGTTGTTTTCTCGCTTGCAGCGTGAAAGAGTGGCTCTTCTCCCAATTAGTAGAGGGTGAACCTGTAAACTTTATTTGGCAACAGGATGGAGCACCTCCCCATTGGAATCTCTTTGCACGAGAGTGGTTGAATGTTAAGTCCCTGACCGTTGGATTGGTCGTAATGGTCGTTTAAAATGCCAAAATTTTGAACCTCATTCTAAACATCAAAAGTTGTTTACTATTGGTTACAAGTATGTTACATTATAAAATGAAAAGTCTTTAATTTGAGAATAGCCATGCTGAATTATTGATTTTGTTGGATTATTGAACATTGATATAGATTTAACGAGAATGCCAAATTTGAAAATGTGACATGTAACCTGCTATAAAGCAGAAAACACTGTACTAAAATGAAAATTGAGGGTAGCGATAAACTTTGAGGTAACTAAAAATATCTGTGGGGAATTAATGCCAGCTGGCGGACAAGGTGAACATCCGGAATCCACCTGGAAAATATCTAAAAATATATACTGCTCAATTGGTGCCGGATGTCAGTACATGCCGAACCATAAAATGCTGGATTAAAGACCATTCATTGTAGCATGGTTCCTAGAGTGGTTGGCTAAGGCCACATCTGAATTCAAAACTGTGTTTACTCCTCTTGAATTGTATTGTCTATCCTCTCTGTTGCATGGAAGAAATGCAAGATTAAAATTACAATGATCACACACAAACACACTAGATGTAATGTTGTGAATTTAAAAAAAATTGCTTCCTTACATTAGAAACCAATGAATCTTATCTCCTAAATAAACTTACACTTGAAGTGTCTGCTTATGTAATGTTAAACCTTGAGATACGAACATTAAAAAAAGTAGCGGCCGGGAGTCTGTAGCCGACGGACGTGTGCACGCGCGCTCCTCGATTATCGTCGGTTATCTCTATCTATTTTGGTTTAACATCGTCTGTTGGTGTCAAATATTAATTATTCTATCTTAGATCAACCTGATTTCCGGGGTTTTTTGCCCCATAATGAACCTCTCTCTTTAAAGTCAGTGCAAGTCATCAACACGGAAATGTTTAGATCGCCGACCAAGAAATCTGCTTCCAGTACTAGTGCAACTCAGGAACTACCCACGTTGGAGATAACCAAGCTGGAAATAATGAAGCCAGATGCTCATAAAATCGATGATTTAATTAAAAAGGTTGAACTGCTTTGTAACAAAGTTAACGATCTTCAAAATGAAAACGATCAATTTAAGTGTCTGCTTATCGACTTGCGCTCTGAAACTGCTGAAATTAAAAAAGAACTCATCTTAATAAAAGAAAGTTTGATTGTAATAAATAAAAGTGAGATATCTTATAGTCAGGCATTAATGAAGTCTTCGAACGACAAAAAAAACTGAACGTGTAGCAGCTCAGAGCGTCTCGGGTAACGGGCGTCCGTCCAGTGACCTACTTCCGACGCAGCGAGAAAAAAGTGATGTCACCAAAAACAACCACACCAACCATCATGCTGACTCTGACGGCTTCACCGTTGTGCAAAATGCACGAAAATCCAAAATGAACGCAAATACTGAATCAAAGCGTGAGCCGGAGAGAAAGAAAACACAGATGCAAGTGGGAATAAGGAATATTCCCAACCTTAAAACGGTCGCCAAGCCTGTTCCGAGAAGAACAAAAGCACTGTTTGTTACTCGTTTTGATCCTTCTGTTCATGCAAACGAGATAGTTGACTATATAACTAATTAACTCAATCTTTCACATGTTAAGGTAGTGAAACTTAGAACCAAATTCGATTCTTATGCTTCGTTTCACATAGTAGTACTTGAAGATTTTAATAGAATAAATAACATAGTATTCTGGCCGAGTGGGTGCCTAATTAGTCCCTTCTACGGTAAACTCCACCAGGAACAAATTGCTACCAGTGACTACTTCGAATAATTCTGTCAGCACTGATAAGACCGTCATCCCCATGAAGTCCTTATCAGCTGGTGTCACTGCAACGAACCTGTCTCTGGTGCCAGGAGGAGCACCGTAATTTGTGTTTCGTGTATCCTATTTCAAAGGAATTGGAATTTTTTTATCAAAACGTCCGTGGTCTAAGAACTAAATCAAAAGAATTCTATGAAAACATTATTATCTCTAATTATGATTTTATCTGCCTAACTGAAACCTGGTTCAACGATCTCAGCATTAATTCCCACTACTTCACGGATCAATACTCAATCTACAGAAATGATAGAGACACCTTGCTGACTTCTAAAGATCGTGGTGGCAGTGTTTTGATAGCAGTCAATAAGTTTAAATTCACTTCTATTCAGCCTATTTATAACCTGGACTACCCCGAAATTGAATCTGTTTGGTTAAAAGTTAAAATGTCTCAGAAGAAATCCTTTATAATTGGCAATATATATATATACCACCACAAACATCTCCAAATATTTATTCATCTTTTTTAGAGACTTTAGAAGATAAACTGGCTGCTTATCAAGATGAGTTAGTGCTACTTGGTGATTTTAACGTCCCAGGTGTTGATTGGACCAATAATCTAACTACCAACATTGTGCACACGCACATCAAGACTAAAAAGCACAATATCTTATAAACTTTATATCTAGTCTTGGTCTGTCTCAGTATAACACAATCCTAACATCCAAAAACCTCTTAGATCTTTGTTTTACAAACATCTCTCAATGTTCAGTATCTCATGTGGATGAAGCACTCGTCACTGAAGACCCATATCATCCTGCCTTAATTATAAAAATAATATCTGACAGCATTCCTTATGTGGTCAGTTCTTCTAGAGTCTCTAGGTCCTATATAAATGGTGACTATCTTGGTCTTTACAATGCTGTTAAAAATTATGATTGGTCAAATTTATATGAATCTACTGATGTTAACTATCTTGTTGATCAATTAACTAATTGTATATGTCTCAATATTAATGAATTCATCCCTGTGTTCATTAGCAAACCATCTAAATACCCTGTTTGGTTTTCAAAAGACTTAATTCAAGCTTTAAAATCCAAGAAACATTTTCACAAACTTTACACAAGAAACAAAAATATGTACTATTATACTAAATTTTCATTCTTTCGAAAACAAACTAAATATCTTATCAAGCGTGATAAAATAAATTGGACCAGAACCACTAACAATAATATCAAGAACAACCCTAAGAAGTTTTGGTGCTATGTCAAATTAATAAAAAACTGTTATCATGAACAGCATTCGTTAAAAGTTAATGATGTCGTATCTAGTGATCCAGCAGTGTTGACTAATGTATTTGCCGAATACTTTTCAAGTGTTTATGTGTCCTCTAATGTAAATTACCAAGTTCCCACCTTAAATTCATTCCTTGATACAATATCTGTTCCCTCTGTTTCTGACAGCCTTGTGCTTTGGGGCATAAGGGCTCTAAAACCCTCTATGTCTACAGGACCCGACGGGATTCCTAATTTTATTCTGAAAGGCTGTTCACATTTATTAGTACCTCTATTAAAACATTTATTTAATACTAGTTTAAGAACCCAAGTTTTTCCTAATAAATGGAAAATAGCAAAAGTCATTCCAATTCACAAAAACGGAAGCAAATTAAATGTGGTTAACTATAGACCAATATCACTATTAAATGGTCTCTCTAAAATTTTTGAAAAAATAGTTTTTAAAATCACTGATTTCTAACTAAAAAATCGTTTATCTAGTAATCAACATGGCTTTAAATCAGGAATGACCACAGCCACCAATCTAATTACTTTCCTTAATCCTATTTTTAATGGAGTCATTAGCAGGGGTCAGGTAGATGCCTGCTACTTTGATCTTGCTAAAGCTTTCGACACTTTAAAGCATTCATTACTATTAGGCAACTTACATAATTTCGGTCTTGGTGACAATTATGTTAATTGGTTTTCTAGTTACCTTAAAAATCGAACTTTTTTTGTATCTATCAACAACTCCAATTCTTCAAAATTTATAGCTAGTTCTGGAGTTCCTCAAGGTGGTACCTACCTCGTCTCCTTTACTTTTTAACATATTTATTGATGACATTACTCAAATTCTGAATCATTCTTCTGGCACTCTATTCGCAGATGATCTAAAAATAAGTAGAAAAATTTTCTATTTTAATGATTGTTTATTATTACAAACTGACATTAATGAAATTAATAACTGGTGTAAAGCAAATCTTGTGACCCTCAATAAAAGCAAAACAAAAATAATATCCTTTACTAGAAAATACCTTCCTATCAAATATGATTATAAATTAGGCAACACCTTGATTCAGAAATCCTCTTCTCTCAAAGATTTAGGTATCATTCTAGATTCTAAATTGTTCTTTCACCAACATGTTGAACATTTAATTTCTAGTTCCCGAAGAACATTAGCTTTAATTAAATATGTCACATATTATGCTACAAAAACTGATTCTATCCTCTCTCTTTATTTAGCATTAATTTTGTCAAAACTAGAATACTGCTCAGTAATTTGGAACAACATCAATATGTGCGATAATATTAAAATCGAAAAAATACAGAATAAAGTAATAAATATTATTAATCAAAAACATCTTCCTCTACCCAATCTGATATCTCTCTCAAGTCGAAGAGAATTACTTGACTCTATTTTCATTCAAAACTGTTATACTAACAAATTGAACTGTAAATATATACTTGACAACACCGGTTTAAGAGTACCTCCTTTTAATAGTCGTTTAACTTCCACTTTATGTACAGTTAACAGAAACAATGATCTTATCTTTAGGCTAATAACCAACTGTAATAAATTTGATAAAGACTTTAATTTTTTTCCTTAGTTCTTAATGATCATGTGTGTTTTAGTTCTGTGTTGTCTAAATTGTAACATTTGAATTTTGTTTTATTGTCTTTATTATGTGTGTTTTGTTTTTATATTGTATTGTTTTGTGTTTTTCATTTATGTTTATTTTTGTGAATGTATTTTTGTCTAATTGTGTGCCTACCATTAAAGACTTTGTCCTGTTAGTTGGCATGTTACAATTATAAATAAATAAAATAAAAATAAATAAATTAAAAATTATAAGGAATATGTTTTTTATGTCTACAACAGGAACTTAAATTTAAAAAGTAAAACTTTCAGTAAAAGTATTTCAGTATTCGCCAGTAATATATAAACATCTAACCTCAGTAACGAACAAATTTGTGTGTTCTCGTGTAGTTCATGTTGCAAATAAACGTAAAATACAAAACTCGGACACAAAATTTAATGTAGAATTCTTTAAAATAATGCCAAGCATATTTAAACGAACTGATAAATAAAATATATGCTTTTCAAATACCAAAATTTTTAGATGCAAATTACACACACACTTTCTCCGCCTGTAGCTAGAATTCACTGCCTGAATCGTTGATGTTGCTTGCCACCATCAAATGCAGCTAGCAATTAGTAGCACGAAACAACCGGGCATTTTAAACTTTTAGATACTGTCCCGATAAACTCCAGCTTTGGACCAGATTTTCGACGAGGAAATTTATTAAAATACTACCCATCTATTTAATATTCACTATACAGTTATTAGGTACTGTAAAGTTTCCCCACACAATAGAAGTTAATCTTCTATGGCATTACTAAAATATTAACCTGAAACCTTTTAAAACACATATTATAACACTAAGAATATGTTAATTTATTTGTTTTGTTTTTTTCTTAAAAAACTGAAATCAGTCTGTAAATACTTTGTACAAACAAACCTTTACCTTATTGAATTGATTCAACATCATTACTGTATAATGTTTTTAAAAAGTTTAAAAAAATTTCACAGTGATCAGATTTGAACCTTACCGCTTGAGCTTACCAAGCGGGCTATCTACCACTGAGCTAGGAAGCCTCCTGGAAATTTAGAAGAAGAATCTATATTTTATTCATTGTAATGCTAGTTTTCTTAGGTATTTTAAAACTTGAGGTTATGTTGTTACTATGACTGTTTTAGTTTACCAAATATATTCCATGGTAGTTTCACTATCATAAAGTTTCATTTGGCATACCAATACATTTTGAATGGTTCCTTATATTTACGAAAGTGACTATTTATGGGTTTATGTTGCTACACGTGGATCTGCCGTCTTTGTGACACATTTCCGTTCATTGACTTCCATTTCATTTTCACAAAATGACTCATACAGAGAGCTAAGATGTTTGCACATCAAAAACAATTCACAAAACTACCAGAATTTGTACTGGTATCTAGTCTCAAGTATAGAAATTAGTGGAGTGTTAGAACAAAGTGTATGGGTTTCAAATATTAAGTTGAGCATTTATATTTCCATCGCTAGGGATTTGCAAATTGTTTCCTAGAATTTAGTCACCTTAAATGCCACATTTCGTCACTTTATTACAAATTGGGTAAGCTGCTGAAAGGTTTTTTGCATGGTACAACATGTCATTAAGGTATATTCACAACCTTCACATGGCGTATGTACTAACTTACTGTGGTAGTTTTCTTTGCAGAAGCACATACGGAAATATTGCTATATAAAATAATTTATTAAATTTGTTTATTATTTAATTTTTTTGTTAATTATTTAGCATGCATTAGTAAATATTGAGGAAGTGTAAAAATATTGATTTTAAATGTTGTGTAAATAATATCCGTCAAACCTACAAAAATGTACATTCAAAAATGATGAAATGTATGATAATAAATTACAACTGAAATATTATTTTAAAGCTGAAGTTGTTTTGTATGAAAAGGGGGGAAAAAACACAAGAATAACAGAAAAATGGCTTCTGCATTCACTTTCTCAGTCCGTGGAAAAGAAGTCATGTGAAATTTTTACACATGTGAAAGTAGATATGTATGCTAAATGAGGATGTGTGTTTCTGTTCTCAGGCATAGGTAGGTGTGTACATATGTATGCTTTGTGATGGTTATACAGTTTTACATCTTCAAAATTGTAGTACAGATTTTTAAATTGAAGTATTTTTATTGCCAGCCTATAAAATATTGCATTTTGAGTGGTACAGAGTAAAATACTTGATTGTTGAATTACACTGGAAGAATTATTGCTTGCAAGTAAACATAAGAAAATACTTATTCCTCATAAATAATGATTAAGATAAAATAGCCATTGTTGTTATTTTTATTTTTGCTAAACATCATGTACTAACACAATTTGTACTGAGTGATTGGTAGAAATGAGTAATGAAATAGCATGCATAAAATTAACCAGGATAAATTTATCAGGGTAATAAATGAAAATTTTGTAAGGTAAATGAGCAAAACCCTAGTCTGAATTTCAGTTCAAGTTGGCTTAAAAACTTTGTTTTAAAGAGTTTATTTTTAAACTTTTCCAGGTGAGGACTTCTAAAACCCATTTTTCTGTGGTTGCTGTTCGATAACTCTTCTCCCCTCCCCTAAACAACACATACTTGCTCCCGGTAAGGCCTGTCTCCAAAATATGGGGGCTCCGTAAAAGTAAATTTCCCATGGCCCCACAGTATCTAGGGTCACGGCAGTCTGGAAGTTAGTGCAGATCTCGAATGTTGGTTTGATAATGTTCCAGAGGATGGCATAATGTTGTGATGCTTGATCTGAGAGTCTGGAGATTGTCTGTGGGCTGAGGGGTACATTGGGAAAAGGCTAGGAAGAAAGTAGTTGTAACTAGTCACTTATGAATAGAGAAGAGATTTGGTGGTTTTATGTTTTAAGAATTTTGTTTATTCATAATAATAGCATGATATTAAACAGATCTGATTCTTATGTTTCATTATACTTATTTCACCAAAATGGTGTCATTTTGACTGATGTATGATACACTTTTGCAATAATTGCAATATAATGATTAGTAATAAGCTTGTCTAACTACTCTGAGCAATAAAAATAAATCTGAAGTATTTGTGTGTTTGGAAAACATGCCAACATCTTAATGTGAAAATGGTTACTAATAACAGTTGCAAAATAAAATACTTAAAAAAGTTTGGTAAACGTGATAGAAGTGAAACCTTTTTGGCAATTCAAATCTTGACTTAAAGGAAATTGTAACGGGAAAAACAGCAGAAAGAGAGAAAGAAGACAATTTTCTAAATAAACATGAATAACATAATTACTACCCACTTAAAAATAACTGCTCAGGCTATTAAAAAATATTTAGTTACAGAGATAAAACAGTAGTACTCATATAACACTGTTTAACAATACTGATTTACACAATTAAAATAATGTGTACTTAAAAGAACATAATTTTCTTGCAAATATGTCCTGTGGCGTGGTGCACAACAATAAGATTAAACCCCGTTGTGTTGCCCTCTGCCCGAATACTCCCTTACTAGACGCCAGCAAGTCTGGAGGCGTCAGGCGCAGGTGACCGCCTATCCCCGCAGCATGGCAGGGTTCAACCTGAGCGGCACGCCACCACGTGGAGCCCGCCCAAGGCATCGGGGCCCGTCAAGTTCTCTGCACCGTCCCTTCCGCGTCAGAAACAAACAATATTACACGAAAACGTAGCATTAAAATTCTGCCTTGAAATTTTTACTCCATTGCGCCAAAAGAAATTTCACTTCAAAAAATTTTCATACATTTTGGTACAAACGTCATGCTAAATAAATTACATTCCTTGAATTAAATACATATATTAAAATATGATTTTGTGGATTGATTTAATATTTTGATTATAAATGCTGATTTATTTCATGAATTTGTTGCATTTCTGTGTTATTGTTTACTGACATGCTTTCTGTGTTATTTTGGTTTTATCACAGTACACCATGTAGTCTTGTCCCTACTTATGAAAGATTGGTAGTGTTACCGAAAACTATGCAGATGATCTCCATATTTGTTACCTAGAAATACATGCCATAACGAGAAATGACTCATTAATCACCGTGTAGTGGTGACTATGTACTTAGAAATTTTATGACATTTTGTATATGTGGCTTATTGTTGTCCCCCAAGATTTAAGCATTTCCCACGTGCCAGATGAAATATTAATAGACATAATTTAGATGATCATGTAAATTTTGTGTGTTTTATGATTCTAAAAGTTGTCCTTTTAGATATTTTAGTGTTTTCATTTCCATGTACTAACTTTTTAGAATATTTATGTACTTTTAAATCAGTACACTTTTCAAAAATAATTTTATATCAGTTTCACAAAGAAATTTACATTAATTTGAAATTATTTTCAAAGATGTAAAAAAAATTATGGAAACAAATTTCTATAGCATCAAAAACCAGATATACAAATTTATTAGTTATTACACTTAGCAGTGTAGTAAATAAAGTTTATGCATTACTAAACATTAGTAATTTGCTATTTTCCTTGTTATGGCATGATTTATGGTAAACATATTCTCAACTTGTGCATGTACCAGATATACTTGAAAAGTGTTTGTTTTTAAATGATAGCAGTGCCAGTGTAGGACAATTTCTATAGTCCCTTATTAACAAAAACAGTATGTTTGTATGTGTTGATAGAATTTACGAATGGGTAGTAAAATAACAAAGTATGATTTTTATATGATACGTTCATAATCACGACCATGCCAGTTTATCAAATGCCATTATAGTTTCAATGGGTTGTTTGAAGGAAGTAGTAATTAGCTGCTCTATTTAAAGAAAAAATGCACTAGAGCATTACTATTTAAAAATGCCAATTATCATGTTGCATCAATGATTCAGATCTATTGTCCAAAAAACCATGATGGAAATGTATGTATCTGTGAAATATAACCCACCAGGGGCGGTTACAAGGCTTGGCAAGCCGGGCCATTTTTTTCATACTACCCTTGTTTGTAATAGTTCTGTTAAAAGTCTGGACATTAATGGGAATAGAAAAATAAATTATTTGCATGTATCATTTAAAATGCTGATCAATACCTATTTCAATTTATAATATTGTATTATTGTACTGAAATAAATTTCTAATATTTTATTGCCTCTTATGATGATGGGATTTTACCATGATGTGGTCGTAATAATTCAGAAAACTAACTGCAGGATAATTTATTAGGAAAGAATATCAACATTTTTAAAGATAAATTAGCAAACCCATTGTTGAAATAGAAGATTTAGATTTGCTTAAAAACATTTTTTGAAAGAGTTTATTTTTAAAATTTTCCAGGGGAGGGCCTTGGGGGCTATTTGTTACTCCACCCTCCCCTTCTCCCCTTGGTTGGTCCCATCTTAAAAATGTTATGCCCCGTGCCCCGCAAAATCTAGAGCCGTCGCTGTAACCCACTAGAAAACCGAAAACACTGTACTGAAATTAAAACCAACAGTAAAGATGAACTCTGACCTAACAAAAAACCACCAGCAGTGCAGTTAAATGCGACCTGGAAGCCAAGGGCAACTGCTGGAATACACCCGGAAAAAAAATGTGTATGAACGTGAGCTGCTCGGTAGGTGTTGGATCGCCGAATGTGCCGAACAATAGAATGCTGGATTAAAGACAGTGCACTTTACGACCTATGATCAATGTAGCAATGTCTTTGGTCACAGTCTCGTCGGAAGCAGTTTGCTTGTGTGTGACACGAGTGTGCAGCCAACTTGGCAAATACAGGAATTAGTAAACTGGAATCTCTGATGACACCAATAGCAACGCAGCTTCAGTTTCCGTGAATTGTGACTGCTGTCCTGTGTGTTTTCCTGAAAATAATAAATAATACACAATCGTTGCTTAAGAAACAACACTGCCTATGTGACAAACAGCAAATTTTTCAGGAGAGCTAGTAAATCTTGCAAGTTGCAAACATAACAACACAAAATGTTGTTTTAGTTATAGATTGACATATTTAATCAGTATAAAGTCCTCAACAACATCATGAGAAGACATTTGATGCATATGTTTTCATGGAGAAACAAAAAAAAAATTTTCAAACAAAAATGTCACTTAGGCAGTGTTGTTTCTTAGTTGACAATATGTAACAAAGTAATGGATGATAAAAATAAATAATCAAATCAGGTTTTGATTGTCTACCAAAGAGCATTGATTTTCCTAAGAAATTATCAACTCTCGAGAGTATAAAATGCCTTGAATAAGGAGGCTGTAATGTGTTCAAAATCTAAGCACACATACGATGTGCAAAGCTTCAGAAAAACCGATACAGTTCAAAAACTGACCAACGTACATGAATAGTGTCCGTTCATGAAAAGCATTTACGAATAGGTTGAGGACGGAATGGTAGAAATATTTATGTATTTGGTTTTTAAACTGACTTTTTGAAGAGGGAAAATATATAAATACCTAAAAACTGTTGATTTTAGAATAATATCAATAGGTAAGAACTTGCAGTACAACTTTAACTTCCTTTCTACATGAATATTACAGTTACAAGTGAAATCTCATATTTGTTCTATGCATGACAAAGACTGTGCGCTTGTTTAGAGCCTTGCCCTTAGAAAAATTACTACATAGAAACACCAGCGAGTATTGTATTTATCATTCTACATCAGTAACACAAATATTCTGCTCGCTAAGCGGACACCTTAAAAAATAAATAACTTTCATTGAATGTTGCATTGCATTGCATTTTGAATACAAATGGAAAAATTTAATTAAACTAATTTTTTTTTAAAAGTTAAGGTGTTGGTAATGTGATACAAGGCATGTGTGCCTGACACCATCAGTCACTGAACCAAGAATAAGTTTAAAAAGCTGAAACAAGAATCTAAAATTACTAAGTGGTTAAATAACTGAATAATTTTGGACGATGGCATAGCGAGCTGTTTCGCCATTTTGAACTGTGAGGTGCAATGTCTGGCTGGTTTGGGGGGTAGTAACATACATTAATGATCAATAAGGGTAGACCATACATTCATTTGACACATAGTTACAGTTATAATATCTTGCAGCATTATATATGTGTTTCATTGAGTAAGTGCTTGATGTCTTGTGGACATAAAATTTAAATATGTCTGCTATCAAATTGTAACTTTACATTAGATGATTTCAACGAAAGTGCGTGCTTGATGCAGTGCCAAATACTGTCAAATGGTGACCCAGTGATGGTCCCATGAATCTGTCCGTGTCAGTGTGTGGGGGTGGTGGCATGCCCTCGTAGTGGACCGTGCTTTGTTGCGCAGGCACGATGCTGAGGCGGTCGTGGGCGGCCAGCGGGGGAGTGGACCCAGCCCTGGCTGCGCTCTCCACCTACGACCTGCACAAGCGACTCATCAATGACTACCTGCTCACCGGGCGAGGGGCCACCCAGGCCCTGCGCAGGGACACGTGAGTTGTAGCTCGCCGGGCCGCGTGCAGGTTCTTGGTGTGTTTGGTCAATGTGGTCGCACGTTAGGTAGTCAGTGTTGGTGAGGTGGGATGATTATTTAAACACTCGCTGGCATTTCCTCTACGTTCAAGGGTGCTTCCAGCACTGTATTTCCTCTAAGCACAAGGCTGTAAACTAACGTGCAGTCTTCCCATCATGCATAGGGCAGCTATGATATTTTTGTGGTAACAATAACATTATATGCCGGAGAAGTGAAGATAAAGGTTTAGTGCAAGTCCCTTAAGTGCTTTCAAGAATCTCTACTGGATGTTTCATGCCTAAAAATAATCACTCTGAAAAAAACATGTGTTTTTACAATTTTAATCTTCTAAAAATAGAGTTTATAAATTAAATATGGAAACTGGACTACCTATCCGCCCTCAGCATATTAATTGCTTTTTGTAAATGGACCCCACATGGATATCTCGAGCAGTTTTTAAATCGTGTGGTTTTTTTCTGAAGCTTTGCTCACCGTATGTGTGCCTAGGAAGAAGAAGGCCTTAAGCCATTGATTCACTTGAACATTGACTCAGTGCTCATAATTTTGAGAGTCACATTGGGGCGTTGGCACGGAACCCACGACTCTTGCCACATATGAGCGTGACGTATGACTTATCACAACTACAGAGGACCCAAGGTTCTTGACAGAAGCCTTGCTAGTGCTGTGGTGATGGATATTCCTGTTCCCAGGACCTAAATGCCAACCCCTTGGTTTATTAAGTAAAAATAAAATGGTTCCATCTACTTTCTTTTTCAGCACTTATCCTGGATACTGTTATGTCACGTATTTGTTGACATGGTATACAGAAAAATTCAGTTTTGCAAATCTACTTCTGTACTTACAGAACTCAGTGGTATTGTAAACCGCAGGAGGGAGGGTTAGCCTCACCGGTCAGACCTGATAGGTGGTCATGTGCATACCCGAACCACCCATAATCACACCTATAGTTCTTGTTGCATGAGTCATAAGTGTTGAGGTGGTTCAGTTAAATGTTACAGATGTAATTTATAAATAGTGGGTTTTTGCACATGTGAAAGGATTAGTTTTGCATCTTCAAACAGAAGGTTTTGCACAACTGTAAGTTTTGATCCTATTTTTTATTATTTTGTATCCTTCAGTTGTCACCATATCTTAAAACTAATATTGTCATGGGTCATGTGAATTGTATTAATACAGTGATAGCCTGTACGTAAGTTCTTTCTCAAATACTCATGAAACAAAACCAGACAGATTTTTCTGTCAACTATTGCTACTGAATTGCTGTTCATATGACTGGTTCGTGAGGCAATGTTGAAGTTAGATTATAATCTTTTATGGGAGTACTTTCCTGAAATGGTGTCTTGAAAAGTACTTATTAAATGTGAACCAGCTGTAGCACTACCCCACAAACTGTTATCTTGAATGGTAAACTGTTGTTGTTTATCAGTGGCATATAAAGGAAATTTTTCAATGGTGGGAAGGAAGGAATTTCGAAAAAAAAAATAGAAACAAATTCAAATTTTAACACATGTATTGAAAAAAAACTTACATTACTATTCATACAAACACACAGAAGTAGCATAGGCAACATGGCTTCTCACACATTAAATACTGTCTTAACTGCTGATAATGTGCTAATTTTTTCATAACTTCAGGAGGGTAAGGGGGGAAAAATCCTCCCTACCCCTTACCCCTCCTTTGTCCACCACCGATTGTATATGATGGTGGAGATATTCCATTTTCAGCTGAACATCATTAGATTATATCTTAATTGTGTTGCAGTAAAGGCTGTTTAATCCGGCATGTTCGAGACCATGGCCTTCCAGAATCAGCAGTTTTGCCGTATTATCAAACATAAATATACTTTTATGAAAACAACAAAAAATTCACATGGAGTACAATGATATCTTAAACAATTTCTAATAAATGGTAAGAAAAAATACACGTGAGCATTATTCTGTAAAGTAATTGCTGTTATCACGTTGCATCCGTAAAAAAACTCCCGAATCCACCTGTAAAAATCTGAACGTTACCGGCTCGATTAGTGCCAGACTACAGAATGTGCCCAATCAAAGAATGGCGAATGAACAAGAAACAAGTTTCCGAGTAGCTGTGCCAAGTTTTTTTGCCCAGAAGGACCTTAGTCATGGATTAAAATCAGTGGGCATGGATATTGTATTCATTCAATGCCTGGGAAGTGCAGGCAAGAGCTGAGCCTCCCCCACAGATGGGTCAACCCTCTGCTTGCAGGTCACGAGACAAGCACGATATCGACGTGATCCGTGAGCACCACCGGTTCCTCTGGGACGAGGGAACCACCACGGACTCGTGGGAGGTTCGGCTGGCCAAGAAGTACTACGACAAACTGTTCAAGGAGTACTGCATTTGCGATTTGAGTCGCTACAAGGAGAACAAGGTGATCACTTTCTACCTTTCTTGTCCCTTCCCCCCCCTCCTCCTCATTCTCTAGTCCTGTTTACATGCACTTGTGAACTGTTCTAAAGTCTGTCGTAGGAACGATTGCACTTTCTTGACAGGTTGAGGCGTTAAACTGTCTTTTTCACAAAATTATTCCATTATATATATATGTGTGTGTGTGTGTGTGTGTGTGTGTGTATGTATATATATTTATTTATATTTATATATATTTATATTTTTAAACTAGGCTAGCCAACCATTTATCTATATTTCCCTTAGAAATTGTTTAGAAATATTGAGGTGACAAACTAAAAACGTTGATAAAGTAACCTGTTAGTAAACAGTAAAGTGCACTTGTTCGTGGAATATACCATAACTTTCTTTTAACCCTCCAGTTATGAATGATTCTATGCAGATTATCCTAGTTTTAAAAATCTCTTAATTATAAATAATTAGTTTAAAAAGTTTATGAAGATGAAGAGTATGTTTAATGACTATCAGTCATTGTTTTCATGCAGGTTAACGTGTCACCTGCATGGAAATTTTTGATAATTTTAAAATAATCATTTAGTAAATTATGTTCTTCTAAATCAGCAGTCGAAAGTTTACTGGATGTTTTTTTCGCTACAGCATGTACCCTTAATTCAACCATATACACATTTACCTTTAGTAATTCACTTGGCAGAGGAACAGAGAACTGTGTGGCTACAGGTTGCTCAGTATTAGCAGCAGGCAAACTCAGCAGTTGGCATCAACTTGTTTCATCTTATTGAAGTTAAAGCAGCCCACTATTTGGATTCCTTCGAGCCAATGGCCAAAGTTGGGATATAAGGATATAACACCACCCCTTCCATCTGAAATTCCATTTAACAGAACTTTTTGCTGTTGGAGTTACACATCAAATACTTTCCAATGAAAAAATGAAAATTTAAACCGAAATAGCCTTTCTACCCCTCTCTCCTAATTTTTATAGTGGCCTGGATATGCTCTGAACAAAGGCTATATCACCTATCAAGCACTCCTGAAGATTGCGTTTTACTAGAGGCTCAGTCTTACCATGTTGGATTGTTGCTTTTTCCTGTCATTACTCATTTCTTTTGTTATAAGGTTTATGCTACAAATGCTTTACTTTATTAGCATTGCATTTTATGTTGTTTTATTTTGTTTGCACAGATTTCGTTGCCAGGTATACGACACATGTTATCTGCTCGTTGTAATGGAAATTAAATAATTAATTATCTGTGGTTTGGAAGCTGGGTATTGCACAAAACATTTCTTCAATAATTCCATTCCCACAGTTTTTCTTTTATTATAATCCATGAATTAGCAATAAATACTGCCACCGCCCGGCAATGAGAACCAGGTTGAACTTAGTGACACGGAAGTAATCTAAAATAATTTAAATATGAGCTTGGTCCAGGAGGGCGCCAGGTAGCCCGGACTTCTAACCTCAGGGTTGGTGTGGGTCGACGGCCCCAGTGTGGTTCACTAAGCTCTGTAACTGCACCTGTTGGTGAAGGCCCTACTAACTAATGACATCCTTGAGCGCTCCCTTATCTGCTTAGATACGTAGTTGATTCCTAATTGGGTTGGGTGGAGAAGTACTGAATAAATAAATATTTTGGTGGGCATGGTTTTATTTACATGAGCCGATGGGCAGGTACTAAGCCTGAGTCGGTATGCTATAAATTACACTGGAAACACTGTTAACACATGTTGCATTTCACGCTACTCTGGTGGCCATCCTGCTGGAGAAAGATTGGTTGCGATCCAAATTAGTCGGCCCTGCACTGCAAAGTGGTTCAGGTATTCTTGGTGAATTAAGTACCGAAGGTTTTGGTTGATTAATAAGATTTACCGGCACGGAGAACTCAGTGATGTAAGCATTACAGCTTCCACACGTGACTGTCACGTCCGCCTTGTATCGTAAACTCCTGAAGACTGCCGCCAGAGGGGACGGACAGCGCCCTCGTGCACCAAATCCATAGAGCACTAATAAATGCTTTACATAAAATTTAACGTGTAATCATTTTACAATTTACGTAGTTAAATTACCCACATGGGAAACAACTAACAGAAGGTTTAAATATGTGCGTATTAGCTATATGGTAATTTTTTATTTGAAACTCACCAGTTAAACCAGAGACTGTTCATTACTTGTGGGCTACTCAATTACCTGGAGCCAGACTATATATTATTAAATAACTGAGTGAGCACTACATATTAAATATGGCCTGGGGCCACAAAAAATATTAAGACGTTCGTCAAACCAGGTACTCTTTTAAGGGGTCACATGTATACTTAATGCCGCACTTTCTTTTGTGAACATTATGACTTTACAAAAATTCTTACAGGAATTAAATACACTGGTACTTGTACAGATGCCTAACTCACGGTACGGAGCACTTACTTAGTTGCGGACACAATCACTAACTTGACTCGTGCAGACATGATACAGCGGGGACCGGTACTGGCGGGGTGGAGACGGAGCTTTACTATCATAGGAAGGAGGTAAAACGTCAATACAAATTTAAACCCTAATTACTTTAGGTATGTTATCTTCCAACATGTATGGCATTGCTTCTAGACATTGTTGGAAAGTAGTGTTGCATCAAATCCTAATTTTCTCAATTTTAATATCTAAATTTTTTTTAAAGAGTACTTTGAATTTACTCCTCAAATTTGAATGTTGATCTCAAGGTCAAAAATACATATACTTAAATACAAAAAATAAAAAATGTTTATTGTGGAATTGAAACATTAAACTCTTTAATGTTCATTTCATGATCTTAGTTTCCCTAGTCAATACATACTGTCATATAATTTGCATGATATATAATAATCATACAAAATATATTGGGGGATGGTTTTAGAACTTTGGAGTTGTCAGTGTTGGATTTTGAATTTACATTTCCTCCTATATTTTTCTTTGAATCTTGATGGTGTACTGTTACACTCATACAGAGTATTTTACGTTAATTGTTTTGGTTAATGAGCATCAAAATTGTAATTATGTTTATGGTATAAAATTAGTACTGTGATATGTAGAAACAAATTTTGCTCTATGGCACCTGATATATCTGTGGTAGAAAGAAAAGAAAACGGTTGTTATTATTACTTGTAATGGAGAGGAGGATAAACAGAAGTAATTAAAAAAGTGTGTGTTCATTTGGAATTGAGATGATTATTTTATAAAAAGATATAAATTGTTATAAAACTTGGTGTTCCAGACTATATCAATGAAGGACCTTTATTACTCACTCAGTGGTCTGAAAGTAAGCGGTCTTACGCTCGTCACGTAAGTAGCTAAGCCGGCGCAGAATTTTTTTTTTTAATGTTCATCAGACCAATGCAGTAAATTTAAATAGTTACTGCTGAAACCAGTACAATGGTGTTTGAGGATTGGACTGTGAACGGATGTGGTCCAGTTGGTTCCAGCACTGGGTAGCGGGGACGGGTGTGTGCCTTGTGCCCAGGTGGGGATGCGCTGGCGCACGCAGCAGGAAGTCGTGGTCGGCAAGGGCCAGTTCAGCTGCGGGGAGAAGCGCTGCTCGGAGCGCGACGGCCTGCGCAGCTGGGAGGTCAACTTCGGCTACGTGGAGCACGGCACCAAGAAGAACGCCCTCGTCAAAGTGCGTGAGTATCGCTGCATGCTGCCGCCAGGGGCGTAGCCGGGGGGGGGGGGGGTGGTGTTAGGGGTTAAAACACCCCCCCCCCCCCCACTTAGCAACAAATCTTTTATTACTTTCTTATTCATCACTCAAACAAATTTAATATTAAAATTAATAAAAAAATTTACCATTACAATATTTAAATTTAAGTACCGAAAACTGCTAAAAAAAAGCACTATTTTACACCTTAAAATCAAAATTTTCCCGGACCCCTCGCTTTAATACGGGGGGGTGGGGGGGGGGGCTGGTTGCCGCCAGCACCGTCGTCTGGGACAGTCAGTCCACGGCAGACTGGGGCCGGCTTCCGGCCAATTTGCCGTTCGTCCGCGTTGCTGTGTGGGTTGGTTCCGCCTGGTAACAGACTCGCCCTTCGCCTGATTAGTGGTTAGAGGACTTACTGAGCTTATGTTAAATATTATTTTTACACAGAATGAACAGACTAAATTTCAGATGGATCCGTACGTGCTTTAGTAGTTCCAATTTAAAACTGCCAGACTATAACTAACTCTACCAAAAATTATTCTTTGGACTCAATATTGTTTAAATTTTTATTTTGTTAAAATTTTTATTTTAAATGTGAATATTTTTATTAATATAATAACAGACATCTATGGAAAAACTGTAGCAGCTATATTTTATGCAGTTAATTTGGTGAGTGGCTGTCATAGAAGAATAAAACAGTGTGCTTGTATGCTTGGATAATGTTAATTTTTCAGCAAGCTCAGTAACACCTTGAACTGTGAAAGATGCAAGTAATGTAAAGTGAAGTTATAACTTGCATGCCTGTGCAAGCGTGAGCACCTGCTTGTCAGTGCTCAACTGTATAGGTGTTCACAATAGCAGTTCCTCTAGTGACAGACTGTGTACTGCGGTGACTCTCCAGTTCCTATTATCAAATGGGCTCTCCTGCGTAGCTGTTAGGAACAGTGGAAGATGAATGAAAAAAAAAAAGTGCTTTGTTTACTTTAAAATGTAGTCCGAGTTCATAGTATTTGAATTGCAACACATGCATTGTTAATTAATTGTTTAACCATGTTTGATTAATGCAACATACTGTTATATTTACCCAAGATAAAAGTTCCAAAACTGAAACAAAAACTTAACCGTTTCAGAGCATTGCAATTAAGGTTGACTATGAACAAGTGAGGTGGCGCATCGGTAAAACGTTGGACACATATTTGAGATGATCCGATTTCCACTCCCAGTCCATCAATCTTATTCCAGTCTTAGATGGTTTCTTTCCACTCCAGGCAAATGCTAGGATGATTCCTTACTATGTATATATTCCAGGGTTTCCCAACCACTGTGCCCCAGCATGCTAGTGCTGTGAAATGTCTAGGCCTGCCACAAGATTATTGGAAAAATATATATTTTTATAACTTACTATATTTCATAACAATTTTTAAAATAACTAATATTTTTGAATAATAAATGTGTGCAAAATTTTGGTAAGTCAAAGTTAAAATTGAAGACTTTTTCCTTCATCTTCAGGAAAGTCCAAAACTTCTCAGTTTCCAAATTTATTTTTAACCTCGTGCTAACCCGAAACTAATTTCCAATCAAATTCACTCAAATTTTCCAACATACTATGCCGCTATATTTTTGCACAGAACAGAGACGTGGAATTGTCAATGTGAAGACAGGTAGACACAACTGCACAACATGCAAAAGTTTGATGCAAAGACTAGTCATGTAGTCAACACATACAATTGAAATTATCAAATTATTTTTCTTTTACAAATTCTCTCTCTTTTTTATATAGATCTAAACAGCTGCTTTTGACACCTGTACCAAACAAATTTACTTTTCAGATGGAAAATTCAAAAATTCAAATGCAGTGCGACACTCCCATAAATACATAATATAACTGTGTAATTCGTTTTCTTTATTTCCCAAGGAGCTCTGTTTCTTTTCAGCTACAATGAACAGTCTTTCATTAAATAACATTATTAATCGTATTGTACTCGGGCAGTCTCGGACACTGGAATGCACCCCTGAGCAGCATCATTGTTTGAACATTTTATATATTCAAGTACAGTTATTATAAAAGGTTTTTGAAAGGAATCTTAATTTGTTTTAATTATGTGAAGTGTTCTTATGTATAAGTTTCAAAATATAAGCGGTGCAGAACTAGTGACTAATAACTAGAGACAAGATTTTATGGTTTTATTTTAAGCCCAATTTTGTTTTTAAAATAGGATTTTGGTGTTATTGTGTTCATTTTTATAAATGCTGTTTTGTAATACTCCATTAAAACAGTAAAATTTTAATTCTGCATTTTTACGATAAAATAATTTGCAATAAATTTGTTTAAAACAGGTACATTCAGAACTATAAAAATAAATTAGCGAACATTTGTGTTTTAAAAGTGATTCAATAAAAGATGCACAATAAAACAAATTAATTTTTCTGATCCATGCACATTAGTACAATTTTTTTTCCGGTAAAAAAATGACATTCCATGAATTTCATACATTAAAAGATTACTTTTTTTATGATTTTAATTAAGTTTTCGTTAAATACTATTAATTCCATGATATAACTTGCATTGTGGTGTTATGCTATGTTTTGACATGCATTTTGGTCTTATTTTGGTTTCATCGCAATTCACCATATAATTTTGTCTCTACTAATAATGGTCATCGGCGAGGAGGCTAGAGACCTGTTCAGTGGCCATTTTCTGATATCCAGCCCAGTCTCAACCATCACAGCCTAACGTATAACGCGACAGTTAGCAAAAGAACTTGTGCAGACACCAATGTCAACCTCCGAGAAGGCTCTTTCATTTCTTGTCGCACTATAGGAAGCGTCTGCAAACCTAGGGACTTTGTCGCTTGCCATCACTGACCCGTTACTTGTTTTCGCACTTAAATATTTTAAATAAATGTAGTATTATCGTTGGAGCCTACGTCTGGTGGCAGGCTGTTTAATTAATTAATTATAACTCTATTTACGAAGTTTTTAATTACCATGTGAGGAACTTGTTGGCCATTAGGGTGACTGACCACAAATATACAGATTTTTGCCGCAAGGCGTTTTTTACAGAATAACAAAAGAAGTGTAAGTGATTGTGCTAAGTAATAAATCTTGCCACATTGACATGTGTTCAATTCTTTCTCATGGATTGACTTCTCGTAGCAGGCGTGTGGGATGCCCTAAGAGCTGTCAGATGCTCAGGGCAGACCAGGTCTGGAAGGGTTGAGGGATTAACTAGGGCAGTTTGAGTCTTGTACACACACGGGCGACTTCATGGTCCTGTTGAGTCTCTGTTTTAGAAGCAGTAACTACATCATTTTCTAGAACAATAAATTATTATTCAGAGAATGGCTTGCAGATATACTGATAAAATTACTACGGTACTCAAAGACTCAATATTTAAGTGTATGTAATTTTTCTTATGTAGCAGAAAATTTATGTAATTCTCAACTTTAGTGAAAATTTTTATACTGGTCTTCATTTTTTATTCGAATAGAAAAATCTTTAATAGCCCACCACTAAGTACTACAGTATATTAAAATTGGTTTGTTTTTAATACAAATAACTAAAAAGAAGAAGTGTAAAAATAACTATGTGTAAGAATACCTGTACTTGTTGCCAACAATCTCAGAAATTTATTGTTAGGGATACAAAAAAAAGTGTTGTAAAATTCTGCTGTATACTATGGTCAACCTCCCTGACTTGTGTACGACCAACTCCAATAACCTCCGTGGCCTTGCTGCAGGACTGTGCGCGGCATGCTCAGAGCGACTGAACCACCGCCAGCAGCGGCGAGAGGTGACGCGGCGGGCAGCCAAGGAGCCACGTGCAAGCGTCGAGGAGGGACCCCCGTCGCAGGGCGGCAGCGACTCGCGGGAGGCGGAGGGAGGGGAGGGCGGTGGCGACGCGGGTGACGGCCAGGAAGGCCAAGGGGACGAGGTGTGGCGCGGAGCGGGGCCCGAAGCAGAAGAGCGCTCCCGGGAGGATGAGTTCCAGGACTACTTGGAGCAACTGCTCATGTGACCAGGGAACGCTGTCGTCTTCTCTGCGCCTGCGGTGGTGCATGGTTTCGAAAGAGCTGCCACGCGACAGTGTTTTTCAACTACGCGTCACCAGGTCCACATTCAGTTTCAGTTAATATTTTCCGACGTGCTGATGGAACTCTGTTATAACACTTTGTTTGCGTGAATTGTACCATTTTTTAAAATATAATGGTTTCATATATAAATATATTTGCTTGCAACACTACAAACACCTTTTACTCTTCATATTAATTATTTTAATTCTCTACGGTGTATTTAAAACTATTTAATGAAGCATAAAATAGACTCTCTATAAGGCTACTTAACTGTCAAAATTATAATTTTTTGTGCATTGTTCAGCCAGTTAAAATAATTATGCATTTCATGATTTTACATAGCCTACCTACCCAAAAAGAGAAAGTTTTTTCATCACCAAATTCAAACAGCATAAAAAATTTATGTCAAAATCAAAAACTAATCAAAATATACATGCATAGCTATGTACAAAAAGTTTTAATTTGTTTTTAAGAAAAAAAAATATTTCATACTTTAATTAGCAATTCACAGTAACAACAGACATTTACAGGTTAATAACATTAATAAAAAATACAGCACTTTATCACCACACTGAGCTGCATTCCCTTCAATGATTTTGTGATTTTTCACAATTTTGTTCATAGTTGAAATAGGCAGGCCTAACCTCTCAGTGAGTGAAACACGAGTACCACATTTACCCGTGCATAGGGCAGAGATTTTATGCTGATTTTTTTAATAAAATGTATTGCGATCCATATGCAAATTTTTTCATTTTGGGTAAAAAAAAATTAACATTACACTGTTGTGGTTGACTATATGCTTAAAATAAACCAACCAGAGAGAGAAAAATGGAAGGGGTGCGGCGTGCATGTGTGTTTCAGTGTGTGTAACCAAGCAACAGTGTTTGTGGTTATGCCTCTCTCTCTCTCTCTCATCGTAAATGTCCGTGCACTGGCACCATACTCAATCATGTTTCTATTTCAACAGGTTTTTGTGATATATCTGGGCTTAAACATTGCTTTTGCATGAGATTTCCTACGCTGTCAACATTTTGTTCTTGACAGTGCTTGTTTATGTTGCAGGGAACTGACAAAAAATTGACAAGGAAATAGGCTGCGGTCTTTTCTCTCTTGGGGATGGGAAATATGGATATGAAAAATAGTATTCTTTTCCTTTGTATATTTTGTTAGATAGTGATAAGGCATTTGGGTAGGGGGAGGAAGAGCCATTAAAGATGAAGCGCAGTAAGCTGACATTGACCATAAAGACTTCACTTGTATTGTACTGGTGACAGTTATATGGCACACCCGTATTCGAGGGCAACCCTTACGATGAAAATACAGAAATTTTTGGCCCAAAATTAAAGGGTGCTACCCATACGCGCCCTTCTGCGGGTAAATACGGTACCTTTGTGCTCATCCACATACTTTAAAGTGTTTAGTTTTTCATCAATTGAAATGTTTTCCTTCTTTTACAAGCTGCCATCTCAATAAAATAGGTACAAATAAAATATCAGTTAATTACTCACAGTAAAAGACAAGTTTTATCCTTATTGACATTAATTTGTTATATGTAATCACATTTTTATCAAATGTTGACAATAATAATTACCATAAATATTAACTACAATATACGGTATGTACAAGTTCGTGATGGACAGTTGGAATTTCTATAAACTGTAGCACTAGCATCACATGCTAACATTTTCTCGAAGTCTGCCATTACTAGGCTAGTGTTGGCTAGTGTTGGAGGAGCAGATTGAAAAATCCAAGATCTACAGCGCTAGTGCTCAGATGGCCACCCTGTGATGGGTCGGTCCTGGATCTCAGTTCTGCCGGTTCTCAACAAATTAACTAGCACCGAGAACAAATACTATAATCCCAGTACCATGGAAAGTTTAACAGCCAAACCTTTCCCAGTGAAAATACTTTCTGGTAAAACGCTTTTGTAAGTAATACCTAATACATTATGGGTGACCCGTGCATAAATCGTTCTAGCTTCCTTTAAGCCTCTTCAGACATGTGGGGGGGGGGGGGAAATTTTTTCTTAGAATATTTCCCAGGGGAAGGGAGAAGGATAACAGTGCAGTCCTCTTGCGCTAGCCACCCAGATGGTAAGTTACTGCTGCGCTGGCAGGATGTATTGGAACGTAAACAAAGGATTTCCTTGTGCAGAGATGCCGACCTTTTATTTTCCTCCCTTTTCACAAGGTGGCAGGATTGATAATTTTAACTAAAAGTAGACACTTGAAAAAATAAAATCTCTTACAAAATCTTGAATTAAAAACTTTGATGATTTAAAGGTGTCTTACTACTCATGAACTGAAGGTGTTTGCTCCCTCTTTATCAGTCCTACATCCATTTTATCTGACCAACATATAATGTGTTAATATATTCTTTAACATACCTTTGTTAACTTCAGGGTTACATCCATTAAATAGGTAACTTGCAATTGCTCTGGTGTGCTGCTATTGCTATAATAGTTTTTTATAATTTTATTCATCTCTTGTAAACAGATATTAAATTTTTTCTCAAGTAATTTTGTATGTGCCTAAAATAAATATTAATTAAACTAAAAAAAAAAGTATATGTATTACTATATTCTGCTACACCACAGGATGTAAGTTCTGTGCTACCAAAGCCACCTAGTGAACATGAAGCTATGTAGGGCCTAGGTGACTTGTTTGTGATGGAATTAGAGTAAAGTGGGGCACTCTGAAGTCATATTGAACAAATAAACATGCCATGTTTTTGATTATGAAGTCCCATTAAAACATCAAAAAAATATTGCACAAATGACAATGTCAAAAGTGAACTATGATAAGCTTATGACATGAGGTACGTTATGTCAAATATTTGTTAGCAAATGAATATTTATTTTCAAGTGTTATTATTTGAGGTCGAATCGAATATGAATAGTTTATTATTCATATTCATGTTCGAAAATTTAAATATTCTCACAGGCATAATAAAATTATGATTTTAAAAAATTTAAATATTCTCACAGGCATAATAAAATTATGATTTTAATAATAGTTGAGTGGGAAGAACTGGGTTCATATAGGGATAGCCCAATTAATTATTAATTTTATTTTTTTTGCACAGTTTTATTGACTGCTAATGTTTACAACATCCTTACACACTGCACACCTCGCAGGGCCGCACCCCTCGCCGCCGTTGCACTTCCCTTCGCAATCTCCATTGCCACAGTCGCACTTCCCTGCGCCATCTTCGTTGCCACCATCGCACTTCCCTTCACCGAGCCACCCCCGCAGAGGCTGGCGTCCAGGCTTATATAGACCCTGGCGCCCTTCTAGAAGTGACAAGCGCGACTGGGGCCAGTCGCGTTGAGAAGGGCATTGTTAGCTCACACGATGACCCGAGATGACAAGTCACGTCATCCCGCGCCGACCCGACACCCGAAGTGTCGAGAAGGGCGTCGGCAGCTCGTGTGACGGCCCGTGGAATTCCCACAGACTGTCCGGCGCAGCGTGGGGAGCGAAGAGGAGGAGGGAGATAGCGACGACCCTTGTAATCCGGGCAGGCACATGTGGCATGTCTTACGTCAATGGATGGCGCATGACGTCAGTGGCCATGCGGGGCCGCCAGCCAGCTCCAAACCTGGCATCGCTGTCCAGTCTCTCTCGCGTTTGTAACAATAATAATAATAATTATTATTATTATGGTAAAAGAGAATATCAAATAAGTCTTGTATATTTTTTTTCATGTAGATTTTTATTAACGCTTCTTTTTACATAACTGCATTGCATATTAATCAGGATTATTTACAATAACTTCCTGCAAAACAAAGAGGCCCCATAAACAGCTTTACACAACTACATATTGTTATTCCCTATGCTTCTCAATACTTTGGACTTTGTACATTATGCAAGTTCATTTTTTTTTTTAATGTTCAGGAACATTATTTTTTTTATTTGTGTAAGTAAATGTATCCTAACAGTTTAGACTATTCATCCTACTGGACTTAATCTCTACTATTCCTGTTATGCAAACAATAGAGCCATCCATGAATGTAATCAGGCAATACCTGTGACAGAAAATAGGAGTTCCTAATGAGAAAATAATTGTAACACTCATCAGCACATAGGTGTACAGTTTTGACATGCAGGAACATATCAGAAATTGTAGGTATAGTAAGAAGACAGTTTATTACAAGAGGATGAAAATACACCAACAATGTTCCTGAGAACTAATATTTGAAGATAACTGTGAAACAGCTAACATCATTTTTAAATTAATACATAATACAATGAGACAGGCTAATAGAAGAACATTAATTGGCATATGGAAAAACATAATTTACTGATCTGTTGATCCTGTTGTGCAGGAATTTAGTAATACCTAGTCTAAGTAACTTTTCAACTTAGAACATTTATGGATGGCCCTGACTGGATAAACGTTTTTATAAATAGCATATGCAGTATCCAGTCTGATAATTTGTACTTAAATTATATCCAAAGGAATACAAAATATTTTTTTTTTTGATATAGCAGATCAATAAAATTATTAAAACTATTAATAAAAAAAAAGTACATTGAAATCAATGTACGCATTAGTTCTGCATCTGATACAAAATACAAAACATTAAAATGTTACTGAAAACGTAACACAAATTTACTGCTAGACAGTCTGACAGTAGCTTGCTCAATAAAAAGTACACACACAAAAACTATGCACATATAACACATGTGCCTTGAGATGAAGATGCGGAACAGTAGGAGTAAGAGGTATGATACAGTGCTTGTTTTTACACATAGTATTCACAGAAACGTCGGCATGATCACACTGCGCGCTCCTCCGACTTGCAGTCGCTCTCTTCGTCAGAACAGTCCTCGTCGTGGTTGTGCGTGAGGCAACGTGGTGTTTCTGGCCTCACGTGCGGCACTTGGCTTTGTGCATGTTCCACCACCTGCAGCAAACAGAACAAGTGTACTTCAGTCCAGGCTATTAACAACTTACTTTTTATCACATATAGAGCAAAGCTTCACTAGAACCAACTTCAAGGGACCAAATATTTTCAATTTTGCCATGTTCATTTAAGAGAAACTTCTTCACAGCCGGCAGGTAAGTTGCATGAATGCAAAAATGGGCTGGGAGATTCTTCCACACCCCCCTTACAGTCCAGATCTCGCCTCCTCAGATTTTGTATGTTTGGGCCCCTTAAGGAAGCTCTACACGGCAAAAATTTGCCTCCAATGAAGAAGTATAGATTCATTATTTGCAAATGTGGCTCCGAAAGCAGCCAAAATAATTTCATGCCAGAGGCATATGCAACTTAATGGAACAATGGGACAAGTGTTGGGGGGGGGGAGGGGTGTGTTTATATTGCAAAATAGGTAAAATTTTATTTTGATTAAATACACAGTTTTTGAGCTACACTGATTTGCCTCATTACTTATTGGAAAAAAAAATTATAATTGAAGTGTGTTGAGCGTATTGGTCCAAAGATAGGTCGACCTTTTTTGCCAGTTTTGTCAACCTTGAAATCTAGTCGGCCTTAAATGGGGTCACTAGCCAAAATAGTATAATTAAACACATACATTTCAAGGAGAATCACTTATGGCATAAAAGTGTTATCACATATACAATTTATTGACCTAAAATTACGCTGTACTTACATGGAATTAGTAATTTTTCCAACTTAGAAATTATTAAACACACTTAACCCCAATAACGTAACATATTTTAAGTCAAGTACACAGATGTGGTAACTTGTAGCACATAGCTTTTAAAAGCTCGGTCTGGTTATTTTTGAACTGTATTTAACAGGCTGCGGTAATTTTATTTGCTTGGAAAATGAGGTATTTACAGTAAACATTTAGTAAAAACAACAATTTTGCCGTAAGGTTATTTACCGTACTATGCTTTACTTACTTTTCTACCACAGGAAAAACAAAATGGCGCATCAGTATTGGCAACTTGTAGTTGCGACACGAATAAACAAATACCAGTACATACCAACAGTAACAAGAACAATAAAACCTATTTGCAATATTGGCTGTTTTATGGTTGATTCATACACGTTTTACATGAAACCTTTTTGGGTTTTTTACATCAAAATTAAACGTACCAGTAAATGTTTTTACGTCACAATTTCTGTGAACTTAGAAAATGTAGCCATTGCAGTATAAAATGTTGGCACCACTACAAAAAAATGTGAAGATAAACGGAAACACAGCTTATATATATTTATATTTTTTGGTAAGTAAGAGTAACACATTAGGTCAGTTCAATAAATACTAACTTAGTTGAAGTGTTACTGTGGTAATATGCTGTTGATAATCATTTTAGTTAGTTAAAATTTATTTTTCCCTGATTTTGAGTGTGCTGTAGAAGGGGTCGGCCTATTTTCGAACCAATACGGTATGTGCGTAAAAACCCTCCTGTGTTGGTTTTTAATATATATAATGTCATTAGTAATTAAAAATTTTTTATTTAAAATATCTGAGCAGTGTGTGAAAAGCACCATTGTGTTAGTTGCTACATCTGCTGGCTTCCTGCCTGTCGGTGCCGGCCAATGACCTGACTTGCTGGGCTGGCATTCGGCTGGAGCAGAAAAACTAAAAATAAACCTGCCAGAGTTTGTGTGTACACATTCTGTGAGTGTGTGTGACCATGTAGCGGTGTTGATGATTCTACCTTCTTCCCTCATCAGTCATCATTGTAAATGTACATTAATTGGCACTGCACACAATACCCACATTTCTATTATGACAGGTTTTTAAGATGCAACTGTGACACAACATTGTTTTCTGCGTAAGATTTCTCAGCTTTCAAATGCAACATTCAAAGACAAAAACAACAACCATCATTGGTGCTTTGAAAGCCACACTTCAAAGCAGGGTTTTTAAGTTCCTCCAGCCCTTCTCCCCGTGATAATTTCTGTGACTGTAATGTGCATGCTAGTTTTTAATTAACTTAAAACATTATGCTAATGGTACATTAACAAACACACAATGAACATGAAATTATTCTCTAAAAGTGTTGTAATTACTCAAGTTCGGCTTGAATTTTAAGGACCAAACTAATAAATTATCAAGGGTGGACTTGACTCAGCGGTATTATCATTGAACTCTGCTTGACTCGACTCGATACAAAAATTTGCAGAATCACCCATCTCTACTGACAACAGTTAATCAGACTGGTTACCACATGTTGGGTTCCCACATCATACAACATAGCCTTGTGATGGCTTTGTGCTTACTACTTCCTGCTTGTTCGCTGGCGAACTATTTTGAAAGGTTCATTGCTCTTGACCGTTCATTTCCGGATGTGTCCACTCCCTTACTATGTGTGTCAAGAGGGCACGATTCAGGTATTTGGTTCTCATGGCACAATAAATTAAAGACTCCTGAATGAGATGCGAAATAGGTGGATTGTTCTTGGCATCTGCACCTCCTGCAACTTGACCGAAACCCTTGCCACTCGGCTGGCTTGTGGAGAGAGAGTCACCAAGACCCCGATGAACATCTCAACCGCTTGGCGCTCTCTTTCTGAGTAGAGGGCAAGCACCTGGGAAGGCATCTCAAGGCTGATGCTAGAAAAGGACTTTACCTTGTGGTGCCTGGGATCCTCTTCATCATTCAGGACTGAGAAGACACGCGAGCGAGAGATCATTGGGCTCTCCATCACAAACCTCTGCTCATGGGCCACAGTCGATTCATGTGGCATCTGCAAGAGACAGCAGCAAACAGTCTTCTATTATAATCTGAAAATGTCGCAAACAACTAAGCCATATTTCGGCTATTCCATTTCTAGCAATAAAAAATAAAATAAATAAAAAAAAGAGAGAAAATTGCGATGAAATATGATACCAAAGAACAGACTTCACAAAAAAACCCTACTAAAATTATGCATTTGGTACTATCTTACATTCTACATGATAAACATACTAGGCTTTCTTGCATTTTACAATACTTTTCTCTGTTTTCTGGATCAAAACAAAATTTTTTGCAAGAGATAAATGAGTGCAAATTTTTTTCTCTGTCTCTTCTATCCCCTACTACTGTATTCTACCAATTTCAAGTTATTTAATCAAATAAGCTGTGTCATGTCGATTCCACCAATGGTGTCAATCCCACAGCAGAAACCACAGCTACTATGTATTGCAGTGAGTCACTAACTAAATATTGAAATGTATATTACTTGAAAGTAATAGCCTTACAAGTAATATGCAAAAATTTCATAAAATAAAATTTCAAATAAGCTACAGAGAAATGTAATAGTTCTAATGATTCTGTAGTTAAGGAGGGGAGCTAATATAAAACATTACATTCATGACATTAAATAGTTCAAAGTTTAGCCTTGAACTATTTACGAATTCATAGTCTCAAATACTCAACCATTATAGTTTCATGCAACTTCTGACGAAAGAAAAACACACATACACACATGTATACATGTATACATTTATTACATGTATACATGTAATAAATAAATTTCAAAAATTAGAGCACGGGATTGGCTATCGACAACCCTTCCACCCAAGCAACACCTGATCTCTTGTTTGTCTACGACAAATTGAAAAGCAAAATGTGAGTTAAAATATGAACTGCTAACTCATGTAGTAAGTACCCCGTTTTATCGTATAATCGTCACACTGTTATTTTAGAGCATCCAAATTTGAAAGAAGAAAATCTCGCATAAAAATTGCATGATGCTTTTGATCCCGCTGTTAGATTCCGAGCACTTTGTATACGTAGTAAACATGACCTTGCCAAAGATCACAGGGCAGTTTTCATGTTGCAGTCAGGCCAAGGTAGTTAAAATGGAAAAACACTGTAATTAGAGTAATAATTGTTTAAGATATTCCCACAAAATATGGTCAAATGTTTCGGTCCGGCCATTTTGTATACGTAGTAAACATGACCTTGCCAAAGATCACAGGGCAGTTTTCATGTTGCAGTCAGGCCAAGGTAGTTAAAATGGAAAAACACTGTAATTAGAGTAATAATTGTTTAAGATATTCCCACAAAATATGGTCAAATGTTTCGGTCCGGCCATTTTCTCCGTGAGATATACATATTTTGTTTTTTCATTGCTTAAAATCTTTGTTTCCCATAAAAACATTTTTTTAAATTTAAGCTGAAATCCATTGTTTGTTAGAATATTACTATTTAAGTAACAGAAATAAGAAGTTTCCAATGTGTAAATTCTCTTTCATACACTGTTTCAAACTTTATAATCTTTATCTGTTCCGTCAGCGCTGTGAAGCATTTACGAAAATGAAAATGTAGCCAAGCACTAGTTGGCATTATACATGTTTGGTTACACTGATGCCTGTACAGAGTGTGCGCACAAAGTCTATCACATCCATTGATAGCTTGCCGATTGCATGTGCGCACTGTCTCATGTGCCAAGTAAACTACACTTGAAAGCCTGGCCCGCACTCTTTCATGAGTGTATATTATGATGACGATAGTTAACAATATATAGATATGCTACGTTAGTTTCGCCTCACATTTGAGTCACGATTTTAATTCTCATTTAAGTTGATATGTTTTTGTTAAATGACAAATTAATTTTAAACGTTTGGCATGCTTTTATAAACTCTGCTTTTTAATTAAACTTAATTTCCATGCAACAGCTTTGTTGTTATGAAAAAATTAACCTCAACAAAAATACTTTTCTTGCGTAAAAATTGCACCCCTACTTTTCAAACTTGAATTTAGCATAAAATTATGATTATATGATAAAATACAGTAAGCTGTTGTTTCAACATTGACTTGGAACTGGCACCGCAAATAGCAAACACAAGAAAATAAGAACTAGCAGCCAGCACAGATGCGCAGGGATACGTACCAGCATGGCAGGGGCACGGAACATGTAGCTGAAGGGGTAGTAGATCAGGTTGAGGAAGGAGGCAGCATACAGGTCGGCATAGCGTACCACCTGGGACGAGAAGAAGGTCTGTCGAGAGCCGCTGCGAAACAGACTGCCCATCATGCCGTACGACAGGTCCATCTTGTGCGTGACGTCCCTGATGGCCGCCCGTAGCTTCGAGATGTCTGGCTTCTCCTTCGCGCTGCTGTCCAGGTTCCTGCGACACATCCTCACTGCAACACGGCTCAACAGTGCTCACCTTCCGTCGCATGCCACTTCCTGCTTGCTCTGTTTCTCTAACGTTGAACTTTCATAATGCATTCCCGCTAATCTGAAAATTCTCAAACCAACTTATGACATTCATCCTTGTCACAAACCACACAAAATTCAACTTAAACATTCAACAGTACTACAGTGTTACACCTGTTCCATATTTGAACATTTTAACAATAGCATGAAATAAAGCGTGTTCAAATTACATGGCTGGAACACACTACATATGTTATTTTTAAAATATGTATGTCCAAAATATATCAATCTTTGATCTTTACATCACTGCACATGTCATTTCGAAAAGAGAGGTGCTGAATACCCACTTAGCTAGGCCTTTTTGATAGGTACTATAAGTTTGTTAATAAATTTTCTGCAGTGATAAGAATAATTTTCATAGTTCACCCACCATCATAAATGATCACCGTTTAATTGGTTGGACTCTCCATCAGTTTTGGCTACCCACGTGGAATCATCAACAGTCGGATGCTATTAGACAATCATCTAATACATATTTACCTCATTTCCTGTATGTACATATTCATTATTCAACAAATACTTTGCACTGAAGAAAATTTCTATGCTTATTAGTTTTGCTAATATACTATCAATACTCAAGCCCTGTCTAAAATACATCATATAAAAAAACAACAAAAAGTTTCAATTTTTTATTGAAAAATTAATAAATACTTGTAATTTTTTATTTCTTATTATGCATTTATGAATTTTTCCCATGACAAACAGTGCAGAACTACAATGCCATCGAAATTGCCCACAGCAGGAATCATTCAAAGAACATACTTGTACATGTCGCCCAGCATGACGTCGAGGGTCTGCAGCTCAGCAAACAGCTGGCACTTGTCCGTCCACACGTGCAGTTCCTGCACCAGCTCCGGCACCACCAGGAACGTGCGCCAGCCCCGGATCTTCTTGGACTTGAGGATGTCCCCGAATATGTGGTCCCCGATGTAGAGCACGTCCTTGCCCTTGGCGCCCAGCAGCTCCGTGAACACGTCGCACGAGCCTGCGCATCATTCGCCATCCTTTAAAGTTCTCTCTCTTAGGTAGCCAACAAGTAGAATTACACATATTATACATTCAACGGATAGCTATCAAAACTGATGTACAGCAACACTACTTTGCTATGTACCTGAAAAAAGAACGTCAGTAATTAATAATGAAAAATATTTTATATGTACATATTAATAAATGTAAACACATCACAGGGATATAAAAACATATTTTAAAAATTAGGAAACCCTTAAAAGTAAGTTAATTTTAAGAAGGTTCTACTGTATTATAAAGATTAAAAATGGTTATCCTGATTAGTACAGTCCAACAAAAAAAACTTGAATCAAAATTTTTAAAACTTCCCCACACCAAAATGAACACTTAAAAATAAATAAATAAATCTGTTTATTAATTTTCAATTTATTCTTTAAAGGCACTGGGGGACCGCCAAGTAAACTTAGGTAAGTAACAAAACAACATTACCAAATTAATAAGGTATAACTTGCTCATTTCAAATCATAATTTTTTTTAGTGGGCTGTAAAAGTAAAGTTATATGTGTTGCCTAACAATGGAAAATTTTTAAAAAAATGTATGTCTCATGAGTGAGCATGATGCATACAATTAAGCAAAGATTTTAGTCATGCATAATTGCCCCTAGTATTTTACGAGCAGCAAATAAACGCAAAATATATCTAGTGGAAAAATTAATACTAATAAGTTAATATGCAATGCTTATATAGTTAATCATTCGTATGTATTGTCATAAACTCAAAATCATACCGTAAAAATGCAACAAACCTACATGGGTAGTACAATTAGGTAAGCATTTAAAATTTGGAATGTGTTATATCACACAATAATAACTTTTAGGATGTATGGCACGTCAAAGAAAAGGAATAATAAAGCAACACCCAAAATTTAAATTTAAAACTTATCCTTTGATCAACTAAAAAAAAGATTCCTGGTTTCCTTATATAAAAAATAATAATGCATTCTTTACAACAGTTCACTACATAATTATATAAATGGCATACTAATTAGTTCCAAACTAACCAGACATGTTCAATTATGATGTAAAAACTTTTTTTTTTTATTTGCCTGAAGCGAGTCATACTTTTGAGAGATAAAATTAAAAAAAAAAAACTTGACCCTGAAAAGCATTGTTATTACTTACTTCCTCAGTCAAAAAGGATAATTTTAAAACGTGAAAGTACACATTCTAATGAAAAATGTTGGAAAAAAAAAAAATTTAATTATTTTTTCTGGGAGCAAAATATTTTACTCATCTTCCACTTGATAACACAAATGTGTTAGTGTGTTGTGTGAACTGTTGGCGGAGGGCGACTCACCGCCAGAGTAGACCTGCCCCTTCTGCAGGGGCCCCATGTGGGTGCCGATCTTGAGCGCCCCGGTGGTGGTGTCCACCTGCCGCAGGATGGTGCCCTCCCCGAAGAACAGGGGCTTGCGAGCGTCCACCACGATCGTGTCAAAGTACGTCTTCCAGTCCCTGTGCGGCTCCTCCGGCTAGACGCAAACACAGGTACCACGCTGCCGTGAGTAGCCACATGCACCGCCACGCTGGCAGACAATACACTCCAGCCCTCACCATCTGCATTAGGAAAACTGGTAGGTGTTCCTACAGTCAAGCACATTGCTGACATTCGCTCCGAAGATGGAATTCAACACAGAACATCACAGTTCGTGGGCCTGCAAAATTAACCCCACATTACTTGAAATGCCACTGCTAGCATAACTGAATTTTACACCTGTCCTACCAATTTGGTTTCTTGTTTGCATAAATTTATGAAGCTAACCAACTATTGTTCCAAGCAGGAAAAAAAAATAAATGTAAACTACCTTGTGAAACCAAATGAACCATCAGGAAGGAGAAAGACAAAAATGCATTTTGTTTACATACCCTACAATAAACAAACTGATACCCTCTAGGTATAGCATACAACGGAGGTTTTATTATCCATGGCCCATAACCATAAGACACCACTGCAGCAGTCAGTACAAACGAATTAACAGCAAATTTTTGTTGTAACTGTTGATCACCAATGTCCCATATCTTCAGAAGGAGAGAGGTTAACTACCATATGCAGAGGACTAAGTGATAATGATATGTCCTATAGAGCCACATGCAGTAAATTTTCAACATAAGGAACTGTAAAATGTATTACGTGTCTTCAATTGAAATGAACCTCAGACATGCGCAAACAGGAGGCAATATTCTGTAATTCAAAAAGTGTGACGTTCTGAACATGTCGACCTGTTCAGAGGAGGTCACTACTCACCCTAGCACCATGCGGGAAGTCGAACAAGTAAGTCATGATCTTGTCGGTGAAGCAGTAGTCGCTGTTGGTGAGCAGGAACACCTTGGCCCCGCTCTCTCGTATCCTGGTGAGGAACATGGGCAGTCTCTCGTCCTTCTTCACGTACTCATCCAGCTGCTCGATGGTGCGAGACTTCAGATCCCCCTGCAACCACACGAGCGTTGTCAGGTGCATCTGTGCGCGCCGCTACTGGCCACTCCCCGGAGACACGTGTGAGGTGACAGCTGTAAGCTGCGTGGAACCAAGATCCTGCACATCCTAGTCATTCAGCATTCTGGTCATTGAAAATCTTTAAATATTTTATATTCAAAAGCTCCATGGAAGTTCTTGCTGATAACAGTAATATTTCTTTCAAAGATGAGAGAATTGTTTAAATATAAGACTTGACTTAAAACATTTACATAAACATATTAAAATGCAGTAATTTCCAGCTGTCTAAATGTCAGGGAACAGTGCAGGAGGGAAGGGGAAAAGTGAACACTTGCCTGGATGTGCACCCAGTCCACTGCGTTGCGCACGTCCTGTAGGATGGATTTGAAGGACATGAACAGATCCCCGGCCTTTATGCCCATCTTCTCCCTGCAAACAAAACAAGTGTTCCACAGCCTGCCACAAATGTCGCTACCAGGTGGCCTGAGTAGCACACAAACAGAAGACACTTACAAGCAACTGACAGTTAAAAAGAAGAAACAATATTTTTTTGATTGTGCAGTGTTAAGTATTTTATGGTCTGCAAGAATTTTTTTCACATAGTAGCAAACAGATAAATAGGCATAGTCTAGTATTTATTCAGTGTGTACAATGCAGGAAATTACATTTACAAATAAATTTTGAATAAAAATGAAATACAAACCAAGGGACATGAAAACTATATTGTAGACAATCTTAATCAACAGACTATTAAATGCATCTGACTCACATCAATCAGTATCAGTAAATCACACTCAAAAAAATCTTTTTTGTACAGATTTTCGTTTTTTTTTTCCTTTGAAAAAAAGGACAGTTGCTGGATTCTAAGAAAACCCATCTGGATTCTTAACAAGGCTACAAGCTAGATTAATACATTTATTAGCCATCATGCAATACTGCACTATGTAGAGAACACAAAAATATTCAGTTTCAATTTGTGTTAGCCTAAAATTCTAAATACTTATATTTAACTTTAGGCTTGGTTCTGCTATTGGCTCAAAGTTTATGTGGAAGACTCTGAGCCAAAGAGAAACTCTCAACAAAATAAGAGTCAAACCACAGGAATAATAGTTAAGACATCTCTCAAGTGGACAGACAATGATAAATCAACATTACAAAAAAAAAATGGCTGCATAACACAATTAGTTACCAATATAAACTCATTTACACTGTAAAAATAAAAAAGTGCTTTTAGCCTCTTCTTTAACTTAATTTTAAATATTGATGGAAAATATGTAACACGTTCAGAATATTTGTAAATAACTTTCATACAAACATAAAATTATTTTGAGTCTTACTTAGTCTACAAATATGCCATATCTATGAGACCACTAGATTATGACTAGAGTACAAATCTTGTTATGTAATTCAAAATTACTACTGTATTTCACAAAAATGGGTCTATTTCGTACAGCTGAGGAACCATTTGTAATAACCCTCATGACCTTTTTTTCTTTATTCTAATTTACGAAACATGAATTTGTCGAATGCCTAATCGAGAGGGCAGGAAACTGGCCCACCTAAAGCGGGAGGGATGACAGGTGTGAACATACCATGGATGTCTTGAACATGGCTCAGAACAACTAGTTAACAATGCAACTTGAATGCCGAATTCAGAATTGTGAAATGAGTTGGCCTTGAACCATAACATTATATTTATTTATAAATGTGATCATTGTCACAGAGGTGCTATGAGCCCTTTATTTGTAACATCTCAGACAAGTAAAAAGCATGAATGATCACAAAGAGAAACCCTGTAATTCTGGCCCTGTATATCTGGCTCAGCATTACCAACTAAATATCTTACAGAAAAAAAGGCATCTCAGGTAACACACACTATTACACTGAAAAATGTAAGATTCCTGCATAAAAGTCACATTGTAAAACTTGGCATCAATCCAAAAACTCATACTAAAATAGTACCATTTAAAAAATATTTTACAAAAGAAAGAAGCTTGTAGGTGCATTAACAGCCTCCAAGAACCTATACACATGATGGAGGCCTTGTGCACTCATGCACAAACAACCAGAAGTATATTATGTTTATCCTAAGAAAGGGCACATGGCTATTAACAGGCGGGGAGGCACTGACCTGGTATACTGAGGAGAATTCGTAAAGAAGTCAATGAGGCAAGCCAGCATGTAAGTCTCGGGCAGGTTGAACAGTGTGTTGAGCACATATACTCGAGATTCGTCCAGTAGCAGGAACTTGTTGGGGTACAGTTCGTACACCTGTGAACTGAGTCACATCAGCGCACCATTAGCCACCAATGACGCCCATCAGGGATAAATGTTACAGGACATTATTGCCAGAGATAAATTTTTCACACTCACTCCACCAATAGCCTGATTCCTAAGAGGCCCAGGTAAAAAACTATTAAATCATAAGCTCAAGACTACATCATAACTTTACACTGGAGCACTATAATAAATAACTAGATCTGCCTGGGTTCGGGAGGCCACTAGTCCTCGCTTCAAGGGTCTCCAGGACGAACAGGTATGACAACTGTCGCAGCCCCGTCAGACATCAGCAGAACCGACAACAATCGATGCACATTTACAGTTAGAGAGAGCCATATTTGAAATGCAAATTTTAATGAATATAATGGTCACACAACCAAATTTATTCTACTAAATATAGACTGTATTTTCTTACAGGTTTTGTAATTTTTTCCCTACTTCGGAACTTACAAATTAGTAAATTTAAATGACCAAATCACTGGCCACAGTATTTGAAGGAGGATAACATTAAAATAACCTTTTCAAAAACTGTACAGTTAGGTCATTAGAGACACGTGAACTAAACAACACAACTCAAGGAAGCTGGGAAGTATTCTGCCACAGCATATAGTACAACTATCCAAGCATGGAGTAATCTCAAGAAACCAAAATCAGGAGTTGCTTGGCTTCTGGATTGAATGTATATTTCAGAATGATCACAAACTGAGCTGAATGCTTCCAAATAATCTCTGGTGTGGTGAGCGCTTCCAACTACCACTTATGTGCGTACTGTAAAAGCATTTTTGACCTTGGCTAAAAATTATAGGTTTTTACCTTAAGTGGCAAGTCTATACATTTTTCACTGGTGCCAGATCATCAGGCATTTCAAACCATTAAGATGACAGACTATCGGAAGTATACCATATGTTAACTATTTTACACAAATATATAGTAGGGGAGAGTTGGGTAAAACAGGGTAGTTGGGTAGAACGGGGTACCACTGTTATTTTCCGTACACGTGCTGCTATCTGTGTGTACGTTTGGTAAGTTACTCCTCTACACGTCGTCACTAGAGTGAGGTAGTATGAAGTGTCGCACAGTATTCTTTCGTGCGTAATAATGGAAATTACAAATGTATGATGTTTCACTAAAATGTTTAGCGTGTATTGGCTATACAATATTTAATCAGTGGTTGCAGATATATTTTATGGTAAGTTGTATTCAAGTAAAGTATTATATTTGCTATGTTGTGCCATAGTAACCGATGAAATTGACGGGTGTTAAGATTTTCTGTTTTCGTTTTTGCTTGAGAACCTGCATGTAGGGTAAAACAGGGTACACAGGTAATGGGTAAAACGGGGTAGTACCCCGTCTGCCCAATCAGTTTCCTGTTTTAACCATCTTTTCGATCAATTGTGCAAATGACTTTTAAAATTAAAAATAGTATTTTTATGCACACTAAATGTTATACAGAGTTACCTACAGTACATTTATACAGTCACCCAAAAGACAACTACTGACCGAGCTAACTCCAGGCCTTCAGAAACGAGTGTAAATGACACTGTCGGTGATATTCCATTGACTGCTGCAACAACTGACCGAGCTAACTCCAGGCCTTCAGAACCGAGTGGAAATGACACTGTCGGTGATATTCCACTGACTGCTGCAACAACTGACCGAGCTAACTCCAGGCCTTCAGAACCGAGTGGAAATGACAGTGTTGGTAATATTCCTGGGACATCTGGTTTGGTATCTTCACCAACTGAATCTCGTTTAGGCCTATCTTATAAAAACAATCGAAGTGCTTCATCAAACAGTAGCTTCACAATCCACCGACTACAGTGATGCCGATTCCCCATGCCAAAAGAATTCCTGCAGAAGGAAGAGGACGACGACGTGGCAAGGCAGCTGTGCTGACCGACTCGCCATATAAGAACGAACTAATTATAATTCAGTCAGCTTCACCAAAATCTTTAAAAAGGAAAAATGCTGGTGTGTCTAAATCTCAAAACAGTTCTAAAAAACATATGAATAAAGAAGACAGCAACAAATCCATACCAACAGTAACTTTGCGTGTGTCTGATGATGATGACGTTCCTTGCATGTATTGCGCTGAACAGTTCTCCACTTCAAAATCAGCCGAAAGTTGGGTGCAATGCTTAAAGTGTCATTCTTGGAGCCATGAAGGATGTGCTGGTGTAGACACAGATGACTGTAGGCCATGTGAATGTGATTTCTGCCAGTTTGGAATATAGACTCTGGCCTTATTTTGTGTTCTGACGGGCCTACTAAGCCATATTAGGCTAATTAAACAATCATATGTTTTGTCAGATATTTGGGTTAACCGCATATGCAAGGTTGTATTATACATAATTAGATTATGCTATTAGACTAACCACTTCCTCAAAACTAACAGTGATGTGTTATTGTTGTTCAAACAATGTTTGTGATTTTCCGCAATCCAATGTTTTTGTGAAGTTTTACTGCAAATATAGAGGAACATGTAAGGTGAAGGCTTATAAATGAATTTTTTTTCTTAATTCTCATATTTTTACTGACAATTGTATTTATTTGTCACACTACATGTTGTTCAGAATTTGTTATAATGCACATATTTAATCATTTAAAAATCTGCTTTCTGTACCCCGTTTTACCCAACCAGTTGGGTAAAACAGGGTAGTGTGCATACATTCAAATAATGAAAAATCTCTGCAATAATAATATTTCAGAAGACACGGTACTAGTTGCAGAATTAAACTCACATTATAATCTACGCATGCTAATGGTTTCATACATATACCGCAATATTAAAACAATAAATTTAAGCGATTTATACTAAGTACCCCGTTATACCCTACTCTCCCCTACTTATTTATGGATTATACGAATTATGTTTTGCAATTTCACAAGAAAATTTAAATGTTAAATATATAATGTATTAAGTCTTAATTAATGATAAAAAGTAAATAAAAAAATTATTTAAAAAAAAACACATTTACACTTAAAAAATCAGCACATGGTAATAAATGTCTCAAATCACTTTTATCTGCTAAATTACCACCAAAAAAATTTGTCCTGAAAATAAAAGTAATTCTGCATGCTTTTTAATAATAAACAAAATAAATCTCCAGTTAGTATAACAACTGCCGAATATATCAAAAAAATTTTATACTCACTGTTTGAGGAAATCAAATCCATGTACGCATACCAGAATGTTCCCATACGCATCCACTTTCAGCAAGTTTCCATACAATGAGTCGAACCACAGACCTCTGGAAAAGTGTAAAAAAAAAAAGTTCAATTAGTTCTAATTAGTTTTTTTTTTCATTTTTAATGAGAAAAATAAATATATGTGTTGATAACATATAAGTTCAGTCAACGTACTTGTCTACAAAGGAATAGGTAATGAACAGACTGAGGGTCACGTGAGACGGACTCAGCTGCTACTGACAGGGCAGTCAACGCTAACCAAGAAGTGATCAAACACTACCTACCATCACTGATACAATGGGAATGCATGTTGATGACAATCCTATTGTGGCCTGCCTAACTATAAACATTAAAAAAAAAAGCACTAATGCACTTGTCTTACACTTGCAATATTTTAAGTACATACTGCTAGCATTTAGGTATTGTTAAGAATGTTACATAAATCCCTAAATATCTCAACGATACATTCAGACAGTATTTCGTAGCTTCCATTTTTTTTAAAACTTATATGGCACACAAAAGTATATTACTACACAGCAAAGACTTGTTGTAGAGATAAATCTTTATCATTGTATATTTAGGTAAAATACAGAAAACATTTTAAAACAGCATGTATTTAAATACATATTATTTATACATTACTCTCAGGCACTAAAAATTTTTTTGAGTAAAATAAATATGATGTTAAAGATATTTTACTTTTACTACAGAAATTCTTATGACAAGAGAGATCACATTATAGACTACAGAGGGCTTCAAAACATTACAGTCTGACATCGGACACGAGCGTTTCAGCAAGCACAGTCACTAAGAAGCTTTAAAATCAAAATAAGTACTAAGTATGACAAATTTTCAACTTCAATAAGTGTCAAAAACTAAGATAAAATATATACAAGCAAAAAAATTGTGCACATTATATAGTAAACCATGTTAATTCCAGCAAATGAACAACATCCTTTCAAAATTATACCTAATAGCTAAACTCAGAAGTAATGCTAAAAAAATTTATGAAACAAAAATAAAATGTAGATTTTTTTTCATGAACAATGAAAAGTTAATGAATGTAAATCTAACACATTTAACAACTCTGGGTGGATAAAAAAAAAAGGAGTATTTATTAGATGGGTGGAGGGCCTAATGTCTAGTCGACATTGTGAGATATGATGAAGGTTGGTGATAAGGAATCAGCGGAATGATTGGGTGTGAGAAACAGGAGTATCCCTAGAAAATCCACTAGCTCACTGCAATATCTGTCAAGTATCCTTCTTGCAAGAAATCCAGGTTTGACCCTGCCTTGGCTCCAAGAATTCTGTGGGAAATGGCTGAAATCACCACAGTTACTTGTGTAACGAATTTGGTAATTTCCCGTCAGTGGGGAAAAAAATACTAAGTTATAAATGATAGTTTGATCCAATCTCTAATGTTTATTATAAATTACAAGGTGAAGTGTTGTGTACGTAATCAGAAATACTTCAACATGAGAACCTAAGGTACATCACGTCTTCCCCACCAGCACACTCGGAACTGAGCCATCAGGACTCGTGATCCTCTCCAGCCTCCAGACTGGGCCCTTCATGCAGGAGGTGAATGCAGAGCTCACCTGACCGGGAAGGAGGGGTCGTATTCGAAGGCCAGGATCTCCTGTGGGTAGCCCATGGAGACAAGCCGCTCCTTGAGCAAGTTGAAGCCCAAGCGCTCATACTGGGGCGACTTGTACTCTGTGCAAACACACATTCACACTCGTAAGATCTCGTGCAAGATGTGGATATTAATTGTGCTCGCAACAAAATAAAATTTAAAAAAAAACTCTAGAGTGAGGTCATTAGAGACAGGTGAACTCAACAACACAACTCAAGGAAGCTGGGAAGTATTCTGCCACGGCATTTAGTATGTAACTATCCAAGCATGGAGTAATCTCAAGAAACCAGAATCAGGAGTCGCTTGGCTTCTGGATTGTATGTACACTTTAGAATGATCCCAAACCAAGCCGAATACTTCCGAATAATCCCTGGTGTGCTGAGCGCTTCCAACTACCACTTATGTGCGTACTATAAAAGAATTTTTGACCTTAGTTAAAAATTATTGGTTTTACCTTAAGTTTGCTTATTTGGCTTAAGCTGTACATTTATTCGCTGGTGCCAGACCAACAGGCATTTTGAATCGTTAGATACCAGACTATCAGAAGTCTACTGTATAACTATTTTACAAAAATAATTAGTACTTATTTATGGATTAAAAGAATTATATTTTGCAATTTTACAAGAAAATTAAAATATTAAAATGTAATTTAATAAGTGTTATCTAATGATGGAAAGTAAATAAGGAACCAATTACTTAAAAAATACATTTACACTTTCATTCTTCTAAATGTGTGACCTGCTAACAAGTACAGCCGGCATTTAACAAAACTGTGCTGTCGTGTGAGTGACAAAGCAACCGACACGGCCAAAATACTTTCTCTATATTTTGAGTTGTTCAGCTTCAACTTCAAGGGCATGTTGTGAAAGCCCTTCTGACCTTAAGTCGTGTATTATGTTTCTAACATTTCTTTTTTTCTGGCGATGAAACTGCGGCTGTAGTTTGTAGGTCGAATAAGACTCACTCGGTACCTATGACAACTCGCTAACCTAAAAATTTCATCGTTCCAGACAACAAAGATACAAGTACAATTTTGTAAGTTGTCAGAGGATCTAATATGTAGGCTAAACGAGGTTGGTTTTCTTCTCAATGACCATGAGTATGATTGTTTTACTCCTGAACAAAATCATGAAGAGGAAATAAACTCCACGTAGGCAAGTTTGTTGGACTCCCGACCACGTGATGATTTTCGCTGCCAGATCTTTCTTCCCGGTACCTTAACCCTGAGGGTATACCCGGGGAATCGCCAGCACCATAGCAGTTCTTACTGTGTTTCTTGCCCGACTTAATGGGAAATGTTACATCTGTGCCTGAGCACTTGCAACAAACGCCCTTGCCACGTGACTACGTTGGGTTTCGACGGACCCGTAAACAATGATCAATCCCATGCTCATTATTTGTGAGTTCCCATGTCTGGGCGTGGCAGTTTCTAGGGCTGACTAGTCGGTCCCCAAACTTTCTCGACGTTTGCGAGAATAATATCCCTCAGGGAAAGCTTAGTAGAGCTCTGTACTTTAACAGGCATGCCTACTCCAAATATCTGTCAACACACAGTAAGCATAGGCCACCTTTTTTCTGTTCAAAAAAATCTTAAAATTTTGTAACACATGGTACATGGCGTTCTACATAACGGAAAGTATATGTCATCTATTGCTTGGTTTGTTTTCAAAAGTAGTGCGGTGGGTTTCGGTTTTAATTGCCGTCTCCCCTTCCCCCTATTTTTTCTCAAATGTCTTGGTAAGAGTTAATACCGGTATTCTCGGCTTTATGATCCAGTCTTCCTGCGGGTATAAATCTATCGGTTATCGAGTCGAAGGAAGCCTACTCGGCGTTGCGCTGCGCATTATCCTAGTCAACGCATTTGATAGCTAGGGGCAGAGAAATGACGTAACCCAGGATGATAGCAACCTTCACTCCCTTGGTGCACTGTACTAGACCGCTCCCTTCAGTTCATTTCTTACTATAGTCTGTCACACGCTTAGATTGCAGCGCAGAGTAAATGGCGACCTCTGTTGCCACATTCACACTACCCGGCTTGTTAAATTTAAAAATCTTATTTTGCATACCATCTTTAATTATTATAAGTTTTAATATTTTTAATTTTAATATTTTTATTTTTAAGACTATGAATAATTAGTGTCTATTGACAGTATTATTACAGTTGTATTCATTGTAACAAAAAATAATTCAATGCTAAGCACCAATTATTTCACAGGATAAACTATTTGTAGCAAATGGTGTCTATTAATAACAAGGCATTCTATAAATGTGTGCTTTAACCAAAAGAGCAAAAAAATAATATTAAATTATGTAAAGCAATTTGTTGACAGAAACAGTTGAAACGTCTTTCAATTAAAGACTCCTCTGAAACAAAACTTGAATAGTAGCACATGATGCTCTTAATGAAATACAACAGGTAAAATTATTTCAGAAATTCCTCATTTCAAATTTTACTTTATAAAATACAATGTTTCAGACACATTTAAAAAAATTACATTACTAAGTTATGTCTAAAACTACTGTGCTCTATGGTGTATATTAGGCAACAGAACACACTGAAAACAGGACAGCACTAATAGCAGAAATCGTGCATTATGAAAGAGGGTAAATGTACATTAAAATGCACAATGCAATCTAAGGATGAAATGCGCTATAGCTCCCGTGGTTCAGCCGAGTTTTAATTCATCTATCATAAAAATTTACAAGCGCAATAAATATCTCCTTCCAGCGTTTGAAATGTTGCTGTGTTTTCAATAAATATTAATTTTCACGATGTCGTGTGTATTCAGGAAAACTTCCGAGGGAAAAAAAAACTGAGGTAATGCCTCCACTGTCCCCGCAATATTTTCTGGGGTTTAGACCTATAGGTGACCGGTTCTTGCTTCTGCACATGGCTTCGACAGTACTTATGATTTGCCAATGCAACTGCTGAAATCTGCGTATGTAAACCATGGAACGTGACGCAACTAGAGTGAGCCCGACTTTTCATCTTGTCTTGTTACAATTACCTTTGATGGAGCTTTACCTTTAATCTCACTTGAAGATGGGTGCAGCAAGATATACCGAAACGCCGTGCTCACTATTTCCATGGACGTGGCTCACCCAAGTTAGTACATAGTTAATAAATAGCACGTGTGCTTAAAACTAGCGCTTTGACACACACACCCGTTGCTTAAAATTACATATTTAAAAGTACTTCTCAAAAGGGGCGAACACAAAAATATATAATCCTAAAAAGTCCTAAAAAATTCCTAAAAAATATATTATTCCCACCAACAAAAGGAAAGAATTTGAAAGCAAACATCGGGTCGGGCGAAGTTGTTCTATCCTCCACCTCCCCTTTTAGCCCTAAAAAAGGAATTCTGCGTACGCTCCTGCTATTCACGAACACTTAAACAATTGCTGCACTGAAACAGAGATTACAGAGTGATAAGGACGGCTGCGTTCACCATGACAGCCCTATCGGCAATAAGCCGTCCAATTTTGGAGCGACAATGTGCTACCGCGCAGCTTGTTGGCGCTCTAGGTAAACCATTATTCGCCCATGAAGTGGACAGTGTATACCTGTCTCTTTCTATTCCCCGTCGCCGTGGATTGACCTAACACCAGATGTCATCGCAGCTTTTTCCAACGTGCGCGATAACAAGCAGTCCCAACTACTGCATGCACCATAGATAGGTGCATCTGTATTTCTCGAATACATTTCGTGTTCAGGTATTTTAGAGAACACTGTAGCTTTTTCTTAGAGTTATGGCGAATTGTGTGTGTGCATAAGCACGGCCCTATCGAGCGCGGGAGAACACCTCTCACCACCCACAGCCAATAACTCTTAAGAAAAAGCTACAGTTTTTTGTGAAATACCTTGACACGAACTGTATTAGCGAAATACAGGTGTCCCTAACCGTCGAGCATGGTTGTGTGTTTTTGAGCTGGTGTCGTGAGCTTTAGAGCTTTCTTTCGAGGATTATCAGGGCTTTGTTGAGGAATAAGTTCTTTAAATGATTCTTGCAGCGGGGACGATCGAATCAAAACAATTTCTTGCACTTGCACTATCGCTGGTTTTAGAATGAGTAGCAAACAATGGACAACAAAGATTAAGAATGTGTGTTTTGTCACGTTATGCTGTGAAGTGAAGGTAACATTTATATATTTAAATAATATATTGTGGATAATTAGTTAATGTTAGTATTGATAAAAGAAGACTGTTTCTAGTTGTTGGCGAAATCCGTTGGCCTGAAATAGCAAAACGCAGTCGCAACGACGGCAGCACATGTGGCGACATTTGAAACAGCGGTGACCGTGGGAGAGGTTGACGGCGCCAGATGGGGCGAGCGGAGACCAACTACAATGATTCGTTCCTTTTTTTCCTTCGTCTTTAAAATCGTTATAACCCTCCCTACTCCACGTACATCTCGTGCAAACTCACAAGCTCATTCAAGACTTCAGTTGAACTTCGGGCCTACTCAGTACTGCTTAAATACAGAAAGGTTATACACGCTATTGTATTGATCGCACGGCTGTACTGCACTCGTTATAGCCTGTCTCGCGCTTGCATTGCAGTACTCAGATACTATCCGGATTGTTAATATTAAAAGCCTCATTTTGTTTGCCATCTTTAAGTCTAATAAGTTTTAGTATTTTTGATATTTAAACATCTTAGCTCTAGATACACGGACATTGGCAGAAATAATTTCGTGAAAATGGAACGCAAATCGATAAACGGAAATGTCACACAAAGATGGCGGACCCACGAGTAGATACATAAATCCATACATATATACCATATATAGTCACTTTCGTAAACATTAGGGTACATACAAACGTATTGGTGTGCAAAATGGAACTTTATTATATTGAAACTAACCTGGAATGTATTTGGTAAACTAAAATAGTCATAGTAAAAATAACCTCAAGTTTTAAAATACGTAAGAAAAATGGCAGTACACTGTTGATAATACATAGGTCTCCTTCCCTAGCCCCAATTGTCTTAATAGCGCAGAGGTAAAAAAGTGGTTGATAAACTATGGGTGAATTTTTGAAAACGTGGTCAAACCACGTCGCGGAAAAACTTTTCATTTATTTAATTAAGTAATAGATACTGGATTATACAATGTGTACTTTACGCAAATATATATGAATAAATTTTATTTGCCTATCTCAATGCTATATTATTAAATACATAGCTCAGTCCATTGTATTGATTATTTCATATTAGGTAAACCCATATCCTTTATTTTATACTTTTAATTAAAAAAATTAATAATCAATCACGTTTATTAGGAAATGAAAGTCCATGAATCATCAAAGGCATTAAAAATAAAACTTTTTCATAGTACTACTATCCTTTAATACATTATGTTATAATTTATAATCATTTAACATGTGCAGAAACTTTAAAGTATTAACGATTGAATAAATTTTAATAAGATGGACTGTGTTTTTAATAAAAATTTGTTGGCGTAAATAAGGTCCAACGCTGGAGTTAAGTATTTTTTTTCACGTCTTTTCTGCTTTTTTTCGGAGCAATTTCATTATATAGTTTAACATTTCGCTCTTGAAATAGAATGATTCTATAATCGACGTAGCTGCTCCACATCGAATTCTAGCGGTGGGTGCGGAAACTACGTGTGATTCGCGTCCATAAATTTAGTTAAAAACACAATTTGTATATATGTAATTATCATGCTCAGCATAATTTTAAAGATTTCTAAGTTCAATTTCGTGTCCGAGTTTCGTATTTTAAGTTTACTTGCAACATGAGAACACATGAATCTGCTCATTACCGAGGTTAGATGTTACACATCACTTGCGAGTATTAAAAGACTAGCTCACATAGTTTTTTTTTATTTTTACTATTTATTAATTATAAGACCATAAATTAGTGTATAATGATAGTATATTATTACAATTGAAGTAATTCCGGCAAAATAATTATTCAATGCTAACATGCTAAATACCAATTATTATTTCACAGGAGAAGCTATTTGTAGCAGTCGGTCACTCTTAATAACCAGGCATTTAATTAAATTATGTGCTATACTCAAAAGAGCAAACAATTTTAGTATTAAATGATACAAAAAACTGTTAAAAAATAGTTTAAACCAAGATAGCGTCTTCCAATTACGACTCTTTAGATTTTTAAATTAGAATATTATCAAATGATAATCTTAATGAAATACAACCGGTAAAATGTATTTCCAAAATTCTCATTTCAAATCTTACCTTACCAAATATAATGTTTCAGATATATTTTTAAAAAATTACATTAAATTACAAAGAAGTGTCTAAAACTTTAGTGCTCTACCTGTATTGTGTGTTATCTGGTGGTAACAGAGCACACCCGAACAAGGACAGAGCTAATGGCAGAAACCGTGAATTGGAGGGGAAAAAAAGAAAAAAGTAATTTAAAAACGACTTCAAAGGATTAGACGCGCTATAGACTGCACAGCGGTATAATTGCATCACTGTGTTTGAAATGAATAATAAGTGGATCTATTTCCCGGGGCCGATATCGTGTGTCCATGACGACAGCCCAACACGAAAGACCGGTACTAACTCAACACCGAGTCATTTTTATTAAGTGGTTACAAGTAGGTTGAATGTAACTGTGGAGGTCAATCGTCTGAAGTCTTTCTGCAAATAACGGCACGAATAATTCATGGCTATATGTGGCTACAGGATGCATTACGTACAGAAAATAAGTAAGGAGGGCGCAAAATATAATAAAATTAATTCAGTGTCCGTTAAGCCCGCTGAGCCTGCAGTCTTCAGCATTATGTATTGCGTGTTTAAAGAAAGAAAAGTTGTGAACTGGAAATATTCGATAAAAATTGTGTAACTTTCAAGACATTAATTATTAATTGAAAACAAGGTAAGACTATATGATAAGCACTAGCTCTAATGGCGTCGAAATATCAGTCAGAATATTAATAGGTCATATTTTCTATTTTGGGACTGAATCATTATGACGCGGGAAAGGGACTACAACATGGACGATGTTGTAGTTGCAAAAAATCGCCGATAGGCTAGTGACATAACAGCAATAAAATTGTTTGCTACTGGTAACATTAGTCAAGCTTCGCAGTCACATTGTGCTGCTGTTGGCTCCTAAAGTACTTATTGCAAACAGCTAAGTACTTATAATTAACTCACCCGCCAGCGTGTAGTCCATATCGAAGCCATAGAACTTGATGTTTTCGAGGTGCAGGCTGCGGTTCACGAATATCCTGCAACAATTGTCAGTGGATTAATCATCTTACTCGTGTCCATTAACTCTCACAGTGTTAGCGCCTTTTGGCTAACCGCGGGACGTTTAGGTACATATATAAATATAAACATGCAGCTAAAATCTTGCCCCATCCTGAATGTGGTGAATACGTAACATAAAGATTTTGCAAACGCATCTTACAACTTATTAAATAAGTAGTTTCCATTTCAAGGATTAATTTTTTTCACGTATAATTATATATATATATCTGCGTGTGTGTGTTTATTTAATTTCCAATAGCGAACGGTAGATACATAACTAAACATAGATATAAGGATAAAATATAAGATTCCTTGTCGAAAATCAAGTCAAAAGCAGGGATTTAGAATTTTTTTTCCTGAGTCTTTTTCGCTTTTATCAGAGCCGTTTCAATATATAGTTTAAACGTTCGCTCTTGAAATAGAATACGTAGCTTCTGCGGGGGCGGATGCAGTACTATGTGTGATTAGCGTCCAGAAATTTAGTTGAACCCCAATTGGCGTGTATGTCGTTATCATGCTCGGCATTATCATTGAATATATATAACTTATAGAAGTCGCGAGGGGATAGGATTTATTATTCCAATTTTCGGATCCAAAACTGTGGTAGTTGTTAGCTCCGCCGCTAGACAGCTCTTCTTTCCACAAGAGGGTACTCGTAGTTACCAGCTTCCACGCCAGAGCGCTGTAGCGTCGCTTTTTTCAAGGTCGTGCGCGTAATTCTCTGTCTCACTCTATCGAGAGGCGGTGCCTTTTGTTGAAATCCGAGCGCTTAGATACGGGCGGGTGCAACTGAATTGGAGGAGTACGACCACCGAAAAAAAAAAGTGTGGTTAAAAGATGCCAACATCAAAAATTAATTTTAATAATAAGATTACAGAAATTTCTTAAACGTAATAACGTAAAAAAAAAAATACTGACAATCGTAGTTCAGAATTTATAAAATGTTGTGTTAACGGAGTGGCGCATTGAGTAAAATGGCAAAAAATAATTTGGAATAATTCTTGACAACGTTAAATGATTTTGGTAGCTATGAAACAACTAATGACTGTTCAAACGCGTGCACGTGTTATTAATAACTGAAACTAATGATATGATGTCATACTTTGTGGCTATGCAGTTTAAAATTTTTTTAACATAAGATGAAGTATTTTTACATAATGTTTTTGGTTGTTTCGTAATTCAAAATAAATAATCTTAAACGTTATATGGTGAATATTCCCAGTAACGAATGACCAAAAAAAAAAATCAATTTTGCCAACATTGATCTGAAAAGTTAACGATTTACTATGTTAAGTTGCTTATAAATAACGCACATTTCCCGGATCTCCAAAGAAAATAAGAGTATTTGTTATAGCATTGAGTTCCCACTCTTTATATTCCTTGCTTTGAGGTTAGATACACAAGTTATGCTCGTAAAAACGATGCGCAAGTATTTTGAATACATATATATTTTCTTTTAATAACCGAAAGGTAAATATTATTTCCATGAACTATAATACAATTCTTTAAACACAGACAACATATCAGAGCTATTTTTCGTTTATTATTCGATCTGGCGTGATAAATATTATATTTTAAAAACAGTTTGTGGATTTTTAATATAAAATAAATATTTATTTATGACATCAATTTAAGTTGTTCAAAAAATTCACTTTGGTATGAATTCAACCAAATTCATGTTATTCAGGGCACAAAATTAGAAACTACCAAAAAAGATTGCGGTTTTGTGTAAATCTGTGCACGGACTTAGTAAGTGATATATTTATAATTCCTCATTTTAGCAACCCATTTTAACACACGAGAAAAATGATTTTATACTAAAAATTATTATGTTAAACCATTAATTAGCAGGAAACATGTATGAATAATCTATTTAAATTTGCATTTGAACAGTGAATATTATTTTGCAATAATAAATATATTTTATCATCGTATATTACGGATGAAAAGTTTGTATTTCCATCTAATCAGAAGAATTATGACACAGTTAATTAAATTGCTTTACAAGTTTTTATTCACATGAAAATCATTAAAAATTGGTTGGGAAGTTATATAAATATACAAAAACAAATCATTATACATACAATTTTATTATCTTAGTGGATTTAAATTAATGGTGTCCCAGTGACTACTGCGAAGAAAAAGGTCTTGCGAAAGGTTTCCTCGTAATTGAAATTCGTCAAAAAAAATCTATCTCTCATTTTTGGTGACATTTCTGACAAGTGGTACGATCAAATTTGAGACTGGCAAATGAATGTTGTGAAGCAATAAACGAAATATCACATTCGTGAACTACAAATGTATAATTGTTTTTATTTTATAATAAAAGTGTATCTAATAACCCGTGGCTTTGCTCACGTAATTTCCGGGTATTGCTGATATTCTACCATTTTAAGAAAAGTATGTAGGTATTAAATTCCAAAGATTTTTGAAGAATTATACACAAAGAACTGTCAAGTATAGAACATATTTAATAAATAAAAATATTTTTACGACTTATTTTTAATTGGTTTAGCGTAAGTCTATTTTAACTTTTATTTAAAATTAAGTACCTACCTTATTTTCTATCTCCCGGTTTAGTGACTTTGAGAATATATTTTTCCTTGATGAAATCTTAACTCTTTTCCATCTGACGAAGAAGCCAATTAAAAAATATACTAAGACTCGCGCACTTATTGTATGTTAAGACTGCCATCGTTTTAAATTACTGTAATTTTTTTAGTTATAGTCATGCTTAGGATAATAACATAATATGCCTTATTACGCATACATTTCAGTATTCATGAAACCAATGCATTTTTATTTGAAATGTAGAGCAGTTACCAAATTTCTTATCTCGCATATTGATTTTTTGGTATGGCTAGTATTACTTAAACTAAATTTTTGAATTTTCACTGATGTACTCTTTTCCCTTTTCTATGTGATTTAAAAAATATAGCAATATACGTAAACCAATTAAACCAAAATCATCCTGAATTTTTATTACCGAAAAAAGTTAAATACAAAAAAATTTAATATGCGTATTTTAATATTGAATTTATATATATCTTGCCAATACTGATTTAGTGGGTTCCATTTTTTATTTTTAAAAATAATATCTACCCTGTTTTACTACTTAATAGATAACGTTGAATAAGAGAAGGTTGTTTAAGGTATGTTGATTTTCCTTGCCAATATCTAAAAGTAAATTTGTACAAACGCGAAATATAGTTTAAATAAGTATTTTACTTTTAAAATAAAACCATATTTTGAACGGAACACTGACTATTGGCCCAATACAAAGTTTTAATAGCTAATTTTCACTTCACTCAGGTAAAGAATACCATCATTCAGTGATTTCCGTGGCTAGCTTCTTTTGGGATTTCATCATTCTCAAACGACGGTAAGGGAAGCTCCTCTTCAAGGTCGCCTAACGATGCTGATAAGACCTGCCGGGTAATTTGAATCGTTGGTCTGGGATTTTCGAAGGGGGGGGGGGGGGGGGTGAAGGATGATGTCACGACTGGGCTGGTTAACCTAGTTCTGCCAAATACCGCCAGGGGCGTATACGGCCGATACCCAGCGATGAAAGCGATCGCAGCGGCGGAGCTTGGAACTACAACAATTCTTCTTAGAAACCGGACAGAAAATTTAACCTGGGCTCGCGACTTCTATACATTATATATATTCAATGGCATTATTGTAAATATTTCCACGTTAAATTTCGTGTCCGAGATTCGTATTATAAGCAACATGAGAACACGAATTTAATCGCTACCGAGGTCAGATGTTTACAAATCATTTGGAGTACTGAAAGACACGTTCTCATTTTTTTTTTAAATTACCATTTGTTAATTCTTTTAAAACCATAAATTGGTGTTATTCTAACAAAAAATATATATATTAAATGCTGAAATATTTAAGGAAATACGTGGTGTAGACACCTCGCGGCGAGGCATGGCACAGTGCGCGCGCTGGCGGCTAGCGGCTGCAAGGTCGCCGCACAATACCTCTCACACAGTGATTACGGACCTGCTCCCGCCTACAGCGACGCTCACGCTACATCAGCTGCGGCGATCGCCGTGATTCAGTCCTGCGCGAGGTCTGGCTCGCAGAATACGATACATCCAGCGGGCGGCAGCTCAAACAGCCCGATATGTACCCAAGCTGTGTTTCAATTCGACACGACAGATAGCGCAATAGCTAGCTGGTTCTTTTGGAAATTCATAGAAACCACCTACCCGGACACACACGGTGCGCAGAGCTTCAGGAAAAACAACGCGATTTCAAACTACTCAAGATATCCGATTACGAAAAGCGTTTAAAAAATTCGCTGAAGACAGAAACGTACTTTTGATTTCGGATTAAATTTTTAAACTGTGTTTTTATAAGTGTGAAAATTGCTAAAATGCGCGTTTTCGGAGTAATTTTTAGGCTAAGAACAACCGGTACAGATTCTTGAAATCTCTTAAGGGACTTGCATTACACCTTTATCTTTATTCCTCCGCCATATCATTGAATATATATAATGTATAGAAGTCGCGAGCCCAGGTTAAATTTTCTGTCCGGTTTCTCAGAAGAATTGTTGTAGTTCCAAGCTCCGCCGCTGCGATCGCTTTCATCGCTGGGTATCGGCCGTATACGCCCCTGGTGGTATTTGGCAGAACTAGGTTAACCAGCCCAGTCGTGACATCATCCTTCATCCCCCCCCCCCCCCCCCCCACAACCAACCCTTCGAAAATCCAAGACCAACGATTCAAATTACCCGGCAGGTCTTATCAGCATCGTTAGGCGACCTTGAAGAGGAGCTTCCTTTACCGTCGTTTGAGAATGATGAAATCCCAAAAGAAGCTAGCCACGGAAATCACTGAATGATGGGATTCTGTACCCGAGTGAAGTGAAAATTAGCTATTAAAACTTTGTATTGGGCCAATAGTCAGTGTTCCGTTCAAAATATTTTTAACTATATTTCGCATTTGTACAAATTTACTTTTAGATATTGGCAAGGAAAATCAACATACCTTAAACAACCTTCTCTTATTCAACGTTATCTATTAAGTAGTAAAAGGGGTAGATATTATTTTAAAAAATAAAAAAATGGAACGCACTAAATAAGTATTGGCAAGATATATATAAATTCAATAATAAAATACGCATATTAAAATTTTTTGTATTTAACTTTTTTCGGTAATAAAAATTCAGGATGATTTTGGTTTAATTGGTTTACGTATATTGCTATATTTTTTAAATCACATAGAAAAGGGAAAAGAGTACATCAGTGAAAATTCAAAAATTTAGTTTAAGTAATACTAGCCATACCAAAAAATCAATATGCGAGATAAGAAATTTGGTAACTGGCCTAACTGCTCTACATTTCAAATAAAAATGCATTGGTTTCATGAATACTGAAATGTATGCGTAATAAGGCATATTATGTTATTATCCTAAGCATGACTATAACTAAAAAAATTACAGTAATTTAAAACGATGGCAGTCTTAACATACAATAAGTGCGCGAGTCTTAGTTTATATTTTAATTGGCTTCTTCGTCAGATGGAAAAGAGTTAAGATTTCATCAAGGAAAAATATATTCTCAAAGTCACTAAACCGGGAGATAGAAAATAAGGTAGGTACTTAATTTTAAATAAAAGTTAAAATAGGCTTACGCTAAACCAATTAAAAATAAGTCGTAAAAATATTTTTATTTATTAAATATGTTCTATACTTGACAGTTCTTTGTGTATAATTCTTCAAAAATCTTTGGAATTTAATACCTACATACTTTTCTTAAAATGGTAGAATATCAGCAATACCCGGAAATTACGTGAGCGAAGCCACGGGTTATTAGATATACTTTTACTATAAAATAAAAACAACTATATATTTGTAGTTCACGAATGTGATATTTTGTTTATTGCTTCACAATATTCATTTGCCAGTCTCAAATTTCATCCTACCACTTGTCAGAAATGTCACCAAAAATGAGAGATAGATTTTTTTTTTGACGAATTTCAATTACGAGGAAACCTTTCGCAAGATTTTTTTTCTTCGGAGTAGTCACTGGGACACCATTAATTTAAATCCACTAATATAATAAAATTGTATGTATAATGATTTGTTTTTGTATATTTATATAACTTCCCAACCAATTTTTAATGATTTTCATGTGAATAAAAACTTGTAAAGCAATTTAATTAACTGTGTCATAATTCTTCTGATTAGATGGAAATACAAACTTTTCATCCGTAATATACGATGATAAAATATATTTATTATTGCAAAATAATATTCACTGTTCAAATGCAAATTTAAATAGATTATTCATAAATGTTTCCTGCTAATTAATGGTTTAACATAATAATTTTTAGTATAAAATCCTTTTTCTCTTGTGTTAAAATGGGTTGCTAAAATGAGGAATTATAAATATATCACTTACTAAGTCCGTTCACAGATTTACACAAAACAGCAATGTAGATAATCTTTTTTGGAAGTTTCTAATTTTCTGCCCTGAATAACATGAATTTGGTTGAATTCATACCAAAGTGAATTTTTTGAACAACTTAAATTGATGTCATAAATAAATATTTATTTTATAATAAAAATCCACAAACTGTTTTTAAAATATAATATTTATCACGCCAGATGGAATAATAAACAAAAAATAGCTCTGATATGTTGTCTGTGTTTAAATAATTGTATTATATTTCATGGAAATAATATTTACCTTTCGGTTATTAAAAGAAAATATATTTGTATTCAAAATACTTGCGCATCGTTTTTACGAGCATAACTTGTGTATCTAACCTCAAAGCAAGGAATATAAAGAGTGGGAACTCAATGCTATAACAAATACTCTTATTTTCTTTGGAGATCCGGGAAATGTGCGTTATTTATAAGCAACTTAACATAGTAAATCGTTAACTTTTCAGATCAATGTTGGCAAAATTGATTTTTTTTTTGGTCATTCGTTACTGGGAATATTCACCATATAACGTTTAAAATTATTTATTTTGAATTACGAAACAACCAAAACATTATGTAAAAATGCTTCATCTTATGTTAAAAAAAATTATAAACTGCATAGCCACAAAGTATGACATCATACCATTAGTTTCAGTTACTAATAACAACACGTGCACGCGTTTGAACAGTCATCACAGCCATAGTTGTTTCATAGCTACCAAAATCATTCAACGTCAAGAATTATTCCAAATTATGTTTTGCCATTTTACTCAATGCGCCACTCCGTTAACACAACATTTTATAAATTCTGAACTACGAATGTCAGTATTTTTTTTTACGTTATTACGTTTAAGAAATTTCTGTAGTTTTCTTATAATTAAAACTTAAATTTTGATGTTGGCATCTTTTAACCGCACTTTTTTTTTTCGGTGGCCGTACTTCTCTATTTCAGTTGCGCCCGCCCGTATCTGAGCGCTCGGATTTCAACAAAAGGCACCGCCTCTCGATAGAGTGAGACAGAGAATTACGCGCATGACCTTGACAAAAGCGACGCTACAGCGCTCTAGCGTGGAAGCTGGTAACTACGATCACCCTCTTGTGGAAAGAAGAGCTGTCTAGCGGCGGAGCTAACAACTACCACAGTTTTGGATCCGAAAATTGGAATAATAAATCCTATCCCCTCGCTACTTCTCTAAGTTATATATATTCAATGGCCATATAATGTTACGGTCACCGCTCAAATTTCTCAGTCGTCTTGTGACGACGAGAAGACTGCGCATCAGTTTAGAGCATTGCGCTTAGAGGCGATACCACGCTAGAAATACCAGCGAGCGTCGCGCTTATCATCCCGCCTCACTAATACATATAAGTACACCCCGACTAAACGAACCGAAATGTTTGTTACGATAAAACGAATAAATTAAATAATAAAAGAAGTAAAAACAGTCATTTTTTATATTATTGTTTGTTCCATTATTATTAAATATAGATGTTATGGAAATGTGTTATTACCTGATCGTTTCTGTAACTGAAGAAAATGAAATTAACAGGTATAATATAGTCCATAATGTAAGTATAAATTCTTATTAACGAAAAGAAAATCTTTTCAGCATTTTGAGATTATATCGAGCATACTGGCAAAGAACAAAAGTATTGAATTCATTTATATTATTAGTTATTATTATTATTATTATTATTATACTATGCGAGACTGATAGTTATCTAATGCCTCCGTTCGAGCTTAAAAAACCGTTGACACTCGATATTTTTCTTCAAAACATTGTACCATCACGCACTTCCGATAACGTTACTTCATTTGTAGATTCATAGATGGTAGTGTTGTAGTCGGCGATTTTATGCGGGTGTTTCCAGTCTAAGTTACGTGGTAGTTGGATATATCTTCTATCGTGTAAGTTGGCATAACAAGCCAAATATGATTACAGGTGATGGAAGACATTGAACATTTTTGCCATTACAGCCAAATTGTGATTCATATCAATAACTTCAACTTCAGACTCGTAACTCCATACACTCCCCGATGTATTCGATTTATGGTAGATTGTCTTCTTTCATCCTAAAATGAAGTTACGGCAGAGGTAGATATGAACTATGTAAACGAAGAATAAAAATAAGATGTAGGCTACCCTCTGAAAGTTGTTCGAAATGTTTTCAGTTTTTAAATAGTGGACCACGCAACAAAATAACATTTTTATATGTGATACATCTACTAATTATACACCCACGGAAGACAAATAAGTATAGCATGAAAAGACCTAAACACTCAATAGAATGAAACAATGTCTGCCCGCGCTCTCGGTTTCTTCACTGTATACATAAACTAAGCCAATCACGAAACACATACATGTTTTAACGCACAACTGGACTTGAAATTGTTTTCGCAAAATACGCACGCCCCCACCAATAAGATGAACTCCATCCAGGTGGAAACAGGTATTCGGCACGGAGACTACGTGTACACTCCGTGCGCAGAGCAGCGAGCGCACAGGAGCGTAACTAGGCTAGTTCCACCCGGGGCAAGAACTCATCTTGACATACAACCCCCCCCCCCCCCCCCCTCCTTTTTTTCCCCCAATTTTTTTTCAAAGCAACCAAACCAAAACCTTTTCCGACAACACTTCATGTCATATTAATCCCACAACTCCATTTTTTTTTTTTAATTCAATTTAGGTCGTAAATAAATCTACATCGCTAGTTGTATGGTACGCGAAAAATACCAGTTTTTTTTTTTTTAATATTTGACGATATACATGTATATATCTTTCAATACAAATAATTCAGTTCATGTGTCGCCCAACTTTTAAATGTGTTGTAACACTATGATAGTCGAGTCTGGCGTCTTCCCCCCCCCCCCCCCCCCCCCCCCCCCCCCGACTCAAGGAGCCACGCTCTGCGGCCAGCGCGGATGTGGTTTCGCGGGTCCTTGGCTCCCTTGTGGTGGTCGTGTTTCCAGTCGGTGGACGGGCCATCGCCCGCTACGGTTTGTTCTCGGCCCGGGCTCGGTTACCGACCGCAACAGACTAATTTCGACACACGCACGGCGGCTTGTCCGGAACCCGAGCCCCACACCGCGGCCGGGGGGACATCGCTACCGCGGCCCGGGCCGTCGGGTCGGGTCGGATGCAGCAGAGTGGATGAGAGCAAGCCCTGCACTCCTAGCTGCGGAACTACGTTTAGCAACACAGCACGTAAACGTTCCACAGCACGCACGTGCTGTGTTGTTAACCGTACCTATGTATTAGTATAATTACCCGCCTGATTAACTAATTCAAGACTTTTTCAAGACCATTAAAAGTTTTTAAATACAATATAAAAAATTGAACATGAGCAATTACAATCTGAAATATCTCCACTATTCGCAGAGCATACATTACCTACTTCTTGAGTTATAAAGCTAAAATCATTTCATAAACACATTACATGTGATTCAAAAGCACAGTCTCCAACTTTGCAACTATTAACAAGACATAAAAATAACACAATTAAAGTTGTCAAAAAAAATAGGCACAGAAAATTTAGTATCCATGACTTCCAGCACCGCTACAGTTTATTTAGGGTCTTTCTCGTGACTTTCTTGGTCATTCCTCCAGTTTCCTTGCTTTTATGAGACATTGGTGACTATGAACACCCTGTTAGCTATTTCGTAGTTTCGTTTTGAAAATCCCAACTTGGTGTGAATAAATATAAAAATAAGAAATATTCCTTAAGCAGTTGTCAATTTGTATACGTTGTGCTGTAACATGTTTTGGTTGTAAATACCTAATATTAGGAAAAAAAATAACAATTTGTTTACAATCCCTACTTCCCTACTTGTTACTATAAAAATACGAAAGTGGGATTGTTGGTTTGTCCTTTCACGCAGCAACGGAGCAACGGATCGACATGATTTTTTTTTGCATAGAGATAGTCACGGACCGGAGAGTGACATAAGCTACTTTTTATCCGCCTGAAAAATAGACGGTTCCGGTGGGATATATCTGGAGCCTAATTCTGAAATTACTGGCTATTTGTTTTATTATTGTTCGAGCATCACGCAAAAAACTACTGGACCTATTTTGATGAAACGTTTTGATTAGACTTAAAAACTTCACATATTTAATCTCGCTACTAGGTAGAGGTAGATTTTCAGACCTGCTGTGTGTCCAAGATTTGTAGCATTGTCTGTGCCAAATGGCGTGCCCACGAAGAGGGGCGTGCACAATGAGCACCGCGAGTGTTTTCTGCCTGCAGACTGCCGTGCGAAGCAAAGCAACTCTGGCTAGTAGGCTAAAATCTTTTTCCTATCAAATTCGAAGGGTTTTTTTTTTCACCCCCGCAATTCCATGTTTGATCCGATGTGCCTGATAGTGACCTCGGGCGCAGACTTCGTACATTCGGACAATTATGTCGATACCAGCAAGTGTTTCGGGCTCGTCTAGTGAGCACGATGCCCAGAAATGATGGATCGTACTTTTCAGGTTAAAAAATATTAAGAAGTTTTTAAGGAGTCTTCAATCGTTTAAGAATTTTCAGATATATATGAATATCAATATAATTCATTTTAACTCATAGTTTACCACAGTAAAACTGTTATTACTACCCAAAAAAATATATCATCTCTTTCATTATTAACACAATAAACGCAGTCACAAAGAGTATTTAAGATGTTAAATACCATTGTGAAACACTCACAAAGTGCGTGCGCGAAACACTGCTTTTTTTGCCAGAGTTCAAAACGAATTACCTAATTAATTATACATAAGATACAATGTATTATTATTTTTTTTTTTAATTTTCATGCGACAAGTTTATTAGGGAGTTTTATAGGAAATGTGAAATTTAAGAATACATTTTAAGGGCTTAAGGAATTAAATTCAAATTAAGGACTTTTTAAGTGAAACTTATATTTACTTGGCGTAATAAAAAACTAACTTCAATCTTGGAAACAATTAATAGATATAATAAAGGATTAGAGTGATATTATAAATACGGTTGTTAAAGTATTGATTCAAATTAAAAATTAAATAAATACTCAGTATTCAATATTAAAATAAACACTGTATAGAATTAATTATTACATTTAGTAAAATACACGAGATAAATTAATTAAAAATGAAAATTAATAATCATGTTTAATGTTTATTCTAATTTATTATTTTAATTATTTATTAAATAATAATGTAATAATTGATAATTCAAATAAATTTTATACACGGGAAAAAGACATCACTTATATAAATACACTTGAAAAAATTCATAACAATTTCTATCACTATTATTCAGAATAAAAGTTTTAATTATATGGAACAGTATTCAATTCCAATCACAATATAGTTTAAAAACACACATATAATTTATAATTGTATGTGTTCTTTTATTCAAACTGTGAAAATTTAGTTGCATGGTTCGCGCATATCATTAAAATTGACTGTCAACATTTTTTCCATGGCGCACCTAAAGAAGTATAACTTCAAAAAAAATACTATAAATATATTAACGATGCACCAGTCTAACCATCATTTTAAATGAAAATTCTGACGCACATTTCAGTAAATTCGCGCCCACGACGCGATTTTATATATATATATATATATATATATATATATATATATATATAAATCGGGAAATCCGACGTCCTTTTAACCTGTCGCACTGACGTCACACGCGTGTCGAATGTGATTGGCTGGGCTCGCGTCGCTCTACCAGCGCAACGAGAGGCGAGAGCGTTAATGGGGTGCCTCCCATTTTAGGTCAAGATTTTATATTTACAGTAATTACAGATAAAATTGTATATTTTTATAATTGTTTAACTTTCACGAAATGAAAAATATATACAGCGCATACATTTTGCATAATTAGCTGCCAAAGTAATTTTTTTAGCGTTTTTGTGTTGTACAAATAAAGAGATTTTTATTTATTGCAGAACTGAAACTTTTTAGGTTTAACTGCAATGAGACTGGCTGCTTCAAGAAATGGTTTGAATTTCTTTCAGAAAATATTAATTATATTTACCTGGCATTTAAAAATTCTCAAATTTGTTACTATTTTGACAGCCAAGAAACATGAAATGAGTTTTCGTGATAGAAATGCAAACCCTAACATGAAGTAGCCAGTGGCATTGCAGTTAAACCTAAAAAGTTTCAGTTCTGCAATAACTTGAATTTTCCTTATGTGTACAACCCAAATGCATTAAAAACGTAACTTTAAAAGCTAATTATGCAAAAAGTATGTGCTGTATATATTTTACATTAAGTGAAAGTTAAACAATTGAAAAAGTCTAAAAGTTGTTCAGTGATTAATATAAACATAAAATCATGACCTGAAATGGGAGGCACCCCCATAAAGGCGAGCAAGGCGCCGCGCCGGTGCACAAACTTCCGTATCAAGAGTGAGAAACTCCCGCGATGTTTGAAACAAGGCCAGGGCCAAACATGAAACCAGACGGAGCTGGTTCTCACACGCGAAGCCAGTTTGCCCGCGGGAAGCTTCTGCGCGCGTCACTGCTGGCCAGTTTGCGGGTGGAATGTAGCGCCAGCTGCGTCACTAAACAGGTGCAGAGAACCCGTCCACACGTGGCAGGGTCGGCCTGACGCGCCTCTCGTGACGCTCGTACCGCAAGGTAATTTATGATAAACACCTTCTACAGTTAACAAAAAAAAAATCACAACGAACATTCGGAGCTTGAAACACACACAAATGTATGCATATGAATACCGTAGGGCCGTCGAGGAGATACGGAGACACATGGACGCAAATCTGTGGTATTCCCAGAGCGAAGGGGGGGGGGGGGGGGGGGGAGTGGGGAGAGGCGAGAGTTTTTCACGCGGGGTTAACCGACACATCTCTGGATACGGTGCTTGTATGTTGTATACTGTCCATAATTTGGCCAACATGCATGCAACAAGCAAAAAACTTTATAAAGTATACAGAAAGTTTTTCATAAGACATAGTTCTGACAAGAAACCCGTTTCAAATTCACGGTTTTGCAAGCACAATCGCCCCCTTAACCCTCCCCTCCCCGCAGTGAGGGAGAGGAGGGTTAATTCCAAGGAAATGGGGAACCGACGGGGAGAGGGGGGAGGGCAATATCCTCGGTTGAGTCCCGAAATAATTTTTAATGCTTGCGTTTATCACGATAGGACAAAAATTACTATTATATTGCTAATATTATTCTTTTGAAACTTTAAAAGTTCATGCGATTTTTTCCAGGTCACGTTTTCAATTATACCCACGGTAACGTTTAGTCTGAAGATTTTTTTTTTTTACGTGAAAACGTTACTCGCTCGTCACAGTGATAGTAGGTCTAACTAGTGCTGACAAAATACCGTCTGATTTTAATAGCTAATAACTACGAGACTAATAATGCGTCAGCAATAGTTGAACGCACAATGGATAGATCATGTCCGTTAAGAGTTAGTCGCGCAGTATTTGTTTTGCCTGTGACGTCATTGTGTCAGTGTAGGCGCATGTGTGATTGTTTAAATTGATAATTAAATTACATATTAATATTAAACACTTGTTATGATTTTATCCCGAACTGCTCCTGACTTATTTATTAATATTTTTTTTTAGTTGTGAGGTTTGAAAAAGTGTACATTAAGTAATATGGAGAGATGCCTGACAAAATTATTTTACCCCGGGTCCTTAATTTCTCTCGGCAGCCCTGCTTATAAATGACAAAGTTTTTTACGATAACCTAGGGCACAATTAAGAGCGGACACTGAATATAAAATCGATAGCAGGAAACGATTATTAAATATAAAAAAGCAGCGCGAGGGTTTTAATTATTAAGAAAGGAGCGCATGTAACTCAGTACACGTGATAGAAGTGAAACTTCTTTAGCAATTCAAACCTCGACTCGTAAGTATATCGTAAGGGATAAAACGGCAGACAGAGAGAAAGAGAGCAAGAAGACAAAATTCTAAACAAATATTACTCATTGTTGAAATATAAACACCATGAAGAAAAACTGTGCGTGTTACTGTTTCTTCAAACATTTTTTTTTTTTTTTTTCAGTTTGGAACACGCCAAATCTCTGAATGAAAAATGACATTCATAACAGTTAGCGCTATCTATGAGGGTAATGCAGGGACTGTCTCAACAACGCTCTCTACACTGCTGGTTGAACAAGGAGGAACGCGAGCGCGCTGGTGGCAAATATAAAATTCAATGCACTCACAGCTGATTGTATATGATACCTATATCTATTTTCTGAAACAAGCGCATGCGCACAATCTCTGTCTTATTCTTTCGTTCATTTAACTCTTTTTTTTTCTTTCTTTTTGCGTGGGACGAATCATCGCACAAAGGAAGAACGAAAATTAGCCCAGAAACATACATAGAATAGTTCTTTATATCTCTTTGGCCAAGTATCTATTCTCTATCCTTTTCGCGGCAGAAACGTTTCACAACAATGCTTCACGAAAACGTTGCATTAACATTCGGCCTTGGAATTTCTCATCGCGCCCAAAGAAGTTTCACTTCAAAAATTACTAACGTTGGGTCAGGAGGGCTGTTTGGGTTCCCAGTCATCGCTACGGGGAGATGGGGCGTACAGTGCAAGATGATACTGCAGCGGTTCGCCGTAGCCTTCCACCTTACGGAAATACAGGGAGGAAATCTCAAGTGAAAAATTCCCGACGCGGCTAAGATTATTCTAACCACACAGCCAACAGGTCCGCAGACAACGTTATGTAAAACATTTAAATCCAACCTTCAATATTCACCAAATGTTCAGTTTTCCTTGCACACATGTGGGATTTTGTAAAACATAAGCCGAGGCAACCCCGCTTGTGAAACCACTTTTATAGCCTCTTGGGGCTTTTGCTTCACAATTTCATTGTTGTTTGCTCAACACAGTCTTCATGGCTATATCCTTTTTATATCAGCTATTATCAAAATAAACTATGCAAAGATGATAAACCATATTCACAAAATCTTTGAGCCAACTCTCTCACTGATACGCGTTTTATTAAAACCCTTTCTTAGCGACTCAAGCTCGATTGATATTGAAATTCAAGTTAAACTGCGAAATTAAAGTTACACAGCACCTTTGTGAGAAATTTAACTAATTAGCAATTCCGTTCTTACTCAGAAACAAACACAGATACTCTTCAAAATACATAGACACTTCTACAAAAAAAAATCAAGTTACAGTAAGGTATAGCAATATTTTCCTCCCTTTCGTCGACTTTGGTCTCATTGATTTAGCATTCTTAATCATTAGAAAATATTGGTTTACCAACTGCTTCCTAGAGCCTCCCTGCCACGATGGAATTTCAGGGCAAGTTACAGACTGTGTTTGAGAACTTGCATTGCCTCCTTTCTCCTACTTGCTTGATATCGTAACAGGTTAGCCACGCATCCTGCCACGAGTTAATTACTGCTCCTAAAGAACCAGCCACTGACGGAGAAGAGAGCTTCAGCACTGCCACACGCGTCACCAATTGTAGCCAGCGCTCGCGCGAGCTCAACAGCGTTTTCCTGTTTCTGCTGCGAGGCGCGCGCGCGTGTGCGTGTGCGTGTGCGTGTGCGTGTGCGTGTGCGTGTGCGTGTGCGTGTGCGTGTGCGTGTGCGTGTGCGTGTGCGTGCGCGTGTGCGTGTGCGTGTGGCCAGGGGCGTAGCCAGGGGGGGAGGGTTTAGGGGTTCAACCCCCCCCCCCCTTAGCACCGAATCTTTGATTAATTTCTTATTCATCACTCAAACAAATTTCATATTAAAATTAATTAAAATTTTTACCATTACAATATTTAAATTTAAGTACCGAAAACTGCTAAAACAGCACTATTTTACACCTTAAAATCCAAATTTTCCTGGGGGAAGACCCCCCCGGACCCCCCGCTTTGATACGGGAGGGGGGGGGGGGGCATGCTTCTTAACACCCCCCATACACAAATCCTGGCTACGCCACTGTGTGTGGCCCTGGCTCACAGGACAGTCTTATTTCAACGATAAAGCAAACGTTCAAGAAACGGTACATGTCATTACCTCTAGTCACCTGAACTATGTAATGTAGTTTTATTTTTAGTTGTTTTAATTATTATTGCATTATTACTAAAATGCTAATCAAGGCCAATATAAATTATTATACATACAATAATTGTGTGTTTTAAAATATAAAAGTTGTAGCGGGAACTTTATCAGTAATTTTCAGTATTCCTTGAGATATTGAAGAAATATTACATTTACGAAGAAAAAAAAATGTACTGGCCTAAGAACAGTTTTTCAAGTGTATACAAGAAGAGATCGCTCAGTTCCGAATGGAGATGATCTTGACCATCGTCTGTTACATGCTTCCTGAAAAGACTATTTGCGGCAATTCGCGGCAGCTTCTACCAAGAACCACTTAGTGCGAATTAAGTCACGGTGCTTGCGGTGCCATGCCATTCAATGTGTTGATAGACATTCCAGATATTTACAAAGCTACAAAAGCCAACATAGAAATACTCTACAGTAGTAGCTGGCTAAGCACAGCCCACTGAATGCGTTGCTAAACAGGACACAAAAGACGACCTTATAAATGAAAATATTTGAATGCGAATGTTACCCAACTTGTGCAGCTGTAACCTTAGGAATTTGTGGTGAAACAACTGGTGATTTAGACTTTAATTGATAGGATACGGGACTGAGGCACGAAACAGGAACTTTGGCTGCCCCGAAACACACGACCATAAGATGCTACCGGCCATGCCTTGAAATCCGAAGCAGTCAAGCCGACGTCACAATGGTATGCGAAAGGGTGCAATGTGGAAACGGAGAACGTGTATGATAAGCCTAAACATATCAAAAACCTGGCATCGGTCAAAGGAGCACCCTAAGTTTCAGTGGTAAAACTACGCGAAAACGATAGTGGGTTTGTGGGAGAGAAATGTGATCTTAATAGAATCTGCAGATATCTCAAAAATTTGATACACAAGATACTAGAAAGAAAAAGAAAAATTAAGCAATTCATGAAAATTCTTTAGCCTGACAATATTGGAAACAGGATCTCTCAGAATGAGAGACCAGTGATTAACCACCGCAACACATCGCTCCTAACGACCGATTCACCTCAGCTGGACTTACGACCCCAGCATCGTGCTACAGAGTTGCAAATGCATTTCTATTTAAACTCTTATACATTGTGCAAAAGTTTTTCCAAATAAATCAACCTTGTGATCAAATTGTTCGGAAAAAACATTCAAAATAAACGTTTATATAGCACTAAGCTTAATATACATATAAACATGCGCCTTCGTTTTCAAGTACATTAAATTTATTCCTTATGACTGCATTTTGCTGAACGTAAAAATTATAAATGAACCCGACGCTACAGGAACAAAGAGTGGTTGGTGCCCGCCACAGTTTTGGTCAACGGTCGGGAGCCTAGAGAAGCTGTTGAAGCCAACTGCCTCGCGGCACTAGCCTAGTCAGGGGTGTATCTGTGTAAGTACGTCGTTCGCTGGTGTTTCTAGCGCGCCATTGCATCCAAGCGCAAGACTGTGGACTATCGCCCAGTCTTCTCATCGTACATTGGGCAACTATAATATTTGAGCTGTAACCATAACATTATATGGCGAAAAAAAATTAGGATGAAGGTGTAATTTAAGTCCCGTAAGTGCTTTAAAGACGTTTTTCATGCCTAAAAATTACTACGAAAACACGCATTTTGGCCATTTTCTCTTTTCTGAAATTACCGTGTAATGCTTTTCGTAAAAAGACCCCACTCCGATATGTTGAGCACACCGTTAAGGTTTTGCGTCATCAGAGACGGGCGGGTCATGGAATGGTGAGATGGAACAGCGGCGTGATTGACTGTCGAGGGGAAGCCCGCCGGCTCAATGGCAGCGAGCCTTGGTGGTTCTCCGCCGGGAATCCAACCCGGCAGGCCTTGAAGAACGCGCGCCAAAAGAAGAAAAAAAGCCCGCGAAGCACGAGCCGGGGATCGAACCCGGGAGCGCCTCGCAGGGAGAAGCGAGGAGGATTACCGAGGGCAATCCTGTCTGCCGCTGCCGACGACGGCCTTCTGCACGCAGCTGCGGCCGAACATGTTGGCGGTGTTTCGACGGCCACCTAACTACACATGCCGCGCGGGAACAGGTATATATACATTGAAGGCCAGGTCGGAACCACCCCAACCCACCACTGTCTCAGTTACGTCACGCCCGGTTCTCTCAGTGGGCGCGTTCTGCAGTGCTGCCTCGACCACTCGCCGGCCATGTTTAACGATCTTGTTGTACGGACTTTAATGACCTTTTGGCTTTGCATCTCATCAGCGAATTCTTTCGAGAAGAGCACACTGCAAACATGGTGAACGGAAATCGCGGAAAGAATATGCTATCATGGTAGGCTGGGGACAAATCTGTAGGATTCGCTAGGAGGGAGGGGCGGAAATTTGCAAGCGAAGAGGGGAGGGAGGGTGCGGCCTGAGAGTTTTGCGCGTGGAGTGAACCGACACAAGTCATCTCTGGATAAGGTGCTTGTAGGGTAAGGTAATGTAATATCGTGATATAGTTATTATCGTGATAAATATTCAGTGAGCCGAGTCTCTGCCTGCCGACTAAACGTAGTTGTGTTTGTAGCCGATAGATAGCACAAGAAGCCGTCTTCACAACGGAACTATAATCTGCAACAAAGGAGCGCTGGGAAAATGCTGGAAGAACAGTTTGTGATCAAGAGTCTTTTTTTGAGGTGATTCTACAGCTTGCACGACAGCTATATCTTAATGAATTTATGGAAATTTAAGTATTTTGTTAAGATGTTATTATAATAGATTTAATAACTGAAAGTTGTAGATAATTTTACATGTTTCAAATCATTTGTTCAGTTTAAAGCTTGTATGAGATAACACTAGCAATTTTGAGAAATATTTAAGGTTTTTGTTGTTTTTGAGGACACGTTTAAATTTAAATAGCAAAAACCTTTTTTTAGTAAATTATTTTGCATTCAAATTAAAAATTTAGCAGTTTTGAAGCAGTGGAGTTGTAATGTTTACTCTGTATACAATTTTGCGATTAAAAAAATATTTAAAATTATCACGATATTACCATTCCATTTTTTTAAAAAATAACTAGTTATTTTCTAGTCACCGCTTTGTAAAATGTAATTATCGGCATAAATGACATATTCTAATATATTATTTTTTTCAGGTTTATTTCAGTATGGCTCCCACTAAGAAGAGAAAAAATGATTTGGGAAAGGAAAAGCTTGGTATCGAAGGTAAGAAACCAAGTGAAAAGGCAAAAACTAAATGTCGTCGTCAGTAAGAATATAAAGCTTTGGTTGCTGCTGCAAGTAAAGTAAGGGAGCAAAATATTACTTTATTTATAAAGCCTCCAAAGAATTTGGGGTCCCTTGGTCAACTCTGAAAGATTTTCTGGCCCAAAATGATGATGTGCAACATTCTCACGCACCTAAACTGGGGCGCCCTTTTGCCCTGACTGCTGAAGTAGAGCAACGTGTTTACCACTATGTAATTGAGATGCAAGAATTAGGATTCGGTCTTACAGTTTTGCAAATAAGAAAATTGGCATATGACTTAGCCAAAGCCACTGAAAGAGAAAAATACTTAAATCCAGACAAAGGAACCGCTAGCAAATGTTGTTGGTCTCGATTTAAGACTACTTACAATTTGACACTCAGAGCACCAGAAAATGTTTCTGCATACCGAGCATCTATGGCCAATCCTACTTTAATTAAGGGCTATTTCTGCAAATTATATGAACTCTTAACAAAACTGGGAATCAAAGACAATGCTAGCCGTATTTGGAATGTAGATGAAACAGGCATGTAATATGTTGTCAAAGCTGGCAAAGTTGTGACGAAAATTGGTAAACGCTTTGTTTACAAACGAACATATGGAGAACATGCAATGACTCACACCTTGGTTGGTTGTGCATATCTACGATGATGGTTCTTTTCTGCCTCCTTTTGTTATCTTCAAAGGTGTGAGGTGGAATGAGGATCTGGTTAAAGGTTATTTGCCTGAATCTAAAACTAAATTGGCATCCAAAGGCTGGATCAATAGTGAAATTTTTATAGAATGGTTACAATTTTTTATTAACTGTGTTCCTGCTGCAATACCATTGGTTTTACTTCTTGATTCTCACAGCTCACACATCACTCCAGATGTTTTGCTTATGGCTCGAAACAATAGTATCTATTTATTTACATTTCCTGCGCACACTTCTCATTTGTTACAGCCATTGTATGTCGGAGTGTATAGATCACTCAAGAGTCACTGGAACTAAGAACTTAATGCATACATTAGAGAAACCAAGCAGGTATAACTTTTATGAAATATTTAATCCTGCTTTCTTGAAAAGTTTCACATGCATGAACTTAAAAAATGCTTTCAAAAAATCTGGAGCATGTCCCCTTAACTATGATGCTGTTTCAAAAGAAGCATATGCACCATTTAAATTAACAGACACAAGACTAGAGATCCCAGAAACTTCATCTGAAGAGATTATCATACCTTCTGAAATAAACACTCCGCCTCCAAGAAAGGTCTCTGCTGAAGAAAGAGTTGACAGCCTTCTGAAGACCCCGAAAGCTCAGAGAACAAGGCCAGCACGCAAAAGGAAAGGCGATTCTTCAGCAAAATGTCATACATCCCCTGAAGAACCAGTATCTGGGCCCTCAACAACAAATAAAGAGAGTGATAGTGAAGACTGGGTGTGTGGAAATTGCCATGTAAATTATTCTGCAGATGTCAAAAAATGATCAGGTGCTGCTTGGGTTCAGTGTTCATTTTGTGTCACCCCATACCATATAAAATGTCAAAATGGTTCAACTGATGACGATGTATATATGTGTGATAATTGTGCTGAAGAGTAATCAGTCCGTGAAAGCGATTAGTCTGGTCAATCTTGAGAAACCGTGTAAGTTTTTAACACTTTTTTTTGTCACGATATTACCTACCTACTGCCACGGTATTAACTACACTATCACGGAATTACCTGTGTATGTTGTTCTGTTTTAAATTATTTACCATTATTATTACAGTCACAATAAAAATATATTATTGTCTGCTGAATGTTCAAAAAGGATCATATATTGGTATCCGTAATGCAGGATCTTGTATTTTTTCATAAATTTGTAATAAAGATTATTGTAAAAATATCACGATAATACCTTACCTTACCCTATGTTGTGTACTGTCCACATGTTGGCCTATATGCATACAATAAGCAGAAAACTAAACATAGTTTTGACGTTAACGTTTATCAAAGCCGTCTCAAGCGCAAGGATGCCCCACAATTAGGAGAATCTTAATTCCGGGAGGGGGGGGGGGGGTTTGCCCCATTCCCGGGATCTACGCCCATGATGGTAAGAATCCATCCTAACATTGGCCTGGAGTGACTTTGAGAAAATATGGGAACCCCCCCCCCCCCCCTCCTTTCCAATAAAATAAATAACTGTACTGGATTCGAATATGAGTCCTTCCCACTGTAAACCTAATTTTTGCCACTTCTTAGGTGGAGTACTGAATTCAGGGACTTCGAGAGGAGGGGCAAGGAAGGGGAAGGGCACAATTCCCGGGGCCCGGGGACTTGGGAGATCCCGGTTGAGTTTCCAGTACTTTTTTTTTTAGTTCATATGTTTACTCTGATTAGGACGTACAAGTATTTTGATAATATAATTCATTGGAAACCTTAACAGTTTATGTTATACATGCAGATCACATTTATAGTTATGGTCATGGTAAAGTTTAGTCCTTAATATATATCGTGGGGTTTGAAAAATTTGTCCATTAGGTAATGTAAGGGGTCCGGCTAAATTATTTGCTCCCAAATCCTTAGTTTCTCTTGACGGCCCTGATATAATGTGGACTACGGTTTTAAATTGTAAATTTAGTAACAAGAGTAGGCTACTTATAAAAGTACTGATAAACCTACCCTTCCCCTTCCCACATTAAAAAAAAATTGTAACATTTAATAAATTATAAGCCATGCGAAAGACAAACAATTTTTTTTTATTACGAGATGCTGGTGGTAGCTGTGAAAAGAATCGGTAGGGAAGCCCCACCCGCCACATATGTAGCCAACGACGATGAACCAGGTTGAGAAAGCGCTCTGCGTGCTTGAACGGTTCTCCCTAGTAAACATATTTTAGCGCACTGGGCTAATGGCCACGTACTGCAGCTAGTTGATGGGTGGAGTGAAATCTCTGAACTTATGTTAGAAGGAGAAGAAGCAAGGGAGAGGCTAACTGGAGGATTGGCGGGGAAGGCTCTTTGGACATTGCATCTGCTGGAGCCCAGTTGCTGCGTTATCTGCGAACAAGGTCACGGAAAGGCGGGGGGACTGTCTACCGCTACATACACCAACAGGATCAAATTCTTGTATCGCTTTGCTTGCTTTCCGACAGTTTTTATTAATTGAAAAATAAGATTAGTGTTGCGCTCCAGACTATATATATATATATATATATATATATATATATATGAATTGTAAACAACTTTAATTCGTGTTTAAAAGTGTTTTTTTTTTTTTAATTCGCATAGTACATAATTTAAGAGATTTGCATTCATTACAAAAAAAACTATGTCAGCAAAAATCAACGAATAGCTCGTGGCTTCAAAACGTCGAAGGCTACTTAATAAAGTTCATTAAATCACGCACGAGGTGTGCGGTGTGTGAAAACGAGTGACTGGGGAAGCAACATTTTATTTTTAAAGTGCAATTGATTATTTGCCATTTTAGAAGATTAATCGTAAGTGACATAAGTAGTGGCCATCAATAAAACTGTGTATTGTAATAAAATCTTTAATTGGGCTATCCTTTACGAACCCTGTAAATCGTAATATTAAAGTGATGAATGTTTTTTATTCACGTACAGTTGCATATTTATAAAAATCTTCCGGACCGCGACATAAAATCACGTCTTACTAATAGATTTTTTTTAAAACTGGGAATAATAAGATGAAAAAATTAATTATTTTAACTCGTGTATATATATATATATATATATATATAATTAAAATGGCAATAACTAAACTACAAAGGAATTTTTAACCTACTTCCTGAAGAAAAAGTGCAAGTCAAACTTACCTCCCAATTCTGTGAAGAACAAAATAATGTCGGCAAGAAAATGTTCGCACCGACATAGGGATGAGCGTTATTTAACGTAGCTGTTATTTTTTAACCGTTATCAAATAATAACAGTTACGTTATTGTTCTCATCGATTATCATAACAGTTACCAAGAACGATCACTAAAATCTGGAGAACATCAAGCAGCCGAGCACACAACCTATCGGCACTGAAAAGAACTCAGCTCCTTGTTCCAACGTCATTCCCGTTCGGTATACTGTTCCCAGTTCTTGAATAACAGTTTAGCACTTTGTTGATATTTGTGTCCCGATTTGAGTTAATGAATTAACAGCCTAATAATGTACGAACCAATTAATTATTAATTATGTACATCAATTTTGTGTTTTATTTGTTAAAGTGACTGTAAAATACTTGGTATAAACTACTTAGAACAAATTGCTAACTGTTTATTGGGGCCTATATTATATATAATATTTATAAGTAAGAAAATGTATATTGTATAATATTTTGTAAATATTCCTTTTTTATGATAAACTTCAAATTTTAAATAAAATTTATGTACTTAGTTAAGATTCGCGTTATTTACGATAACCTTATAAACGGTTATGAGACCATAACAGGTTTCGTTACGTTTCTGTGTTATCAAGAACGAGAACGAAAGAATCGAATTCTAGACTGCTACAGTAGCGCATACGCCCGATCTAGCGAGCAAATAAAATACTATAACTTCAATTCCTGTACAAATGCTAGGTGTCGCCATATGTACATTTCATTAACTAAAGACCTGGGAAGACTTTTGTTTATCTTATTTAAAGTAATGATTGGAAAATTTAACAAATGAAACAGAGTTTTTAAATTATTAACTTACTATCCCACGTTTAGTAATCCATACTTGTTCGCTCTAACGAATTCTTGAAAGTCTTTTTTGGGATACGTTTTTCGCAGTTCTTGTGATCGTTACATACTATCGATTCTCAAATTCTGAAGAAACGAATCTGGTGATACCGCTATTTACACAGTTCTCGTTGTTCAATAACAGTTTAGGAGTGGAGTTCTTGGGAACTGTTTATTATACCCAGTTCTGGACAGTTCTTGCAATCAATATATAGCTGAAAATGTAACTTTTTTGAATTACAATGCAGGCTGGTTGATGAAATAAATTTCCTATATTTCCTATATCCTAACTGCATATTGGATATTGTTTTTTTAAAAAAAATGCTTAGTAGATACCTGGTTTTAAAGTTTTGTTGCTTTCATACGATATGATTTTAAAAACCTATCATTATTTAAATTTGTAACCAAAATTAATTAATTATACTATAAATATTCAATCCCGCATTTTTTTGGGCTTATGTTACAATATAGTGGTCTTGTTATAACAGAATTGACAGTTAATATGAGTTTTACCAGAATTCTCAAATAACAGTTATTCAATAACAGTTTAAATATCCTGTTATTCACCAAGAACTGTTATGAAAATAACTGTTACAGAAACATAACCATTTAGATCATCACTACACCGACAACACATTGTCAACTTTCAATTCTAGGCCTCAGATCGGGTTTAGTTACACAATATACTTTACGGACACGGCATATTACTATTTTCTGGCACTTATTACATGTTTACCATTTGATTTTTCAGCATATATATATATTTTTTTAACGGCTAATATTGCACAATATGATTAATATTTGAAAATAAACGAACTGGGATCCTGTTCCGAGCTTTTATAGAGACTGTTTATGTGTGGTATTGATTTTTTAGATGTTGCAAAAGCGGACTACATGTGGATTCAGACGTCATGCTTATTCAGTCACGTTGAAGTCTACCTGAGTTCACATATGATCGGAGTTTGGGTGGTATAGAAGAACTCAGTGTGCACTCACTGACTGTTGTGCTCACTGTATCAGTGAATGTATATCTGGAATTAATTTTTAACCTAAGTACGTTATTTGGTGCAGTATTTAAGCTGTCAAAGAAGGTTCAAAAGATGGCTGCATTGATATTTTATGAGAACTACATTTTTGTCTGAAAAAAAGATACACCCCTAAATATATCACTGCTATTGTTGGATTTTCTATACAAATTATAAAAACCTTTCTTGTTTCGTCACTGTCACTAACTAGCTGGTCTTGTATCATACGAAAAATTGTATTTTGTGTATTTATACACGGCATTCAGCTCAGTACTTGTGATGAAATGTAATTTAACTACAGCAACACGCTTACTGGAAATAATACACTACATTTCACTTGTTTTTATGCTGTTAATAACTACACTACACACGAGCAAATTTCAATAGACATAAAACTCAGGAATGCTGCATAATATTTGAAATGTGTGTACAACACTAACAGAAATTTAAGCAAATAAAATCATTACTTTTTACTCAATAGGTATTTTATATTGTTACGAACTTATATGGGGGAACTGGGTTCATAAAAGATAGCCCAATTAAGTAATTTTAGAGTATTAATTATTAATATTTATAGTACTAGTCAATAATTGTGCTTACAAATGTTTGATCACCAATCACTTGCACTTAAAAATGCATATTCACAAGTCACTCAATGTTTGTCAAATTCCACAGCTCGCACTCCTCACTGGAGCTAGGCTCGACAGTGATTCTCCCCTTACCTCGCGCCTGTCCTCACACACACAAACAGCCTCGCGCCACTCAGTCGCACTCTCACGGTCCCGTCGCACCACTCTCGAGGGGGTCTCTCAACCTCTTCGCCGATGTCGCACTTCCCTTCGCTCGCGGAACTCTCCGAACTCTCCAAACTGCCGCGGAGGCCGGCGTCGCTGTTTATATACCCTCGTGTCCTTCTCGAAAGGACGAGAGCGGCCGCGAAGAGTCGCGTCATCCCGGGCCGACCCGACCGCCCGAAACATCGAGAATGGCCCCCAAGTCACGTTCTCCAAGCACGGCGGCATCCTCTGTAGGCCCGCAGAATTCCCAGGCCGCTAAAAGTGTCAATGACAATAGTCCGAGGTGGGACAATGAGCGGGTAGCGGAGGGGGATGGGTAGCGATACCCTTGTTATCCGGCCCGGCACGCGTGGCATGTGTGACGTCAGATCCCGTGCGGGGCCGCAGCCAGATTCGCCGGAAGGCCCACTCAGGTACCAGGCACGCACCGCGGCCTTGCCTGCTAACATGTAACAATATACGTGAACTATGCTTTCATGTAAATTAAGCCATATTAGTTAGCAAAGAGGAAGGGCATATGTATTCAGTTTTAATAACACACCCTCCGAATCACAAAAAGACGAAACAAATGAACGGCTTTCGTAACACTACATTTAGATAATTCATTACGTTAAGTGAGTGTAATACAATTCATAAGACAGTTTCTTAAAACTACACACGCGATTATCAAAACATAATCACACGAAAATTCTATAGTATTTCATGTTAACTTAAAAATCGTCAATATTTGCCAAGTTAATTGCATGCTGAAACAGCAAAAAAGACGCGATTTTGATTTAATTTAACTAGGGATGGGACGAATCCACATTTTGGTCGAATCCGAATCCTTGTTCGAATCCTCAGTGTTTGTCATCGAATCTCGAATCCCAGTCCCACACTAACCTTCACCACATGTTATTAAAACAAAATCCCACATTTATTTTAAAAAATTAAATAGGCCTATGTATTAAAAAAAATCACATGTGTATTAATAAAATTATAAAATAAGTGTATAGTGTATACACCTGATATAAAATAGAGACAAATAACCTCAAAAACCACACACGTAAGTTTGCATCTGTCTAATTCTCTGTTAAATTAATCCTTCCTATGTTTTCAATAAAATACGTTTGTATAACAGACACCATTTAAAAAAAGTTACGTTTTTTTCTGCAATGTTATATTATTGAAGGTTGGAAATGATAGAGTAGTTATGCTAATTGACAAAATGCAGCGTAGTTTATCTTATGTTTGTGCCATTTCCGTTACCTTTATAATATAGTTTAGGTATACAATTTTCTAGAGCTGGACGAACCTCAGTTCTCTGGTTTCGAACCGAGCCGAACTGAACCTCATACAGAAATAATTGTTTTGAATTAAAATGAACCGATGAGCAGCATTTTGGTCTAACTGAGTGGTGAGAAAGAAAGGTTCTCAAGCCATATGTAAAATTAAAACCTTATATAGCTTAGCTTATATATATACCAACTTTTAATTTATGAAGAAGTTCCAGCATTTTGGTCTTTAACTGAGTGGTGAGAAAGAAAGATTCTCCAGCCATATGTAAAATTAAAACATTATATCGTGAAGAAGTTACATCTAAATTTCAAAAAGACTATATTCCTTTTTAAGTGTACACTAACCTTCGTTTAAAAAAAATATTATAAAGATGACGAACATTCAGCATAAGGCCACATAACATATTTTTGTGGTAGACATAACCTAACATTTTTAATAAGTAAAACTTTTTAATAGGACATCAAAAAAAAGGCGAATGTGAATTAAGTTACCTATCTACATTACAAAACCCGCTGACTGCAGTTGCTGTTTTCTTGGAAGAATGCTGCTCGTTAGAAGAAACTTTAGACGTTTTTTTTGGGGTGGTTCTGGATCATCCAGGTCGTCATTATCTTTTCTCCATTTGGAAAACTTAAACGACGTTAGCCTGTTCATCGCAAATCACCTCAAGAACAATAATATTATAAACGTAACGTAAAAAGTGTGGTTTAAAAAATTTGCGTAGGAAAAAAGAAAACACGAGAAATAATGAAAGCTGCCGCGACTACGCTAGCCAAATTAGTACCGTACTGTAAAATTTACTGGACCAGTACTTTTAATACACAAGATTAAATTAATATTTTCATTACCTGACTGTTATAACCAAAAAGGCCAAAGAAAATAAATACATCCCAGTAATTTAAAATACGTAATTTACGTAATCATTTCCTACCGCATTTGTCTTGTGTTAACTTGATCACGTTAGTTTTGCCGAAATACGAGAGTTCTCGTACATGCGCTTTAGTTTAACGTATGGGGTACGCAATTTTTGGTGATTTTACAACACTTATCGTACACGCACTATAGTTAAAGGTATAATATACAATACCTTTGGCATTTGTACGATAGTTTATATTACGTAGTACGACATATGCATACAAAATTCTCTAAAGTAATCAAAAAACAAAGCGCGCCCATATGAAAAAATGCTATGCGAGTTATGCGACGATTAATAATTTTTATTTTATTTTGTCTGAGCTTGAAACTTTGAGGCGACGATTATGCGATAAAAGTCGGAATATTACAAGTAATAGAATTTTGTTGAGCTGTTTTGTGAATGGTCTCTAATGGGGGTTAGAAAATTAGAAAAACGTAATTTTTTTTAAACGAACTTTCGGTTTTTCGAATATATTTTAAGAGGTTTCGAACCGAACCGAACGTAAGGGTTCGGTTCGGTTCGAAATTTTCAAACTTCGCCCAGCACTACAATTATCAGTTACTACCTAAAACTCTTAAAAACCCACCTCGAATCCCACCTCGGATCCTACGAATCCTCGAATCCATAGGATTCGGTATATTCGACGAATCCAAGATTCGAAAATCCCATCCCTAAATTTAACTAACTTCTGCAAAATCGTGTACAACCTAGCATGAGGAAAGTAACCAAATTCGCTCTTGGATTTTGCGTTACAATTTTATACCTCGCTTAGCAATTAACTTAGAGTTTGCTTCGCTTGGTAGAACACGGAAGATAAGTCACCTCCAGGTGTTAAAGGTAGCAAATTTAAAATGAATTTTGAAGAGGGGTTCAAAGTATCTGAACAAGTTGTTGACTTTTCTAATAATCCATCGACATTTCCCAAACGGTCTCCTCCTCGTACTGAGCTATCCTAGCTGATCTCCCATGTAGCTGACCCTCGGCATCGGGACGTCGAGCTCGGAACAAATGTCTGGGTTACCCAGAATACTTGTATTTTGTTTTAACTCATGCACATTTAGCTTTATTTACAATTTCACGAATGTAAAATCATTTATTTCATATCGCTACAGCTTGCCGCTAAAGCAACAGACGAGAAACTCGATCACAAAAGCGTTTAACTTACACACGCTCTTTAACCATAATTAGCGTACCATACGGCAAATATGCAAGAATTATTACACGTAGATGAAGTATTAAAATTTAAAGAAGTTTTAATGCAAAATAATTCATTTAATTAAAATTATTATTTGCAAGGTTATTTCTTGTACGTTGTGATGTATTGGCAATATTGATTTAATTTTATTTTTGAATAAATCAATTTTAGTTATTAAAATTTTCAATTGGTTTATAGCATACCTTGCCTAATCAAGTTGCAGGGATAAGACTCAAAGTATACATAATCTTAATTGAAGATTACGATTGTTTATAGAGCTAATTTTAAAATTGTTAATATTTTTGTGATAAATGACATATTGTCCATAATTACATATGTTAAAATAAGTTTGTAACATTACTTTTATGAAAATACACAATAAAAGATTAGCGAAACCATATTTGTATGATCAAATATTAATTTTTTTTTTCATGTTCTTATTAGGTACAAATGTGCGCGCACGCAATGCTATGGAAACCCATTCGAGTTGTCTTAAGTTTGCGCGCGTGTCAGCAGTTTTCTTCCTCTGGCATCGTGCGCGCGGCAGGCCGCCATGACGGTAGTGAGCAGTATAGTTACATACAAACTGGTTCCTCCAACAAGCACACGGTACTGTGGATAGGCCTACTGAAAGCAATAATTCAGAATTTATTTCAGTCACAAGGGTATCGTTTTCGTTGTCATCTTCCCATGGGCGTCGCAACCTGGGGGGACGGGGGGGGGGGGGGGACACGTCCCCCCGAATATTGTCCCCCCCAATAATAAAAGTCTTCAATTTCGTCCCCTCCAATAATATATTTAGTTTCGTAGTTATATTAAAAATATGATTTCTGTGATATAACCCATATGTTGCGCATGGTGCATTTAGTCCAATCGTGGTAATGTGAGCACTATGTGTTTACAAATTTGTTCTCTGAAAATATTTTTTATAAAAAATAAATTATATATTGCAACCAACTATAATTAGAATATTCAGGAAAGAAAAATGCCTAAAAACCACCTTTTTGCACCTTCAAACCCCAAATTTTTCCGGAGGATATTCCTCAACAACTTAATCAATTGAAGTCCCCCCCAAAAAATATATCCTTGCGACGCCCATGATCTTTCTCCCCACACACGCACGCACGCACACACCCTCCGACCCGGGCGGGCTCCTGGCTGGCTTCGTCGAGCTGCAGCACAAGACGGGTGGGAGAACTACTCATATTTTCAGAAACAGCGGAAAAGAAATTTAGCGGTTATTATAGGATTTTAATACATCAATTTCTTCAGAAAAAAAAACATTTCTGCGTATAGTTCGACAATCTTTCATTTTCCCAAAACCGTGCAAAATTTACCCAAATTTGGACATTTAATGATTTTTTCTTATATTTCGATACATACAATTAAAAATTTAAAACCATACGCACAATTGTTGTAGTTTCTTTCCGTAAGCAAAAAAAAAAAAGTTTCAGTTTCCTAGTGTCGCTAAACAATGTGCTATCATTTTCCAATAAATAGTGTGTTCACTAACTTTTGATGCTACTAGGGAGGCCCCTTGAGTTCAAAATTCACAGATAAACTGGCACTACGGTGGAAAGTCTCTCCTACACGATCCAAAGTTTGTTCTGACATACCTGTTCGGCCCTAACGTTCAACGTCGCGCAAATATCCTCCCTCGAAAGTTCTGCATCACTCCATTAGGTTGCTGTACAGCCAGTGGCGTATCTCGATACTTGGCAACACTCAATATCAATTGACGGCAGATTAACTCAAGCACACAAATAACTTTTTAAGACCGCTTTGCCGCCATCAGTGAACATTTGGTGAATGAGTCTCCCATGTAGGTAGGTTTCCCCTTCAAAACTACCTCCAAGTGCAGCAGCTGGTCTTTTACTTGACATATTATTTAATAAAATTTCTCAACTTTCATTTCTACCAATTTTGTTTAAATTTTTCTGGTCTTCATAACTATATAGGAATTTTTAATCGCTAGAGTTAAGGCCCACACACGATCAGTATAGCTCCCAGTTCGGACTGCTCTGCCCGAACCGACAGTTTGGACTTAATTTAGGCCCTCTGCTTACACGATCAGTCTTGTGGTTGCTGTTGCAATTGGATGTATCGTTTCATCGTAGAATATGGAAGAAACTTTGGATTTTGAAAAGGTTAGTTAGAAAAAGGAAAACAAAATAGCGTAGCAACCAAAGAGTATAAACAAAGATGTCTGCCACGACACTCAGCTGATAGACAGATTAGGAAAATATCCATACTTGTTTGAATTAGTGCTGCAGTACACTAACAGCAACCAATCAACAATAGTAATACCTCTCTGTACTATAATATTAAATGTCAAATCCATCGATGCATACGAAATGAGGTTGTCGCTCCTGGGGGCGTTGTTTCCCTGCCCGAGCGACGGGGAGCCCGGAGAGTGGATACGACGAACAGGAGAGGGTTGGAGGCTTGGAGCAGACAATGACACACGAATAGCTGAGAAGTGTCGGCCCTGCACTTTACGGGGCCCTGGGCCACTTACTTCAGCGGTACATTAATATTTTGGAGATGGGCTTTATTGTGGCGACAGAGAAGGGGGGGGGGGGGGAGGCAGGGAATAGTGAGGTTAGGGGGATCTCCCCCGGTAAACTGGAAAAAAAAAGTTATAAAATCTGGCCAACCTAGGACTTAAATTTCGACGCTGATTTTGCTTAAGAAGTTTTGATATTCTTTCCAGATAAATTTTTGAGTAAGTTTTATAAATACTAACGGTCGAAATCGGTGAAATCGCATCATTATATCAGGCAGTATAATCATTATAAGAAATTTTGGAAACTGGATTGAAATCGAAATGTATATATCAGCATTTTGAATTACGTAGTAATGCCAATTTAATACTGGATTTGCCCATTAATATCAACAATTTCTCACATAAAGGTAGAAGACAAAGGAAAATAAAAGTGAAAAAGGGTGATGCGGGACCCTGCTAATCGCGGGGCCCTGGGCGATCACCCCTGCCAACATAAGTGGTACAATCTTGCAGGCAGAAAACTTCAGGTAGGCTACTTACTACGTGCGAAGCTTTGTTGGTAATAATTTTATGCAAAACTTCAAAATCTCCGGCACAGAAATTTTAATAACAACACCCGGACACCCGGACAGTGGTCAAGAACATGAGTGGAAAGTTTTTATGAGAATTAAGTTGAAAATAACTTTATAAATCAATATGAAGAGCTTAAAGCATTTATATTGTTCGTTTAAAATGTGTAATTGAATAACTAAATATTTTATTTCAAAACTTGGTTTTAATGTTTTCAAACAAAAAGTAATATATCTGGTGGGCGTCTTTTTTTTTTTTTTTTTTACTAATTAAATTTCTGGGGAGAAACATTCAACTTAGATTAAACATGCACATTTTTCTTGTCCCGATTTTAAAAATAACTATAAATAATTAATAGTAGAACAGTAACAAATGCTAACTGTCCTTTTTGCATGTTACAGCTTAATTGGCTCATGCATAAATACATGAACTTCAGGAAAGCAACATTCGCATCTAAACCTTATACACCGAAATAGATGGGCAGGAAATGACAAGGCGCAATGAAAATAGCAGGCGAACTAGAAAGCTATACAAAACTTGGAAATATGCATGGTGATTCTGAATTTCATGTAAAAACTACAGTGCTGATTCCTCACCAAGAAACCGAGGTGTTGAGACAACTTGTTTTCCTGAATGGCTGCCAAGCAAGCAAATGAAGTGGTGTATAACTGAAATTATAATATATTATGCTGTTGCAAGCAGACGTTTTTTAAATTCAAGATTTTTCAGTTTTTAGATTAGCAAGAATGTACGTTCTCGAACTGCATTAACGACCTACATCTTCATATGGATTTTAATGTAGGGATATACAAGCTCATGATAAATCTTTACCAGCATTCTCAGTACAACTTTGTATCTAAGGTGTATAAATTCTACCTGTTGTACAAACTGTGCATACGATGAAAGTTAAACTACAGACATGACTAATAAAGATTGTCTGTTTCTCTCACTACATACAAAATACAATAACTTAATAGTTTCTGTTAGTCCACTAAACTTTATAAGTATATGTAGGTAATTAATTTTTTTTATTTCAAGCCAAGTTTTGAATCTTTCCATCCGAATCGAGCTAAACTATAGATAATTTTCATCTATTTGGGGAAATTCAGTTTTCTTTCCGTTCCTTAAATTAAGACCACAAATTCCATTAATACTTAAGGCCTTGAACTGACCACGTGATAATTTTTCATATTTCTCGCATTATTGAAAGTATTTTTAGCATTTTCTTGTAATGTTGAAAGTTTTTGATGTTTACAGTGAGAGTTAAGGGAAGAAACAAGAATCTAAATCTGCCTTTTGTGTTTAACATTTTTACGATAGGTATAAGTCAAACGTAATGTCTAGCTTCTACATATTTATTTTTTCTTGGAAAGACATTGCTGTTGAGAAATAAATTCATTCTTAGGAAAGACTACGACTCTAATCCTGTAATAATTCTGTAAGCAATTTGTATGGCCTTTGAAAAATATTTTTTTATGTAGTCTATGCTTTAATGAAGAACAGTTTTAAATGCTAAAGGATAGTACACAGTACTCGTACGGTGCTCTCGCAAGCGCGACGCCCGGAGCCACGTGGCAGAGGCGCGGTTCGAGCAGGGGCAACATCCTGGGCTCGTTCGTGCGGGACCTGTTCCGTATTTCACACACGGGCACGTGGGGCACGAGCCCAGGAAGAAGTCAATTATCATTTAACGTAGGAACAACTTTCAAAACAGTCATTACTTTGCTTAAGTTTGGTTTGTATAAAGATAACCATAATATTCAATAAATTCACTCAATAAAAGCACACACCTAATGTTGATTTCAAATTTTTTTTCCTACTTTCTAATATGGCCCCAAAGTCGGTGAGCCCAAAGGCCCCTGCATGGCTTAACACGGCTGTGTGCAGGGTGCAAGTGTGGCAGTCAGTTGATAGGATACAAACAGGACAAGAGGATGGTCTGGTGGAAGAGTTGGAACAGGCCGCACATCTGCCAAGAAGGGGCAGCGACTAATGTGGACTGTTCTTCCAAATATTCTGCGCATACGACAAGTGTATATATGTATGTGTGTGTGTGTTTGTGTGTGTGTATATATATATACATTATATATATATATAAACACACACGGCACACAGAACATACATACACGTCTCTACTAAAGTGGTTAACTAATACTGATAGAAAGGCACATTATTCAAAATTATTTTTCGAGATATTTATGTTAGTATATAAGCATAGGTTTTATCTTTAAAATTTATTTATTTTTTAACTGAGCTCTAGTGTTTGATCATCGAAACAAAAGTTCCAGGGGAGTGTACTTCACACTAAGGCGGTTAATTTAAAACATGTCCACCCCGAAAAAAGGCACATAGACCTACGTGCCTGTCATTTGTCTGGCCAGGCCCCGAGAGACCAACCGATGCGATCCCTCGCAGGGCATACGGACACGTCACAAGACGCGTGACAGCCGCTATGCTTCGCCACAAGATAAGTTACGGGGAGTGAGTTGTTTGCAATCTTTGCCATGACCTTTCCTTTTCCAAACTAGACAATAAAGCACGCTTAGGTTGCATTGGAGTTTAACGCTAATTTATTTCTGGTGTGTTGTTAATGGTATCTACAAATATCTGGTAAACCAATTTCAACACTTTAAATGCAATTTTTTATTATACAGGATATTTTTATACAATTAATAATCAAAATTTAACATATGCAAATGTAATAAGAAATATATCTACTAATTGCAGGAACTTGCCCATTTTTAAGTTAGAAATAATTTCAACGTGATTTAAGGGACGATCTCCAACTATTGATATTTAATGTACGACTATAAGCTAAAGTGAGAAGTAAAAAAAAAATGAAGGTTGGTAAAATGCTGCTCTTACTTTCTCGCGACTTTCGTGACCAGACCTCCAGTAATCTTACTTTCTCGCGACCTTCGTGACCAGACCTCCAGTAATCTTACTTTCTCGCAACCTTCGTGACCAGACCTCCAGTAATCTTACTTTCTCGCGACTTTCGTGACCAGACCTCCAGTAATCTTACTTTCTCGCGACCTTCGTGACCAGACCTCCAGTAATCTTACTTTCTCGCGACCTTCGTGACCAGACCTCCAGTAATCTTACTTTCTCGCGACCTTCGTGACCAGACCTCCAGTAATCTTACTTTCTCGCGACCTTCGTGACCAGACCTCCAGTAATCTTACTTTCTCGCAACCTTCGTGACCAGACCTCCATACTCCTTTCTTTCTCGCGACTTTCGTGACCAGACCTCCAGTTTCCTTACTTTCTCGTGACTTTCGTGATCAGACCTCTAGTGTCCTTACATTCTCACGACTTTCGTGATCAGACCTCTAGTGTCCTTACATTCTCACGACTTTCGTGACCAGACCTCTAGTTTTCTTACTTTCTCGCGGCATTCCTGACCTGTAGACACTAGTATGTTAAAATACTTATTTAAATGCACTCGCTTCATTTTTACTATTATTCTGGGAGAGTTCCTTTTAAGCTATCAAACAAAAACTTCCAGCATCATCCATCAGCCTTCACTCGGCTACGGCTTGCACTGCTGGCCAGGGTGAGAGAACTTCAGGACAGACACCCACTCCATGGACTGAAAACCTCCGCGAGCGAGACCGCGGCACGCGCTGCTTCCAACGCAACGGCCTCGCTACGCAACTCCGCACACTTTCACTTCCCTCACGCCCCGGCGAGGAACGCAATCACGCGACGCCCGAGCGCGTCCCACTCATTCTGTCGTCGTCGCCCCCTCCCCCCCCCCCCCCCCAGTCCTATATCAGTGTGTCTAACAAAACTCACAAACAGTTCAGAGCTGCCAACCTCAAATCACACCCATCAGTAATGGCAATTAGGTATATGAAAAAAGTACGCGTAAATCATGCACGATAAATTTTTCCTGGGGCATTATAACACACTCTCAAGATAAAACAAGGACAATAATATGCAATAGAAAAAGAAAAATATGAATACAATGCATATTAATGAATAAAAAAAATCTATTAGAACAATACAATCATCTGAATATGTAAGAAATATTAATAATTTTACTGGATATTTTGAATCTTCAATTCAAAGTATTCAAAGTTAAACTTTAAAGCAACTGTCTTTTTATTTGCTTTTTTTTTATCCTGGTTGAATAAGAAATGTCATGTAAACAAACAGCAAGACAAACACAAGGACTTGTAAACAGTAACTGCGTTCGTTACTTTCGTTTCTTCAGATGTAGCGAAAAAACGAAGATATAGATTTATTGCTCGTCACGGCTTTAAAATGTTCTGCATGTTTCTTTGATTCAATATGCCGTCTACAGTCATCCCTTCCACCATATACAATCGAAAAGTCACACGTGCATACATTACAAAACCGTGGCGTTCCAAACATTTGAAAACGACAAGCATGGCCATTCTTTTGAATATTTAAGTCGAAAGTTCCGAAGACTTGCGTGTTTTTTTTTTCCAGATACATATTATTCTGTCACACGCTTCATTTCTAAAACCGGCACTGAAGAACACATCACTATCGAAAAACATAAAAAAAATCCACGTCTGTAGACACGACAAAAACACTAATATGGAAAAAATGGCTTTCAAGAAATAAATTAACACAACACAGGTTAGCCAAAGTACCGTACAAAAATTATCGTGATTTAAGTAGCCTTCAAACGATAAGTCCGAGAATATGTACTAGTTGTATCGTACAACGGACGTAATACCATCCCATTATTATTTGAAAACACGAGAATTAATTTACTTATTTCGACAGTACATCGTACATGCGCACTCTTACTAGTTCCGTTATTTGTGCAACCAAGCGATGTATTCAAACTGCGTTCACGAAACAAGCACAGCAGAAACGGAATTTTCTCCGTTACCATGCAGCACAAACCCTCGTTTCCGTAATAAACCATCGATGTTCCGTAATTCCGTAATTCGGGGTTAAAATCCGTAATAATTACGGAAAATCCGTAATGGTTGGCAGCTCTGACAGTTTTACCTGACTTCTCCAGATAACTATTTTTCCTGACCAAAACATGTAATACTTCTTTATAAAACAACTAATATGATTATTTATTTAACTACTCCCTATCACAGTTACTTACGGATGTCGTGACAAAAATGTTTGCATAGTAACAAAAAGAAACCCTGGAAAATAAGCACCAAGTTTAATTTCCTACATCGCACTTCGAGGCATCACAAATGTAATTCGACTTCACTTTCCAGAGTCACTCGACACACCAGCATTGATAAGAACGAAGACTGAACCAAAATGTATCATGAAATCAACAATTAACGGGAATAGCAATACAGGCGAACATATTACCTTGGCTATTCCCTTACTTCCAGAAAAAATAATGTTATAACTATTCCAGGTTTCTTCCTGGAAACCCTAATTGTGGAATTTTTAAAGTGGGATTTCTTTTCAGTCGGTAGGACCCGACTAAACGTCCAACGCTCAGGAATGGGGCGTTCGATAGCGGAGAGGGGGAAACATTGTCCCCCCCCCCCCCCCCCGTTTTTGCAAGCCTTGGTGCAGTGACGCCACAGTAATGCACTTTTCATTACTCTGGAAACGACGAAGAGATTTCTCTTTGAAAATTAGATTCAAATGGAATTGTAAACATTTTTACAGGCATTGTCAGTTTTAGTGTGTGTACGGTATTGTGTACTATATTTTAAAAATATAGTTCAATCGAATAAGATGTACAAAATTTTATATAAATTGCATTTATTTCAAATATATTTGTGTATATTACAAATTACCTGCACATTTTTCTGCGAAGGATCACTTCTAATTCGCACGGCGGCGGTGTACAGATTTTTTTTTTTAAATGTACTTCTGGCAGTAATTCTTTCAACTATATACAACACAGAATCATTCTTTGACACAAATCGGGAACCTGAACTCGCTCTGTTATCCATATTCACTTTACGGGCGCCAGCCTTTTATGGCATATTAATCACCAGAAATGTGAACGATGCCTGCGTTAGTTTCACATGCATAAACATGATTGTTGTTAAAATAAATGAACAGAAACTGCATGCATTTAACGGGTTTTGGACGTTAATATACAGGTTGCAACATCTCTATTGCTTCCTCTCCTCTCCCTGGCCCTGCTCGCACGCTCCATAAATTCACATATGCCTGTGAATTATTCATTACCGATTTAGTTGGGCGCGTATTTTCAGAGTGACATTTCCGTTACTATCCGTAAAAGAAAATAATTTTGTGATAACCTTTACAATGTATCAACGAATTAATTTTGCAAAATATCTCAAAGCTGAACACAACAAATAAAATACTAACCGCTATTATGAGTACCTACCTATACACCATGTCCCATAACTCAGTCAAGCCGAAAAGATTTTGTAGACCAATTAATAACGGTTCTGAATCCAAAAATAAAAATTCTATCAGTGCAGTTTTCGAGTTGTAGGCATTTATTTCGAAAGTTTTGAAATACCCACCCTGTACCAAATATTAGGTACTGTTACTAAAAATATTTACTACACAATCATAAGTATACCCTACTATTGATAACAATTCAAAACAAAATCAAACATGCTATACTATGAAAAAGGAAGGAGGGAATTCTTTGCACAACTTATGTGGCAACAATCTTTAATCGGGTAGCTTTGAATATTCGCACTGTAGAAAAAAGTACTTTGTTAACGTAGCAAGTTATTTGCTTTAATTAGCAATCTTTTCAAATAACTTGCTAGTTAGCAAAATAGGTTTTTTTACTGCAGGTATGATTATTAAAAATTACCCGATTACAATTTTTTTTGCCTAGTAAGTCTTCTTTATATATATATATATATATATATATATAGATAGATAGATAGATAGATAGATAGAACGGCATGTTTGATTTTATTTTGAAGTGTTATCAGTAGTAATAGTAGGGTTAATAAAGATTGCGCAGCAAACATTTTTAGACTCGGTATCTGATGATTTGGAACAGTGAGAATTCAAACACTTTTTAAAAAAAAAAGCCTACAACACATTTTGAATTTTTTATTTTGATCTCAGAACTGTAATTTACTGGCCTATAAACTGTTCTCGGTTTGACGTTCAGTATGGGAAACTCTGTATAGTACATTATTCTGAGATTATCAGGCAACGAAAAATGGCATAGAACTTCCGTGATAGCTATACTGTCAGCGTTTATTGTGTATTCCGTCACCATATTACGTCAGCATTACGTGAATTTATTAAAATCTTTAATACAACCTGATTTGTCATTTGTTTCTCTAATGCATGATTGCATACTAAACCATTTTCACTGGACAGTAAATCACATTTCTCGCATTTAACTAGTCACTAAGGCGTGAAACGAGTTTATCTAATCTCAACTCCCGGCGGGTCAAACCCGTAAAACATGACGGACGTTACCGTGAGCCAGTGGGTGGGTTGTCAGGGTACTCCCGCCTCCTCCCCCGATGCATTCCGTCTCTGCGCCATCCCACCGAGACACCTCTCACCCGTCTCTAATGACAACATTAACGACGAGACGCTAATAATGTTTGTGTTTGGGGGTTAAATAATCCAAATTAATTCACACATGTCATTTTCAACCAATTAAGTGAGCGTTTTCCATAAAAAGTTAAGTCAATTTATTTCCCCCTGATCGCAAGTAACACTGGATGATATGTTTCATGGAAGAAAAAAAAACCTCCTTCGTGAGCTTCTGTTTCCGCCACTCTTTGTCACCACACACAAGAAATTGAGCGCATTGAAATAAAACAAAAAATGTGAGCTTCTTTAAAATAACGCCGAGCGTGACAAATATTCTCAAATAGTTATTTTAACATTTCTGGACGCGAACCACACGTACTTTCCGCATTCGCCGCTAAAATTCGCTGCCGGAGCAGCTACGTCAACTATCGAATCATTCGATTTGCAGAGCAAAATTCGAACGGATTAAGTTTGAAAATTTTCTTCTTCATTTCAACCCTTGTTTTTAATGTAATAATTAGTTTCATCAAAAATCGTTTCAGCCAAAGTTTTAGATAAAGTTTAGGATTTATACAATACGTTATAAGGGATTTGATAATATACTTTCAAACCTTATTTCCACTCCTTGCAGTAATGGTTGGTTGGATAAAAATTTATTTTAACAAAAGTTTTAGAAAATTCTTGGAAAGTTAAACAAAAATAATAATGCATTCGATAGAGTACATGATGGTAAAATTTTATTTATTTTCTTATTCCAACCTCAAGTTTTTTTAACCCATTGCAATAATTGTTTAAATTATCAAAAATTGTTACAGACAAAAGTTTGAGATAAAAATTATAAGATTTTGTAATACTACGGTATTATTAGACTAACTGAAACTGTTTGTTTATTATTTTACGTTCAAGGTTAATTCCGCTTCCCGGACTTTTGGCAGTGTTTTGTTTTGCTTCTCGCATGGCAGCGCGCGCATCTCTTTCTGCGTGGTCATGACGACGACTGATGTAAATAAATCGCACGGCTCTGGGACAGCTTCGACGAGCCTATGCTTGTTTTAAAGTGACGTTTAATTGGCCTACTTAAACAGGACGCGTACGTGTCACGGCCGTGATTGGCCGGTTTTAATTAACAATATTTTTTTAATCAAGAGAGAAGAAAAGAGAGTGAAAAATGACGCCATTTAGCATATAGTGGAGTTAATTCCCTCTGAGAATATTAGTATTAAGAGTTCGTACGTATTAAAAGAAAATTTAATTTATTCAAAGACACGTTTGTGTACAATTTACAAACAATTTGAACTGATCTTATGGTGTGTTTACTAAAGAAGTTATGAATTCATTTTCGTGTTTTAACACCTTTTTATCCACTCTTTGTATCAGACAAATATTCTAGGTAATAGTCCAGTCATTATAGTAAGTTCACCTCGGAATTCGAGATACCCAGCTGTAAGTCTCTAAATACTTGTATATTGACACCCTAAAAGTTGTCTCAAAACCTACATATGGTAGGGTGTACGCAACTATTAAATTTCAAGGTCAAAGGTCACAAAAATCGGTTTTTTGCGCTTTTTTTGTAAATATTTCATTTCCTATGGGTTTTTTGCTATTTGTATTTATTATCAATATTGTAGAATACAAAATTCTCTACAAATTTTGTTCAAAAAAATTTTTCATACGGTGAACCGTTTTCGAGATAAGAGGGCGGAGAGCGCGCGGTCACAGCATTACTTCAGGTCAACCGGTGCCTCCGGTCGAAAACGCGCCATATATAGTTGATGAACTATCGATAAATCAATCGATTATAAATATTTGTCAATTTTTATTAACTATTATATTATATTTTATCATTTTTTTCCTAACCTATTCACTTTTTATTCAGTATTAATTTATTTAACAACACTTACCTGCCCATGTAATTGCAGAATTGTTAAAGAAAATATAGGAATTATATTTGAATTTTAACCTAATTAATATTAATAACTTCTTACATGATGAAAAAAAAAAAAAAAAAATTATGAATTAATCTTTTTATTAAAAAATATCATTCAAACCATTTATTTTTATTAAAAGTAAAAAAATGGAATAAAGGGTACAAAAACTACAATTTATAATTTTAATCATCTTCTTCCTCTTCATCGTCGTCTTCCGGCTGCTGGTAAATTTCAAACTGGTCTTCATTATCGTCTTCAACGACATTTGTCTAGTTCTTCCATGATTTCGGGGTCAAAGGTTCCATCTTCGTTAATGTCGCTCTGATATGGTAGAGCATTGAGACAAGCTTGCCCATTACATTGGCCACAAGCTAAAGAGCATTGCAAGCCCGCTTTCCTGCATCCGCATCGCGAACCACAACCACTTTTGCAGTTGCAGAAAATTGTATTTAGCAAATCTTCTGGAGCAGGTGGTAAAATTGTCATGATAGGCTCAAGAAAATCGTTTCGCATTGCCCAACCCCATACCTGGGGTTCCAAATCATAGCCTAACCAAGTTTGAACTTGATAATATACACGTTTGACGTAGTGGAAGGATTTTAAAATTTACAGATTTGAAAGAAGATGAACTTAATTATTTTCTATTTAAAATGTCATTAGTGTAAATGGGAATATAATTATATTATGATTTAAGTTATTCCCTTAATTATTTTTTAATTTTAGGAAACGGTTATCAGTATTATTGAATAGATATAGATTTAATGCATGAAGAAAATGATAAAATATAATAGTTAATAAAAATTCACAAATATTTATAATCGATTGATTTATCGATAGTTCATCAACTATATATGGCGCGTTTTCGACCGGAGGCACCGGTTGACCTGAAGCATTGAATATATATAACATTATATATATTCAATGCCTGAAGTAATGCTGTGAGCGCGCGCTCTCCGCCCTCTATCTCGAAAACGGTTCACCGTATGAAAAAAATTTTTGAACAAAATTTGTAGAGAATTTTGTATTCTACAATAATGATAATAAATACAAATAGCAAAAAAACCCATAGGAAATGAGATATTTACAAAAAAAAGGCGCAAAAAACCGATTTTTGTGACCTTTGACCTTGAAATTTAATAGTTGCGTACACCCTACCATATGTAGGTTTTGAGACAACTTTTAGGGTGTCAATATACAAGTATTTACAGACTTACAGCTGGGTATCTCGAATTCCGAGATTCTTACCTAATTTAAGCTTAAATGACTGGACTAAATATTTGTAGGGTTTGCAAACAATTTGAGTTTTTAAGTTATTAATTAATTTTATGACTATAAATTATAATAAAGAAATAAAAGAGTGATTTACTATTATAAAGTTTTATTTTTTAATACCTATGCGCAGTGTAACTTCTGCGATCTTCACGAAAGCAAAATATACGGATTAATCACGCGTGTCCGCCATCTTTTAGATATTTCTGAGACTTCCACAGATAGCAGCACCGTGTTCAGGATACATTTCCGTTCCAATGGACTTCCTAACCATTGCCGTATACCGAGAGCTAAGATGTCACACATCAATGACTCAATAATATTTTGACAATACCGATTTTTAATTTTTTTTTTGCCAATAAACAGTATGGTTGAGCAGGGCCGCAACTAGGGGGGGGGGGGGGGCAAGCGGGGCATACGCCCCGGGCGCAAAGCTGTGGGGGCGCCGAAATCGCTTGCATTGTAATTCCTACTAGTGGGTTCATGCATGGAAGTTACAGTAGCACAGAAACTGTTACATGTAGGTACCGAAAATGCTTAAATAGCACCATTTTTCCGTGGGAGGGCCCCCAGACCCCCCGCTTTATTGGTGTGGTATGAGCAAAAAAAGAGGGGGGGGGGGGGGGGGCGCATGAATCCATTCATGCCCCGGGTGCCAGAGACTCTAGTTGCTGCCCTGTAGGTTGAGTGTTAACACAATGGTGGCGGCCAGACGCCGTGCGAGTGCACTCGAGCTGCAGGTGTCCGCGACGGCCTTGGGGCGCGCGACTCCGAGGCCAAGGAGGTCTCCGGCCGGCCGAGGTCGCAGCCGTCGCTCCCGCCGTCGAGTTCCCTTCAGGCCGGGCTCATCAATCACGCAACGAACGCAACGAGCGCAAAAAAAATTCAATTGAGACGTTCACGAATTACGCTCGACGCAAAAAACGCCACGCAGGCATTCGCCAACTTAACTTCTTGCGTTACGGCTTACTTTTCCGCCTTCTATACTTCAAGACAGTGTTCCTAAAACTTTTAAAGGTTGGCACGTTTAATGTTCATCGCACGCAACTACCGTGCAATGAAAACAAAGAATTTCACAAATTTTCGTGAAATAAATATTATTTACGAGAATTACGACTTAGAAATAGTTTTCCACAGTTTTAATGTTTCTGGTTGTACGGTTACTGTTGTCTTGTCTTTATTATAAACTTCAGTAGTTATATCGCGTTTGTTGCGCTATTGTGTGCTTGCGCTCTTGCGTCAGCCCCGCCGTAGGTTACGTTACACCCTTCCTGCATTGTTTCGCCGTTTCATGAGCGTCACGTACTGTCATCCGGTGTAATGACGATATGTTGCTACGAACGCGGAAAGTACCGCGACGCGCGCCAGGTTCCGAGCTGGCTGACGGCCCCGCACGGCCACTGACGTCACGCGTCATCCATTGACGTAAGGCATGCCACGCGTGCCTGGACGGATTACAAGGGACCTAGCTACCCACCCCCCTCTGATTCACACGCACGATCACGCCTCGGGCTACTGAAACCTTTAGCGGCCAGAGAATTCCGGGCTTACAGAGACCGCAAAGGCAGTGGCGTGAATAAGCGTCGCTTTTATGGGTGTTTCGGGCCGGGATGACGCGACATATCACAGCCGCTCTTGTCTCTTTGAAAAGGACGCCACGGGTATATAGGCGGCCTCCGCGGCAGTTTGGAGAGTTCGGAGAGTTCAGCGAAGGGAAGTGCGACATCGCCGAAGAGGTTGAGAGACCCCCTCGAGATCGGTGCGACGGGACCGTGAGAGTGCGACCTTTGAATATATATACTGTATAGAAGTCGCGAGTGGATAGGATTTACTCTACGTTTTTCAGAAGCGTATGATGAGGAGCTTGGGAACTTCACCGCTGCAGTGCGCTGCCGTAACGCCCTGTATCGTCTTAGTTGTTATTTACACGTTAGAGCGCAGCACTGTCGCCCGCTGTCATTCCCCGCACCCCCCACCAATCATTCACTGCAGCTCAAGGTCGTTCAACAGGAGGGGGAAGGGGTGTTTGAAGAGTTCGAAACTTGTCCGCTAGGGACCACCACAAGTCGATTTCCTAGAGATGGTGGCGATTGCGGCGGTGAATTAACCAACTACCTCAAACCGTATTAGAAATTTTAACCTGGGCTGGCGACTTCTATACAGTATATATATTCAAAGGTGCGACTGAGTGGCGCGAGACTTGTGTGTGTGGACAGGCGCGAGGTAAGGGGTGAGTAACTGTCAAGCCTAGCTTCAGTGAGGAGTGCGAACTGCGGAAAATTAACTACAGCAATCAGCGAAGATATTTCAACTGAGAGGGTGTGTATACATTGGTTAAAATGTGTAAATTCGTGTGTGAATCTACACTGTTATTATTAAATTAAGGTTGTTAGTTTTCACTGAGATTTTCCTTAATTTAGTTATTTTAAATGATTAATATTTGAATTATATAACGTTTAAAATGCGTGACATATTGAGTACGCTACTGTTTTCTGGTGTGAATGCGCGTGTATGCTAGACCCTACATATTTCTTGGAAAATGTTTTGTAGAAAGTTGTAGTTCTACTTTAAATATTTAAATATTTAATTTTTTGAGTGTGTGTGTGTGGTTTTTAGTATTAGTACTTTAAGAATTATTTTTAAATTTTAATTTCTAATAGTTAATTATCCGTTTACATACACAACTTAATTGATAGAAAAATTAAACTAAGCTTCAGCTCTAAAACTTGAAGTGTGTCATATCAAATTGCATAGGTATGCAACATCGATAACTTTAGTCTTACCAGCTGAAGGCGAGTGTTAAGAATAATAATATTCATATTATTATTGCATAACCTAGTGTATTGAGTTGCTAGCTTAAAATCCTTACTTCTTCGAACTAATGCATATATTTTATGTGATTGATGTATCAATTACGTAGAATAATTTCTGATACAAATAAATAAGCTTATAACGAGAAAAGCATTAATCACACGCGATCAATGGCTTTTGTTCCACTATAGCTTCAAAAAAGCAGTCCCCATTCAAAAAGGCAACCTATATCTTATGGGTGAGGTAAATCCAAACGATAATGTGAGACGCTGACTTCACCCTGGTTCTGTGGTATAAAAGCTAGCGCAGACGCAGTCCCAAACACTCGTGAGAATTGTAACCTAACGTGCTAATAACTGCAGGGTCATAAAAATATGGGATACGTCCATATTATGTAACCCGAAATAACCAAGGACGTTTCAAGGTTTTCGTTTGAAATGGGGGAGATAGGATCTGAAACACGTCATTTTGGTTTTTAACAGATCTTTTGCTATAACAATTTTCTACTTTGAAATCAGTAATATTGTCAATAAAAACTCCAATATGGGCTTTGTATGAAAACTTTTAAACGATTTATCAAAATTACAAAATGCATGAAACCAATATGGCGTCTTTCGATTCCAATCTCTTCCACAATGACGCGGCAAAGTAACAAATGACCACTGAGATTGATTTTCACGGTTACAAAAGATCAATTTCACTGAAGAAATTTTGAGACACGAAAGCAAAACTCGGTCATGCTTTACATAAATAGATTATAATAAAAAACACTAAGTAAAGATATAACACTAGGTAATCTTGTACTTGAAATAATTTCTGACGTATTTAAAAAGTTAAAAAAAAAAAAAACAGACGGATTACCGTACGTAAACGTATGAGCTGGCATTGCCGCACTATTCCGTACGGATGTGTGCCACTGTAGAAACTCCCGTTCCGTGAGATCCTTCTCATTTTACGAAATCCATCTTCGCTTTCTTGTCTTTGTAGAACGGGCCGCAACTGCTTCATGTTCAGAAATAGTATCTAACAAACACTTGTTCTCAGGACGTGAGTGTCAGGCTGAGAGGAAAAGAACGCGGGTAAGTACACTCTTTGTTTAAAGTGAGCAAACAATGTCGTTATTTACTAGTGAGACTCCCGTTACGTTTCATACTTTCTGTTGGAAGTGTTAAGCTGGGGTCCGTTTCATAAAACTTACAAGTTGACAAGTGACAAGTTATTGTAATTGCTGTTGCATAAAATTTTTTACAACACTTTTAGGGATATATTGTTTTGACTAGTGTGGAGACCGCATTGACAAGTCAGCAAAGAAATGCGTTTTGATAGTTTTTGATATTGCTGGGAAAAAGGATTGCAAAATAAGCATTCTAAGTGAAGTAAATAACAAGTATATTTTATTTGGTGCATTTCCATCCACAATTACAATAAAATGTAAATCAGAAGCCTGGATTTCTATTCATGAATTAGCAAAGGCAATGGAGGTTGTTGACAACAAAGACTGGCAGTAAACCAGACACACATTCTGCCCAAACCTAAGAAAAAGAACTTTGGTGAGTTGTTATATTTCTTTACAAAGAATTTATAATATATATTGTGTATATTATAGATTATACATCATATTACAATAAAGTAATTAAACTGACAACCTCAACACATATCTGGGAAAGCTTAACCATGAATGTTTGTGTTTATAGGCTGAAGTAGATAATTCGAAATGCACTGGAACTTGGGGTGGGCAGAACGCTACATTAAACAACAATAATTTGATGGTCTTTTAAAATTTTGGGAAAATTTTCGCCCATTATAGGTAGTCTGGAGGTGCCTAACTCCTTGGAAAATGATGTAGGCCAACATACTGAGCAAGTATGTGTGTGTGAAAAGAGCCCCTGGACCCAATGCGCCAGTGAAGTTAAGTTCAGTCAGTTTGGGGGCGTTGCCTGTTGTTCACTTTCTGGGCTCCAGACAAAGACCTGCCTGAATTAGACTTTAAAGGCGAGACCAAACAGAAAGCTACGCCATGTTCGCGATGTTCGCGATGTTCGCTATGTTCTCTGCGCCAGGTGGACAGACAGGATAGTCTAGTTCGCGATGTCGGAGAGACGCATGCCGTGGGATTCGAGAGATAATTCCGATGATGATGATGATGATGATGATGATGATGATGATGATAATATTCTGCTGGCTCTCAAAATATGTAAACGTAAAAATAAATGGGTTCATGAAGATAGTATAAAAAGAAATGTATTTGGAGAAATTGATTATTTGATGAAGCAGTTACGCGAGGACGAAGCTATATTTATGGATTATTTCAGAATAAATACAGATCAGTTTGATAGCAGTATTTCTCATCAAGAATACAATTGAGAAGAAAAATCTAAATTACAGTGAGGTCTGTAAACAATGATTTCATGACGATGATAAATCGTCAAAGAAATAAAAGTAAAAGTAAGAATAATGGGAATTCATACCAATAATTATTTCCTTAATAACCTCCTATGAAATCAAATCCTAGGCATTATCTCGCATATTTTGCTTTCTATATTCTTAAATTGATTTATTCCATAAACAAGGATATTTTCGTATGTACGTCTTCAATGAACTTTTCTATCGACATGATACAAATTTAAAGCAAACACATAAGTACAGCACAATTCCGCGCGAAAACAGATGATGTTATCTGCGCATGCGCGAAGTCAGCGACGTGTTAGAAAAATAGACGAGAATCAAACACCTGCCGACGTCGCCAACATAGCGAACGTAGCCAACACGGCTTTGTGTGGCCAGTGACACCTGAGATGAAACTGGCTATACCTATTTTACTCGCGTAGCGAAAATCGCCAACATAGCGAGCATAAAGCCCTGTGTAGCCGTAGCTTAAGTCTATCAGCTGGACAGGCCATCCAGATATGTCTTATCAAAATGGTAAATACGAGACACAATAGTGGTATAGTGTCGAAAGCCGCTACTGAAAGAGATTATCTTGGTTAATGCGAAAGATGAGCTTCCATGTGCATATTTTGGAGCGAAATCTTAACAAATATAAAGAAACATGCCATTTAAGGTAATCCAAGTATAAACCTTGTAAAACTGGCGTCGTATTGTACAAGTCCATGCACGTAATTTATTTGAATTTATGATTTATTGGCATTTGTTGATTTAAAACGCTTACAAAACATTCGACCAAACCATTTCTTTTAGCTATTTGTAATAACGACATGTAATATTTGAAGTATTTTTAGTTTCCGTAAATACATGTAAAGTTGGCTAACAAATTATTATGTCCGAGTGACAAGAACCAAAAGACGCCATTTTGGTTTAAACAGTTTTTTAGATAATAACAATTTTTTTATCTTTTAATTTTCAAAGTTTTTATTCGTTAATGCATAGTTTATGATTCAGAGGAACGCCTTAAGTTAAAAGTGACCGGCTGCTGCAAATAGTTTCACCCGTGAAGTCATAAGCGTTTAGCATTAAATTAATATATTTGGGAATGACAGCTGTCATAATGAAATCAATACACACTACATTATGGTCTTTAAAATATATGTGGGATCTCTCCCTTAACTTAAAGAAATATTAATGACAAGAAACTTTTGAAACCAATATAGCGGTTTGGGGCTATATTTTTTGTTCCTTATGTTGTAAGGCGGTATCTATACACTTTTCTCACATTTTCCGCCTCTCTTCATATATATATATATATATATATATATATATATATATGTGTGTGTATGTAACTCCTCCAGCTAGGTCTTTCCATACTTGGTCAACATTCTCCACACATCTCTTCCCTCTCACATTTCACTTCTCTCGTCACCATTCTTCAGTTGTACAGTTGTGAAACAGCTTTAAATTTTATAAAGCCTATAAATTCACAGATACACGACTCCAAACAGCAAATAAAATCAGTGAAAATAAAAATAAAAAATAGGTGTGTGTACTTATGTACACGCGTTATAAGTTATAGTTACTTGGCATAGTAAACTTTAGTTTTGCATGCAAATAATTAAAAGAAATAAAATAATAAAAGTAGTAGTGATATTATATGTACGGTTTGTAACGTATAAATTCAATCAAATTAAAAAACTAAATAAATAGCCAGTATTCAATAAAAATATAAACACGTGTACAAAATTATTTATTTTAGTAAATTAATCGAGATAAATTTTAATTAATATTGAAATGTTTGCGTTACAATCTAAATTTTAGCAACCTTAAATAAATTTTGGAGTTTAAATAAACCAATGAAAATCAACGAATGTGCTGAATGTTTGTTCAATTTATTAATTGTAATTATTCATTAAATAATAATGATGTAATTTAACATGTATAATGCAAATAAATTATACGTACGTAAACATACACCTAAAGAAGTATAACCTAACTTCACTTATATAAACTTTATAAATCTACTTGAAAACGTTTCTAACCACAATTTGTATCATTAATACTAACATTAATTAAATGTTTATAATGATATGGACCCGTATTAAATATCAATCACTAAAGTAAGTTATAAGATTTAAAAGCACATATATAAGTTTTATTTGTATGTAGCCTTTTTTTCATCCTGTGGAAATTTCGTTGCATGGTGCGCGCGCATCGTAAAAATTCTCTCTCGTAATTTTTTCATAACGTGCCTAAAAAAGTATAACTTCAAAAAGTGACAAGTGTAAACCTTTCCTCTTTATTAAATTCATATTTTCATCCAAATATTAAATTCATATTTTCATCCAAATCGACAAACTTTAAACGGGATTCTGGTTGTATTACAATACAAGTTAATGCACATGCGAAACCACTCAAAAAAAATACATTGAGTATCACAAGCAACACAACTGGTGTAAGTAACTGTTAGGACAGCTAATCGGTTGTTATCAGCAAGTCCCGATATGCGACGGCTGCAGATATCCAGCAGAGCCTATCTGATAGGTCGTTTTATTAATCGGCTAATTTTATTCGGAGAAGATAATAACTGTCATTAGCCTTAGCATTCACGTGACAATTATATGCGTTGGCATTTAGTAAAGACAATATTTCACGGAACTAAAATCATTCACAGTTTTAACTTTCCCTTTGGTCAATGAACTGGTGTTTACGTTAGGTTGTTTGGGGCCAGCACTGCGTAGGTTGCAAAAAGTAAACAAGGTCAGTCATGGGACTCCTGCCGAGATGATCTAACTTCAATTTGCGAGTGGCCTTGAGTTGTTTGTTTGATTCTGTTTGCGAACTTCCTCAGCAAAATTATTTTTCCAAGAACTTTCATCCTGTCGCCGATTAATCTCACTGCCACCTACGGCGTTGCGATTACGTGGTTGTGTTTGCAGTGCCTCTGCAACTAGAAACAGTTACGTGACAAACATAAAAAAGTGTATGTTTTATTCATTTGTTTTTCATTTAACTTTACTCTTCTAAAAATATGATGCTGATTGCTCCATGGTTAATATCCTAATTTAATCAGAAATTGTTATGAAAAGCTCTAGCCGGTATGTCATAGAAGTCTTCCATTAACAACAATACGTGAAACAACCTTCGCATTCTGTTAGCCTTCCCATGCAAAAAAAAAAAGTTTCCTCGCTAGCTAATGCAATAAACTCTAAAGCATCTAGCAGCAACCAGCTGTTAAACGCCCCTTGATGACCGATCACTGGAATTTTTATGTGAAAAAAAAGATGTATAAAAAAAACCTTCATCCGAACAAGTATTCAAATAAGTTTCACACCACATTCGCTTTCAAATGGCTGGGTTTTCTTGCCCAGCAGTCGACCGGTCATCGGAAGACATCTATCTGTCCAGCAGTGGTGGGTGGATAAAGGCCGACATACAACTCTCGGCCGTACGTCTAGCGGCGAGCTGGACGGCGCCGTGCGTACAGCACTGCGCTCGCACTCGGTACGACAAAGGGCGGGTATTCCAAGACACTCGAGTAAGGTAGCGAATAAGCAATACCTCGTTGGGATACAACCTCGTTTGGATCTAACTCGCGAGACCGTATTCCAGAACGTGTCCAAACCCAATCCCTGTTAGGTGATGAAAAAGCATCTGTTTTAATAAACTGTGCCCTGCACGAGGCTATAAACTGATTTCAATGCATTCTAGCGGACGTTTGGCAACCATCGATACATTTGCTGCGCCAAATATAGTACAGATAGGAGCACTACCGCGCTAATTAAATGGTTCAATTTTAATTTTCTTCAAGTACTTTAAAAGTTGCGATTATTGGTTTTTATGGCCATTTTTATGACCAAAAATACAAAATGTATTCCAGGATAGTTTCGCTACCACAAAGTTTCATTTGGCACGCCAACACGCTTGGTTAAGTCCCCCAGATGATCATAAAAATTACTATATACGAGTTAATGGCGCAAGTTAGTGGACGAAAATCAACGAAAAAGTGAGCTATGCGCATGCGCGTAATTTGAACAGAACGGCAACGGATAGGCCACCAAAATCAGTTTCCTAAAAATAAGGGACTGGCCGTGTCCTATCGTGCACTAGGAATATGGTAGGGGTACAGGTGCAGCATATACAACACAAAAACCCTTATTTTTGTGTCTTGGAATACCAGCCCAACCATCTCGGCCTCCATTGGTTCCCGAGATCACTCCGCGCTGATCCTGGCCAGGGCGGATCCTCGCCATAGGCCGTGACCGATGCCTTCTCGACATCCATGAACTATGAACTACGCCAGTTTTGTTTCCGTCTCCACCCAACTTAGCGATGCGCAGAGCAATGCGTGGCGAAGGGAATGTCAAACTAGTTGCCCGCAGTCCTCAACCTGCGTAAGACGTATTCAGTGAACCCGGGGGCAGGGGGTGGCAAAGAGGACGCTCCCCCCCCCCCCCTTCGTAAGTGGAAAAACAAAATAAACATGCAACCAAGCCTCACATACTATAGTTGTTTTTTTTTTCCCCACATAAATTAAAATCCTTTTTTTATTGTTGTTTATTGCGTGGCACCGTGGAAAGAGGTTGAATTCCGAAATCCCCGTTGTCGGCTGCACGCAAGGCTGGTGGGTCATCCATGAGGCGCCGAGCTCGCGTGACTGAGGCAGGCGGGCGAGGGCTCACGCCAACCCTCAGGCGCGGTCCGCCACGAACTCCTTTGATTGAACAGCCGAATGACTGCGAGCCCCTGTTACGTCAGCTCGGGACGCGAACACATCCCCTCCACCCTGGCCGAGGGCAGGGCCGACTGCCGACCCGCGACGCTCTAGCACGGATCGCCGTCCCGCTAGTGCTGGAACCGCAGCACCGCGGTCATTGCACTTCATATATGTTTTGCTTACTCAGTTTAACTGTGGAATCTTTGAAATATGTTCACGCACTGAAAAAGAACCGGTAAACATTAATGTGTGTAGTATGCGTAGTTTAGATGGCCAGAAAAATTTCGTATACAATATTTTACTCTTGTTTGTCGCTCGGGTAGAAACAGCATGTTCACAATAAGGCGATGTTGTGTTGTCGCCAAGAGAAAGAAATTCGATAAAAAAAACTGACCGGTGCACGTGCACGGCAACGGCCTGGTCACGTGAGCATATATTTGTTGGTGAAGCGGTATGATAAGGTCCACGCTAGCTGGTGTTTCTAGCGCGGTATCGCTTCCAAGCGCGAGGCTGTGGACTGGCACGCAGTCTACTCGTCGTGCATAAGACAACTAAAGAGATTATAACTTTATATGGAGGAGAAATTAAGATAAAAGTGTAATTTATGTTCCTAGAGTGCTTTCAAGAACCTGTACAGGATGTTTGGCGCCTAAACATTATCATGAAAACACGCGTTTTAGCCCTTTTCACTATCATAAAAATAAAGTCCATAAAATAAATACGGAAACCGAACTACCCATTCGCCCTCAGCGCATTCTTAGATGCTTTTCGTAAACATAAACCAGTCGTATTTCCTGAGCAGATAACAAATCGCGTTGGTTGCTTCTGAAGCTCTGCACACAGTGTGTGAGCCCAGGGAGGCGTATCGAACCCGGGTCGCCCTGGCGGGCGGCCAGTAACCTGACCACTGGGCCACCGTGACCCCTGCATCACCATAACAAGTCATGCTTTAGTTTAAGCCTCAATGATGTGAAAACCGGCTAGACTGGATGTGGCTCAGCCATTCGAGCGGCCGGCTCTTGCTCCGAGAGGGTATGGGTTCGACTCCAGAGTTGGATCACAAGAACAAGATAACAGGTAAGAGTCGTTAAGCCAACTCGACTGCGGGCGTGTTCCCGTCACTCTCCGTGTGCAGTAGATAAACCTGTCAATCAACTGCATGGTGGTGGAAACCACGGAAGGATGATTACACCGTGGTTCGTCGACGCACCCGACGGCGTAAATGCTCCAAGACAGATCGAAGCCAAGCCCCTTCACTTGTTGAATCCTCGAGAAATCCTGAAACCAGCCTGGAAACCGAACCCAGACCATCTGTTCCTACAGCCAGGCATCCGACCAACATTATCTAAAAGGCAGCGCGACCCGCGGACACCTGCTGAAGATGCCACCAAGTCTTCTACAAGCCGTCGACGAAGCTGCCTAAATGAGAACATTCCAGCACAAAAACGTAGAAAATACTCGCATTCACAGGCTGATGATCCCACTGTCTAAATCGGCGGTGCAGGAAAACGCTCAATCTAGCAACACGACTTCCTAATGAGCAAGGTGCGTATTCCACTCAACGCTGATGAACGGAACAAAAAATTGGAGGGAATTGCCATCTTGTTTTATAAACATCCATCCAGATCGGATTTTCAAACAATACTTGTGTTCCAAGACTACATAAATGTATTAATAGCGAGGGGAGGTAAATGAAAATATTTAGAACCACTAAAACAAATATTATACTGTATAACATGAATTAGGATTCAAATAACTTAGTGTTTACAAAGCCGGATTCATTAATTAGATGAAGTAATCATTATCGATATACAAGGAAAAATTTCTTATCACACAATAAACTGGCCCTACACCAAATCGCTGTGTCTGTTCACACCCTCCGAAATGACGGACCAGTTACTTCACCTCCGTCACTAGCGCCAGTAATATATGTATCCCAGAAACAAAAGATTACGTTACAGTTGGGCAACTTAAAAAAAAAACTTCAATGACGCTGTTTTTTCCATCAACATATATGTGCGGACGGCCAGAAGGAATTTACTATTAATTACACCTAATGGCGAACTTGTTCAATAACCACTTACGTTCTACGTTTGCCTGGTTCAACTAAAGCTTTGACTTCGGCTCTTAAAATAACTCTCGATAAATACTTGGGCTCGGTTCCACACGTCATACAGTTTTTTTGTCATTACTATTATTTAATGGGCTCACATACGATGTACAGAGATTCAGAAGAAATCTTCGAGATTTGTTATCTGCTTAAGAAATGCGATTTGTGTATGTTTACGAAAGGAAATTAAGAATTCGCTGAGGGTGGATGGTGGTTCTATTTCCGTATTTCGTTTTTAAATTGTATTTTTTAATGAGCGTGAAATTGGCTAAAACGGGTGTTTTCAGAATAATTTTTAGACATGAAAAGCCCGGTAAACGACCTTGAAAGCACCGAAGGACCTTCATCTTCATTTCTCCGCCATCTAATGTTTACGCTAAAGAGGAAACACCGCGCTATAAACACCAGTGAGCGTCGCGCTTATACTGGCTCACTAACAGAAAATACAACCCTTAACTTTAACTTAATTTTGTTGTTCTGCCAAAAATATTTTGAACAGATGTTCATTTAATGTAATAACACGAGCGTAAAACTTCACGCAGTGATAATATACCCATGATGTTGCACTAAGTGAATATCTGTTTGTAAATATTAGTGGGGAACAAATGCAACGAATCCTTTAAAAAAAAAGTAGCTAACAACGAAAAATCAACATGGCGTGTAAGACATTCAAGGGAGTCGCGACGTAAGATAACGAAAGCCACATTCGTCCGCGAGGTGCGGCCGCGCGCAGGCGGGTCACTCACTCAGTGGCGCTGCTCCTGCCGCCGCCAAGAACCACCATGACTGCCCGCTACCACGCATGCGCGCGCACGTCGCTTCCGCTGATGACTGGCGCGCCCGAGCGCCCGTCCACGGCTGCCAACGACGCCGCGCAAGGCCGCCAGCGCTGCCAGCCTCCCCGCATTGCAGTGCGCGCTATCCCCACATTCCGTACCGGCGCGGCTTTTTTTCCCCCTAGTGGCGGGAGCGAACAATCATGTCCCTGTGACAAGCACGCCCAGCGGCCTTGGGCCCAGTCGCCGCGACTTTGACGCTTATAGCGAGCGACATCGTGATCCCGAAGCTTCATGAATTTAAAAAAAAAAAAAAACTTGTTTGTAACGTATATGGGTGTGAGAGATTTTAGAAACAAATTATTTAATTATGTGGTTTAGTGCACGGACTGGAATAACTAATGATTTTTATTTTGTTTTAATGAACAGCTTGTTTTATTTAGTTATTTTTATCTCGCTATGCAAGTATTATTCATATTTACTGTATGAAAATGATCACTTTAAATTTTGTAAAAAAAAATTGAAATGATGTATGCTCAGAGAAACCAAATTAGCTCATTTTATCGCCATGATTCATTATACATTTCTCTAAATAAGCAAAATATATTCTGTAATATTTCACACATTTTTAAAAACGAAATATGTAAGCTGGATATTTTTTAAAAAATATATTCTGCACATTAATATGATAACGTTGAACACATAAACTGGCCAGTGTAGTACTTGGGTGCAATAAAATAGAGTAACAGACTGGCCACGTTCGTGTGAGCGCGCCGCGCTGAGAAAGTACTCCTGTGTTGATGGACTTACAGCGCTAGGCGCGTTGCGGGTCGCGTGTCGCTGCTCAATAGATGGCGACTTGCCCGCGGCAAGCCGCCATCTATTGAGCGGCGTCGCTACTCTTAGCGGCACGCCAAGCGCTGCTCCAGGAGAGAGCGATGTGACGCAACATTTTCGCCGTCGCGGGTTGTGGCTTGGCCCTACGACTTAACAGTTACAGTCGCGACCGCTACACGCGACATGGCAGTAAATTTTTACCATCCTTATCACTGCCCGCCTGGGCACAGATACGGTGTTGAGCTTCACAAAAAATCCAACTGCTCGAGGTATCCGAGTGGCGTATGTTTACGAAAATCGTTCAAGAATACGCTGAGGGAGGATGAATATCTTTGTATTTTTAGAAAAATGAAAATGGCTAAAAAGCGAGTTTTCAGATTCATTTTTTAGGCATGAAAACACTCGGTACAGATTCATGAAAGCACTCAACCAACTTGCATTACACCTTTATCTTAATTTCCCCGCCATATGTTATGGGCACCACCCGAATCTCATAGTTGCTCTACGCACGAAGAGAAGACTGCGTGCCAGTTCTGAGCCTTGCGCTTAGAGGCGATACCACGCTAGAAGCACCAGCGAGAGCCGCATTTATCATCCCGCCTCACTAACACCCCTGACTAGGCGGCGCCCTTAGCTCATGCCATATATATTATTCCTAACACCTGCAGGTTAACCTGAAGTGCAATTTACACTATTTTTAATTAATATTTTTGTTACATTTAGTTTTATAGAGCCTTCGAAAAGGAGTTCATAATAATTTATAACTCCATGAATTTTTTTTATTCGCAATCTTCATTTTCAAGAATTGAATCTAAAATAGTAAAATTAATTTATTGTTAAATATGTTACGAAATACAATATTGTATGATATTTAGCAAGAACTGTGTTTGTTTAGTTTCTTGAAACTATATTTCTGAATGACAGCAAAGACCTAACCAAAACAGCTAATGGAAATGTTATTAATTAGGTAACACCAGGTGAGCTACTGGAGGAAAATAAGCTACAGGAAGCAAAAATTAACCTGCAATGTTTTAGTGTGTGGATAATGTCTAGAGTAGCAGAATGTAATCGATATATTAATATATCATGGCGAATGCAGATTAGGGAGTTATAATTGATGCCATTTTCAAGAGCAAAACTTAGATAAATAATATAACGAACAATTCATACACTTGGATACAGGAAATACTCCCCCCTTTTTTTATATATTTATTGCCTTACAGCTGCAAGCAATACGAGACATGCAATCCCATTGTTTTGAAAAACATATAGCTTCGAAATGAAGGAATAAAACGGAACCGGCTACGTGGAATCCAAAAGGGGACTTCAAACCCCCTCCTCTTCCCAGTCTTTCGAAACCCTAAATGAATAACAAGGAGACTTCACCTGCAGTCTTCTTTTCTTTGTCTTCTTCCTCATTAGAATTCTACCATCGATAAAGAGTTCTGTTCCAAAAATAAATGGCCCTAGCTAAATACGTTGTGTAACAGTCATGAATGACACACAGCAGCATTCATTTCGCGTAACACAGCTACGTTCATTTCGCAAGATAATGTACTTTCATTCGAAACGGAATAGTCTGTTCACTGTGTTATGTCGAGTTCTCTCCAAATTAAAGTCTTATTACCTTCTTTCATAAATGGGGCTTGAAGGGAATAAGGGGTTATAAAATAAGGTCTCGACGTTAACTGAAGTTCCATTTCAATTTACTACTAAAAATTACAATTGTCAACGCCGTCACCCGTTGAGTTAAATCCATAAAATATATTTAAGTTAATCTACGTGCCTCGCTATCACACCTGTAAGTCTCTTACCTCTGCGCTCGCGACAGACCTCACGACGAGGCAGCGGGCTCCGTCTCGGCACGGCCACCCCAACCCCCAACCCCCTCCCCCTTTTCGGACGTGGCTGTCGTATTTGAGACCTTGGGTCCGCGGCATCGTCGACAGTCCTCGTTCTACCCCCTCTCGGCCCCGTTCGCTTTTCGCAAAGGTGGCCAGCCTCGTTCCGAAGCGCTGTCCCAGTAGCGCCGGTATCGGCCTGTTTAAGACCAAACTGCAGTATTAGAGGTTAAGTAATATGGGAAAGTGAGCCTTGTGCACGGGCCAATCCAAAGGAGGTAAAAGTCTGTCTCAAATCAAAGAAACCTTGAGTGGTCTGGCCTGAGTCGAGCTTACGTCTTGAGGGCAAAGTCCAGCTTTATATCCAAACGCAAACACGAACTTCTACGGAGAGATAATGACGTAGGCGAAGTCGATGGGTGTCTATGAACCAGCAGCATAGCTTGTTACCATGTGTTATTTTTCTATCAGTGAGTAAAAAGATGATCTAAGTTTGCTTGCTCACGGAAGGGGGGTAATGGAGGAATGGTCCTGTCTTTGTAACCAAAGGGTACCTACAGTTCAAGCCCAAATGTGCAATTTTAGTTCAATTATTTTTGATTTAATTTATTATTAAGCACTCTTGGGTATAATAACACGGATGACTTACTGGTGCAGCATATTGGTGTTCAGAAAATATAAGGTCGATGAGTTTTGATACCAAAGACGCAAAACAAGAGTATCTACTATGCACACTGCATAATTCGTACCAGGGGCGTAAAAATTGTAATATCCACTCCCCCTAGATTTGCAAATGTTGCACGCAGGGGCACAAATATGTATTATTCACAAAGGGGGCCCGCGCGGTCCGAGATTTTTGTGCGTGTAGTTAACCGATACGTCATATCTGGATACGGTGCTTGTATGTTGTATACTGCCCGTATTTGGTCTGTGTGCATGTAATAAGGAAACTTATACAGAAAGTTTTCCGAAAGACATAGTTTTGACATCAAACCCGTTTCACAGTCACGCTTTTGCAAGCACTAGCGGACCCCCTCAGTGAGGGACTTCTTAATTCGAGGGGGCGGGCCCCCTGCTTCCCCCCCCCCCCCCCCCACATATGCACATGGTTGCTTCATTAGTGGCACTTAAAATACTTATTGTTTGTATTTCTTGTTTGCCTTAGGAGATAGGTAAAATATCATTTTAAATATGCAGTTGTTTTATAGACGTGTAAAAAATGCTATTAAATCCCGGTCTAAACCACCCCCCCCCCCATGATTAAGTTATTTTATTTTCTTCTCGTTACTAATGTTTCAAGGCTTTTCGTGTAAATTTATTCCTATACCTCTCTTACACTTTAGGTTTCGTCTCTAATTTTCTCAAAAGATACTATTAACTAATAATAGTGCAAAGGCATGCAATAGTTCATATTACTTTCACGATATTGGAAAGTTTGTGATCCAACAGCAAATGCAAAGGTGGCACAGGGAAAGCCCTCGACTTGGCGAGTGAGACTGGTGTGAAAGTTTGGACAGGCAATGCCCGCTGATGCGCTAATGCGACACATCCTGTGCCTCGGCTGCTTCCCGTAGCACTCTTGATGCTGTCCCCTCCCCCATCCTAGCTGCGCTGACTGCCGTGATAAGCACCGAGGGAGGGAGGCGGCGATGTAAACTGCCTTCTGAAATGAGATCCGACGCTCTGACTCGCGATTATTTAACGCGATTAAATAAATACACTTTGTTTTTTCCTTCTATACGTTCAACACCAACTTCTTACCTAGTCTCAAGCACACGCTGGGCAGCCATTGGACGACGAATATTGTCGCTCGCGCCAGGGACGTATGCGCCACTATTACCCAAGGTTACTAACCTTGACTATTACCAACCCAGACGCACACAAACACCAATGCGGGCCGCAAGGTCCAAGCTTCAGACCCCAGCGTGGGTGAAACATTTCTGCCCCTGACACAACTCTTCTTCCGGACCACCCTTCTTGTCATGTAGGTATCGAACTTGCCTGCTTAATGCTTGCACTATTTAACCCCGCATGAATGAGCCCAGGGTTCCCCCTGTGTGCATGTTTCACCTGGGCCCAACTCAACTAGTTAATAGTCTAGATCTAAGATAGGGGAGTTAGTCATGGCATCAATCTCTGCCATTGCTGGCCAATCCCCGAACAAAGCACACGATGCATGCTACCCTTCCTGCATGGTTGAAACACAGCATGATAAGGCGTAAAGACTTCGGCCTGGAACAAACCTAAGAGTTTTCCCTTACCCCGACCCCTCCCAAGCAAATACACTTAGTTTTAGTTAGGGGGGGGGGGGGGGGGGAGAATACTCATAGGCTGGTATTAATAGTCGTGTCTTGAGCAATATCTTGAGTCCATCTTGGCGAAAACCGTCTTGTTTCTCAAGGCAGCAATTTCAATATCCATGTTTCATAGTCCGTGAACAAGATAAGCTTCATGAAGTATCCGTGCTCAAGCGACAGCTTGTTTGACGTACTTCAGGCTTGACGAAGCAATCGCTTAAGACAGCCGAAAAGACACGAGCATATTCGAACGAACCTTGCCTACTTGACTCGTTCGTTAAATATTCTGCTACTTTTCACACAGAGCAGTGTCCTATTTTTAATACTTTGTCTATTGTTTACAATAAACATGTTCTTCAGCTCCAACTTGAAAGATTTATATCAGCCTTGAGAAGTACTTTAAACATAGGTCGTATACATTTACAACTTATTTTGTCGGTCGAATTCTCTATATTTTTAAAAGATATACATATTCGTGGATAAACTATAAACTCAGGGGTGATGAATTTAATAATAATAAACGTCGAAATACTCAAAACTGGACAGGACTAACTAAAATGATTTTTTTTTTGCTAAAAGTATATTTATATAAGACTTATAAATAACAAAAAATTAATCAATTATCCGGACAGCTGCATCGAAATTACCCTAACTATGAAATGATTTATCACGTCACGAAATGTGTTTTACCATTAAATCATACACGATCACTCCAGATGCCTTCATAGATCCCACAAAAAAAAGTTATGAAACCACTGCATTACTTACAAGTTACAACTTATAACTGAAAAGGAAACGGAAGAAACAGTCCGAGACGCAACTAGAGCTGAAGCAAACCGTATGTATTCGGTACTGAGTAACGGGTGCGCCATCTAGTACCGAATAACGAAACGTTACACACGAATGCATTTCGTTACTCGCATTTTTCGTAGTATGGAACAGTTCACTTGTAGTTCTACACTTTACCTTTTAAATCAAATTAAATTTAGAATGACATAAACACAAGTCTGGTTAAAAATACGGAAAAGTGAAAAAAATACACCTTGCGCAGTTTGGTATGTAATGTATAAGTATTGTACTGTTACATCGTTCAATTTTCCAGCACAGAATTATTATATTCCATATTTTCAATATTTACATTGTTTTGAGCATTTATTTAATAATACTATTATGTTCTATGCTTAGAGAAAGCCGTATCTATCTCATGTAATCTCTAGGCTAAGGCAGGCCTTGCTAGTTCAACAATGCTGCTGGCATGTCCATTGAAAAACCATACTATTAGCGTGAATTTTCAGCTTCTGTAATATATCACATGTATGTTAACTTTTATATTTATAAATAGTTATTCTTAATCTAATGAATATTTGCACAAGAATTGTTTTTGTTAAAAGTCCTGTGTGTCTGTTGTGAAATTAACCGCTGTTGTAAGTTTGAAGTATCAGCCAATCAGAGGCCACTTTTGTTAGGACCCAGACGCTTACGGGCGTAAATGAGAGTAAAAATAGGAACGTTTTTGACGGCGTCCCTTGGGAGACGCGAGCTAGACTAGCTACAAGAAATTAACATATTTTAGCTACATTAGACCATACAAGTCTTAGAGATGGTGTTTTAACGACGTAGTATAAATATATGTAAATAAGGAAGGGCTTATCCTAACGGATAAAGCAATTAGGAGTGCAAAAAGGTATGTGTTATAGTCCTGTACACGTGCTAACAAAAATTTTAAGCCCTGACTCCTAAATAAATTGAACTGTGTAATTAGTTTCAACCCCGTAGCAACAGAAATAGACTGAAAACGTTATCTATTGGTTGAAATTAAATGAATATTGGGCTTAAATATTAATTCTCCAAGGTAAATATATTATACCCAGAGGTTAACTGGGAGAGTACTTTCGTGCTAAAGACTATCATTTTTGACTGAGCGAAGCTGAGGCATAAGTAAAAATCAGAAAATAAACTGTAATTTTACATCTAGTAATTTTTTTATATAAAATAATTTCGACATTATGTCATGCGTGTGAATTTACGTGATAAAACGAACATGAACTGAATGGACCGTTGAGATAACTTGTGCGCAACCTAATTCCTGTTGTTTCTTAATTTTATTGTCCCTAAAGAGGAGTTAATTGCTAAACTATATTTTCTTATGGCTGCATAAATATGGGATGCTCACTATTGAAATTGCAATCATTTGTTCCCGCACAACCCATAATTCTTATTTTCTATTATTGAATAAATTTGATTCTTTATTAGTTTTATGTTATTTGTTTTTTTATTTGAAATAAGTAGTGTTGCAAAGTTGTATGTATATATTTAAACTATATCTGTGTCGAAACTGCAAGTACACGGACAGGTATACACACCAGTCAAGAAAATGTCCTTACAGAAATCTTACTTACAGTATGTTTTCTACAAATTACGAATGTTGCGACGCCGCGACGTCATACTGTACGCGTACGCAATACGACTCGATTCGTTGCTCTAACATAAACTTGCATGCTATGTAGTATCAGAAGTAACGAGTAACGTAACTATACGATAGTAATGAGTACTAATTGTTATAGTAACGAATACATACGGGTACGCTTTTTTTCGTTACTTTTACACCTCTAGACGCAACTGGAAAATAGGGCGGCGCCCACACGAAGCCGGGTCGGCGAATGAGCGGGCTGGTATGCGCGAGTGTAGTGTGTCAGATAACGAGCAGTCTCCATCTCACCTCGTAGTGCCACGCCGGGCGATATATGTCTGTGCTGTGATAACGAGTGTTCCACCGACAACACTGCCAGCGCTCTCCTGCGGGATAGAACCACTGTCGTCACCTTGAACCAAGCCCTTAATGTCACTGGAATAACCTGTCAACACCGAGTCGCAGCATCGAAAGAAATACTAGCTGTTACGAGAGAACAGCCCAGACATCCGAGAAAGCAAAGGCATTTTCTGAGAAATAACAAGAGTAAAAAACACAAAAAGGTCCAATGTCAAAAGCACATCCAATCAATTTTAAACTTCAAAAATATGTGGAATTCATTTAAATGTGAAATTTTGAAACCAAAATATTCACAAAAGTTAATAAAAATATATAAATTTGCAATAATTATATTTTGTGTGTATCCTCGTTGCAAAAAAAAAGTTGACTTACAACGACCACCCAGCAAAAATGAAAAATTAAGTTTTACCACTAGGAACTCGCTATGAATAACAATATATCACAAATAAATACTTATTATCATTAAAATCCAATGATAAATTGTTGCCTAGATACAGTTCCTTTGAAATGCCAAGAGTATCAATGATTTCATGCTACTGTTGATTTCTGGACTAAGAGCTGTTGAGTTGGGAGGGGGGGAGAGAAAGAGAGAGAGATAGAGAGAAAAATAAAGAGATGCCACCCTTCAGAGGTGAAAAAAAATATGGTTAAATTATTATATGGATTAACCATGCTAAGCATTCTCAATCAATGAATTTTGCCAAACAATGAACATGGACTTGCAGTTAAATTATTTTTTAACTAATTCTCACCAACTATAGTTAGTTTTTTAATAAAACATATTTTTATTATTGTTTATTATCGTGCGGCACCACGGCTCCTCCCTCACGAAAGAGGTTGAATTTCGAAAAATATCCCCCATGCCCCACTTGTATTTTGAGCTAGATAGCAAATTGTTGACGGTAGAATACGCAAAAGTGGTCATACTCAGCACTTAAATTATTAATAGAATGCACAGTTATGGTTATAATTTCATGGCAGTTCGTTGCCTCGAGTCTCGAGAGACGCGTTGGAAGGTAGTCCACCCGCCGGGACGACGCGAGCGACAAGTTGCAGAAGTCGCAGGAGGCAAGCGTCCTTTTTCACCCTTCCCAGTTGGTTATTTCAACTTATGTATTGTCATTACTATTTACTAAGGGATTTTCCTGTACATTTATTCCGATGGCTCTCGTGCATTTCTTGTTAGAGCACACATTTTCTTACCAAAAATGAACTTAAAATGTTATTTTTGAGCTGTAAAAGGTCACGCAAGTAATCATAATTATGAACTCTTGCGAGTTTGCTAATTTTTAATAAATCTGTTCAGAAATTTGAGACGTAACATAAGATGCAGAGAGCTATTGCGACAGATTAAAAGGAAAGCCCTTCAAATAATAGAAACGACAATTCGACACGTAAGACCGAGGCTTGCCCTCCAGCTGATTTTAAAACGCTGGAATCGATGATCAATTGCTTTCAGAAAATGCACAAAAGCCAATTTAAAAGTAGCCTATATGACACACTTTCCTACTAATACCATTTTAGTGCTTTAGTGCGAGTGTTTAATATTTGAACACCTTCCTGACAAGAAGCTGACTAGCTGGAACGCTGGCTCACAGGTTGAAACCATGTCGTCACGAGTATCCCCATGGAGGTTGAATACAGGTCGCAGCTGTAACGTCCAAGGCTGTGGTGAGGACCTTACAAGTCACATGAGAACACACACAGTTCCGCGGCGGCCCATTACCGCTTTAAATGTTAACGAACATACTTTGAACTGCTGGTAGTTGGGGAAAAAAATATATCACTGATTGCATCTAAAAGGTTTCTTGCCTACGAGGTAGGTCATAATTGTTGGATACATGTCATCTCCGTATAAAGTAATGCCAAGTGGGCAGCTCTAAAACAAGAGATATAGATCCGCTACACAATATTTTTAATGTTATGTACATAACAGTTCTTCCAAATACTGGCGGACCTATGAACTACGGATCCAATGATACCTACAGCACCCTGAAGGGTGACAGGGAATGAGGTTTAGCAATGACGCTGTGACGGAATGCACAATCAGGGAGAGAACCCTAGAAAGAAAAAAAACCTCCGGCCAACGGTAATATCCACAGCGCTTCAGAGATGCTGGTGTCGAATCCTGGTAGCCGTGGTGGCAGCGAGTTGTCTACCAACTTAACTGTCATGGCTCACCTACGATAAACGGACTAAAATTGCGCCAACAGCGTGGGCGATAAGAAGACGTTCACGGTCGCTTCACGCTTCCGAGATTAGGGCGAACAAGACAACATAAACCACGGTTATCTAAGTAGGAGAGAGGGGGGGAATGCCAGGGATTAATAAGCTGACGACGTTGACATAGCTGGGTGATGACAGTCTTATCAAACATTTCGCAGAAAATGAGACGCCGTGGTATCGCGCTATCTGGCGAGTCCAACTGAACTGCATACAGCGACAACTATGTTCACTCCACAGTTCGGCTGTCAACATTCAGTTTGGAATTTCCAACTTATCCAGGTAGCAGGTGCCATTTTAGAATATGCGAAGTAATTACTCCAAGCGTTGTAAAGAAGACGCGTTATTTCGAGCACTTGAACATGCATACAATGTGCTAAAAGTAAAACTTTTATATATGTCTCACGTTCCTGTAACTATGCTATGAGGTTTTTATTAATCTTTATCATACAATTTGTGAATTTAAATTTTAAAAAAATCATTAATTCAATTAAGTTATACGAAATTTCGTTTTATAAAACAAAACTATTAATGAACACTGTTAGAACCGTTGTGAATGCGATACCAGCAAGTTCGTTTACATGTGTGCCTGGCATTAATAATAAACAGTATCACTTCGCTCCTTATGAAACCTTGCCATTTAGATCTCCGTATGTACTAGTAACTAACGAGCATAACACCCAGACCATGAATTAGTTCTGGGTTGACTTTAGTAGTTTCTGGTATATTAAAGGATTCAAAATAAGCTTCTTTATACCCTTGAACGTCGATAGAATGCAATACTGGTCCGAAGAGATACATGACACCGCGAATCTAACTCTCATTAAATGAGTTTAAAGTTAAAAAAAATTAAATATATCAAGAGTTTTATATAGACGGAGTAATTTATCGAACGTTCATTATTCCAGTAAAACATCCATAAATTCGCGAGCATAATACAACATTTCCGAAGTAATCTTAATCAGTAAAAAGATTTTCCTAAGATAAAATACAAATCAGTAATCTTAAGTACTACTATTTCGGTTTGATCACAGCCAGGTATGTAAAAAAAAATACTTTGTATGCTGTATATATAAAAGAAAATTGGAAATATTTTAAGGTTGCCTGTTTAACTGCTAGAGCTATAACATTACGATACTATAAAATCTTATAAAAAAATCGTTTCCTAAGACTGCTTTGCTGACAACACTTTTGGCTTCACGCGCACTTTCTTATACGTCACGCCGACTCTGACGTAACTGTTCAGACGTTACTTACTACGCAGTACACGACGTCAAACAAAATGCTCAAGGTCGTAATCTCCAAGAAATTCGTAAAGTAGAGCAGCGCCTTTTAGTAACACATGGCGGATCCAGATGATCGTGAAAGGGTGTGCCGACACGTAAGTTTTTCCCGGTAAGGCCTGAATTAAAGTAGCCCGTCGCGTCCGTCCTTCACCCGTCCGTCCAACATCCGTTCTTCCTTCAGCCGCCGAGCGATTTACAACACTCCGCTCGTCTGTCATAATATATTTTCCATTTCAATGCTCACAACTGTTTAGAAAATTTAAATTTTGGGGAGAAAATTTAAATTTTGGGGAAAACATTATCTTTAATAATTATATTAGTGAAACATGTAAACTAATTAAACTCGGTTTGTTTCACTCTTTTATTTATTGCCACATTTCCAGTGTAACCATGCATGATTAAAGCACATCTGTGACTTAGACCATTTTATTTTTAAAAAAAAAAACAGCTTTTGAAATGTGTTCAAACGTAAGTTAAATAAATTTTAAAGCGGCTAAACAATTAAACAAACTTTAATACCTTCTAATATAATACGATTTGACACGCCAACCTCTAGATGACATTTTGAGGTTATAATTTCACCCTTCCGTCCGTCAAAAGTATGAAGTTACCAATTTTTTGGCGGGCGGGAGGGCGGACGAATGGAATCTTTCGGGCCATATTATTGGCTGCATGGCACGCGATTGACGGACGGAGGCGAAGGGCTATTGTAATCCCGGCCCACGTAGAGACTCCGCAATCGTTCTGGACCCCGCGCCTCCGGCTGTGAGGTCACGCTGTGGTTTGCTGTTTGCTGACCGACGGCGGCGATGGTGCCCCACTCCGGGCAAGGTCCGGGTGTTTCCGGAGCACAGCGGGCTCGCCGGAACACACAGGCCGCCCCAGACTTCCCTCGCTCACTGCCCTACAGCCGCGAGGCTTCGAACGGGACGATGTACAAAGTATTCCATTTGGAAACACGTCCGTGCCAGATCATTCGATGATACATGGTGATCATGAAACAACAGTAAATGTTGCAGCATACTGTGACCAATAAAAACAAAAGAGAACAAAATCCGTCAGAGGATGCTACAACCTACTGAGGATATAAAGTAATAATAGTGAATATGTTTTTTTTTAAAGTGTCAAGGACATTTCGCCCCTAAAGATAGGAGGGTCATGCAATTGGTAAGTTCCTGTATGAAAGGACACACGATAAACAGGAAATTTAAATATTTATTCAAGTGGAAACAAATAATTAATTAATTAATTCATAGTTTACCTAAACATGCAACATACAACAAGATGCATGTATCGACTAGAATGTGAACCAGGCAATACGCCATACGTTACTCAAAACAATATTTAAGCAAATATGAACAATTATTCATTAAACATTGAGGTAGACACGTATACGTTAAGTAGAACATAAACATATGGTATTTAAGAATATGCTGCGGGGAACCGATCATGGGCTGAGTAGCGACGTAGCAGAACAAAGAAACTGGTAAACTACATTTTGAGCGTGGCGGGCCAAAATGAACTTAAATATTAAGAGTAACGAAACAAGTTACAAACTAAGCCACTTAAGAAAGACAAACATACGTACAACTCCAAAGAAGTATACTTACACGCCCAATACAGATTCTGACACCGACACTAAGTATCTGCTCAAAATAACTAAACCAACAAGAAGAATTTTAAAGCGGGCAAGACCTCATATAATCTAGAAAATGTATACCTCCGCAAAAGTAGATATACAGATGAAGGATTGGGAGAAAGACACTAATAAAAGAAAGAAGTGTAGCGGGGTAGCAAGGGTAAGGGAGAAGCAAGGAGGGAAGTGACACTTAGGGCCGGTTTCACCAGTCGAGTTGAAAATCCCGATGATGTTATCGAGATAAAAAGTTAATCTTCCATTTCTATCTCGATAAAGTTATATGTGTTTCACCACATATTATCTTTCTCTGAGAAAATCGAGATAAGTTTAACTCGATCTTCTGAAATTATCGCGATTTTCTGTTTGTAAACACCTTTCGTTATCAAAGTTTGGCTAGAAATTTCGTAGGCTATTATGGCGAGCCAAGGCTGTAATTTGTCAAAGAAGCAGAGAAATAAAAATACATCGCAGCAGGAGAAATACATTCTTTTAGATTTAGTAACTGAACATTTCAATATCATTGAAAATAAAAAAACAGATGGTGTTTCACAGCAACAAAAAATGAAGCAGTGGCAAATACTTGCAGATACTTTCAATTGTATGTCTGGAGAACATCACAGGACTGCAGAAAATTTAAAAGCGGTGTGGGAGAATCTCAAAAAGCACACGCGAAAGACTTCTGCTGATCAACGAGTTCAAGTATTAACTGGAACAGGTAATATATTTTTTGTCTGTATATCCTGGTACATTATATTTAGGTACAGCAATAAATATTGTATGCATTTTTATCCATAATGCAATTTTACGAATTGTAAACATGTGCAATAACAATTTTTTTAGTTACTTGAATTAATTGTAATATATTAAAGAGGTATCTTGGGTGGAGTTGGAATCAGAACTATAACCTTTGCACTGTCAAGAAGACACTTCGCACTATACCACCAGTGGATATGAAATATACACCACATAACTAAATTAATTCTGTATTTTTTCAGGTGGAGGTCCTTCAAAAACAGTTAGTAAGGATCCCATTTGTGAGAGAGTGCAGAGCCTAATCAAACCGACTATCGATGGTGCCAAGAATCCCTTCGATTCAGATTCAGATGCAATAATATTACCATTTGATGCATCAAATAGGCCTACTGATGAGGATGACAGCATTCAACTGGATGTCGGAGCAGAAGTGGATGTTTCTTTCGTGGAGACGGCAGAGACAGTTAGTAGGCCTACACTTTATTTTGAGAAAACCTAATGGATGTGTCACTGTGCATAGTTATGCTTATTAATCATGTATAGCTATAGCCTATGCACTGTGTTAACTTTATTTCTCTCACATAATGTTCAAATTTAATTTTTCCACAGGTAACTCTTCCAAATGGCGACTGGACGCATTATACACCAGCCATGCTCAGCAGTCCTGTGTGTTCTGCCCTTCGACACTCCAATAACAACTCGGCTATCACAAACACAGTGCAGACCAATACTACTGATTCATGCAGTGCAAGTAGTGGGAAGGCAATGCCTCCTAGCAGTAAGGGAAATGCTTCAGTGCAATCTCCCTTTACTAGCAAGCGGCGACCAACCCCGGCCACCAAAGTGAAAGAAGTAAGTGCTGTCAATGCAGCAAAAATCGAACTAATTGAACTTGCAAAAAAACATGCAATCGAGGAAAAAGAAGTTATGAAAGAAATCTGGGAACTGCGGTTACAACAAGAACGAGAAAAAGTAAAGCAGGAAAAGCTGCAAACTGAACTTTTATCTTTACAAATCTTGAAAATAAAGAAAGAACTAGAACATTTGCAGTAATTTAAGTGTTCTTATGTATTAAACATTTGCTCAACTATCATGACATAATTGTTATATATTACATGTATATTTACAAAGTGATATTCATTGTGCCTATTAACAAACAGTTTCAAGTACAAATGTTAAGAATTATATAAAAGATAATACATGTTCGCTTATGTCACATTATTTTGTATGATCTAAGCAGTTGTACAATGCAAATGTATTAAAATATTCCATACATATTGCTATATGTAGTTATTTTCACCAGCAAATCTTCAAGTTGATGGCATCTCTGTGTGACATATAGATCAGTATGACCTACAACAAACTGAAAATACACAGAGTGATAAATAATCGTATCTTAAATAAGTATTACAACACACACACATATATAGGTATTTAATTATAGGTATATGTAAATTTCATTTACCTCCTGAAATAGTTTTCAATCAGTAAATGCCTGACACTGTCATATCTGGGCCTTCTGTTTGCATTTTCGTTGTTCTGCTGTACATTTCCTTCCTCAAGCAACTGTTGCCAAGGGAGGTGGAGATTGAGGTTAGGGTCGTCTGGAGGGAGTTCTTCCCCAGTTTGTCGCAGGATATTATGCAGCACCCCAGTCGCTACAATGATGGCAAACGAATGTTCTAATGACACTCTCAATCCTAAAGATAAGACTGGGAAACGTCGCTTCCAGCAACCGAATGTTCGCTCTACAGGATTTCTTGACCTAATTTGCGACTCATTAAATAGGTGTTCCTGTGGACTTCTGGGATTATCTAATGGAGGCATTAGATATGACCTACAAGCATAGCCCGCATCAACAAGTAGTACAGAATCACCATACTCCCCTCTCTCAAAACATGCCCTTCTGTTGCTATTGTTGAATATGGTACTATCATGTGAGGAACCAGGCCATCGTGCAACAATATCTGTAATTTCCAATTTTGTATTACAAATTACTTGCACATTCACAGAGAAGTAACCTTTTCTGTTACGGTAGAATTCTGCATTGTTTCCACCTGCAACAAACATAAAACAAGCTTGTATGTGGATTGCAATGTTTAATAAAAAGGTAGCATAAAATCAGTGTTTAAACCAACCTGGTGACTGGATTTTTACATGAGTGCAATCCATAGCACCAATAGCCCTGGGAAATTTAGCAATTGCATAGAAATCCCTTTGTGCTAAATTCAGTTCTTCCATCGTCTCTGGGAATTTAATGAACTGCGGTCGAAGAGATGCAATTGCGGAGCTAACCCTATGTATTATTCGGTGAGCTGTGGGTTTACTAAAGCCAGCATAATCCCCAATGGTTAGCTGGTTACAGCCTGTAGCATAAAATCGAAGTGTAGCCAGCAGTTGGTTCATTGGCGACACTGACATATTCCTGTGAAAGACGAAAAAAGTATGTTGAAGGTTGTAATGTAATGTTCGTATAAATGAGTTTTATTTTACTTGTCTATGATTTCATATACATATTTATTATTCTACAGAAACAATTAACATTAGGAAATAATATTAATATAAACTTACTTTTCGGGAAACTGTAGTTGATTTTCTATAAGTTCCAAAACAAACATAGTCGACTGTTTTGAAAGGCGAAAATGTATTTTAAAGTCTTCTTCATCATACATTTCAAAATAATCGCTTCTATCTCGCATCCATCGTGGCCGACGAACAATGGCATCTTCTTCATCACTTTCATCTTCAAAAATCAAATTGTACATGCCTCGAGCCATTACAATTTTTAAAATCTCCTCTCGTCACTTCGTTTTACAATATTATCTCGATAATAAGACTTTAACCACGAAAATCGGTGGTTAAAATATTTTATCTCGATAACACTAAAAGATCGAGATATTCTGTGTGGTGAAACGGGATATTCAGTTAATCTGGATAATTCATTACTTTATCGAGATAATTTCGCTTGGTGAAACCGGCCCTGAGAGCTAAATGACTGAGAAAATCGAAGATAGCCGAATCACGGAAAAAAGGTAACAAATGCAGTCCACTGCTACGTATTTGACAGGATGTCCACACGAATCCGTAGAAAATTTCCCTGGCTTTTCCATTACTTCCCATGACCAGAATTTAAAATTTCCCTGACGAATGTCATATTATGAAATTTTCTGAAATTAATAAAGACAAAAGACAATCCAGACTCCACCATCCCTAAAGCTACACTAGTTCAAACATAACCTTGCCAGTGTGTGTGACCATGGTCGTAGATCCGGGGGCTAGGGGGGCCTGAGCCCCCTTCCCCCCACAATGAAGAAGCCCCTCACTGAGGGGACCCGCTTGCGCTTACAAAAGCGTGACTATGAAACGGGTTTGATGTCAAAACTATGTTCTATGGAAAACTTTATATTTGTAAAGTATTCTGTTTATGGCATGGACATAGACAAAAATATGGAAAGTATAAAAAATACAAGGACCCTATCCAGAGATGACTTGTGTCGGTTAACCCCACGCACAAAACTCTCGGACTGCGCTGTCTCCCCCCCCCCCCCCCACCCAATTCGCACAGAATTTCCACGGACACACTTGCGAATCCTACAGACTTGCGCCCCTAGTGTGACCATCTAGAAAAAAAAATTCGATTTCTAGGTGATGACATACTGGGGCCTTCAAATAACAATCGCTGAGGAATTTCGGGGAATTTTCAGTTTTTAAAGTAAATTTCCTGACCGATTTCAACTTCCGTCTTTCCAGAAAGTGGATTCCCTGTTTATATTAATAAACTTAACGTAACTACAATTAAATCTGTCATCTGCATATTCCATAATGTTCTCTCAAGTAATAAAGCCAAGAACTAATAAATAAATTTGTTCTAACTTATTTAAGTTTGCACTACAGAGACGTGTTTGTAGCAGCATTTTATACATTTTATACATGGAAATGGAGATTCGATATAGAAGTAAAATAAATGTTCAATGTGGAATAAATATTGCTATTCTGGATAGCATAAATGAAACACAAAATAAGCTCAAGAAGTAAACAATTTTTCGCAAGTCGGAAACGTGGCGGACGTTGCCGTGAGCCAGTGGGTTTTCCCAGGGCACTCCCTCTCCACCCTACTCATTTCCACAATACTTAACCTCATGGTCTCTGATTACCTCGATGCGATGAATAGTTTAACCTTAATTCATTCGTTCAAACATTTTGAGTATTTCACTTGTACGCTATATTTTAATAACGAAGACAGTCGGGCGAGACGCAGCAGGCTTCCTAAAAGGGGAGAGATAGGAGTCGAAACACGCCATCTTGGTTTGTTAACAGTTTATATCTTTCGATTATAAAACTTTGATTTCGTTGACATAGAATACATATAATCTATTAAAATACCAGAAGCTAAAAGTGAACCGCTGCTACAAATATTTTCCCCTGTGAAGTCATTGGTGTTTAATATTAAATTATTATTTTTTAAGGATTACAACTGTAATGGTATGGTACTACAGTATGGTTTTTAAAAAACTATCAATGAATGATCTCTGCTTAATGAAGGCTAGTCTTCAGTATTAAAAGTGAAAAAAAAAATGTAACCCTTTCAGTACATTAGTCAACTGAAGTGGGGAATTTATATCTCAATGATACATGCAGTTTATCAAACCTTCTAGTGGATCTCATACTTTATGGCTATGAAATAAATAAATGCATTATTATAAACTAGTTATAATTAAGATTATTATAGTTATAGCTTGAAATCATATCAAACAAAAATTAAAAAAGTTAAGTTACAAAAAAATGGGTGCGAGTACTTATGTACGCGGGTTACTTGGCGTGATAAAAACTAACTTTAATTTTGCATGCTATTAATTAATAGCAATAAAATAATAACAGTTATGAAGTGATATTATAAATACGGTTGGTAAAGTATAAATTCAATCAAATTTTAAAAAATGTTATTACTCAATATTTAATATTAATATAACGTGTATAACGTTAATTAATTTATTAAAATAATCGAGACAAATTTAAATTAATGAAATTCAATAAATATGCTGAATGTTTAATCTGATTTATTAAATTTAATTATTTATTAAATAATAATGTAATAATTTATAATTCAAAGAAATGATACATAAGGGAACATAACCTCAATTATATAAATACACTTTAATAAGTTAGAAACAAAATTTATATCAACAATATTCTCAATAAATAAATGTTTTAATTACATGGACCAGTATTTAATATTTATAACTAAAATATATGATTTAAAAGCACATACATCATTTTTATTTGTATGTAGTCTTTTTTTTTTATCCTGTGAAAATTTTGTACACATGGTGAGTGCGCATCATAAAAATTCACTCTCATTATTTCTTCATAACGCACCTAAAGAGTATAACTTCAAAAAAAGACTTTTCATGAAGTATATGTTAGGAATTGACTCTGTGACAGAAGGGGTTGATGACATTAAAAAAAAAACCTGTTACAACCTCCTGTCTCTCCTCCTCCAGGTGTTTCTCCGGACGGAGGGAAGCGCGCGCGGGCAAATATAGACCACGCGCGCCCACGCCCGCCCTCGGACACTAATATCTTCTGCTCCACTGCCGCTAGTCGGCGACGGGAAGCCTACAACTCACGTAGTTTCGGTTCCCTGCAAGAATTTCCGAAGATTTCCGAAGTTTTGCGTTTTGGTATCAACGCCACTTCAGCCGCTAAATCACAAGTTTCCAATGAAAACAAGCATGTTGTGACTGACCTAACATAACATAACCCTTCGATTTTTTTTAATTTCAATTTTTGAGAGAAATCCGAAGTTGCACGAACGTGGTAGGGAACCGAAACTACGTGAGTTGTAGGCTTCCCAGCCGGCGACACCCGAGCAGCACGAGGCCTTCCCCGCCCCGAGTTCCAGCCCGGGGTTGCCAACCACGCAGCGCACGCAACGGCGTGACACGCGCGACCAACGCGAGAAAATCACGGTCGTTTGCAAAGCGTGCGAGTCGCAACACTCACCAACCCTACAACTTAAAATTTTTCAAACCGTAGAAAACATATTTCTCTACCCCGGGATCCTTATGATACATCATATTGATCACGAAAATATTGCTGATTTAATGCAGTTTTTTGGACATACGCCATTGCGAAAAAAAAATTGAAGATAAAAAATTGACAGAAAACAAGACTGAATCAACTGATATCGGACAAACGGAACCAGCGATGAAACTAAACAAGTATTATGGACAACACAACGACACCACGGACACAAAATGTTCAACCTCTAAATATCAGACAGCACAAGAATTCCCTTGAAATGAACTTAGTCATGAAAAACAATATATAACAACACAGACGAACACAGTGGGCTAACAACGACGAGACAGATTAAATGCAGGCAGAGAACATACCTGGACAACGCAGCAAACATATATAAACACAACGATGAAGATAAACAAGTACAATAGACAACATAATAACGATAGCACTGACGAACACAGAAGGTTTCCAGTGAAAAAAGTTTCAAAAGCGAAACAGTATTTTGGCCAGAGGCCTGGCAACAAATTTCCCCCCTTACAACAAAAAAATATGCAGGGGAACACCCGCAACACATTAAAGCTCAACATTTATACAGTTCTGACAAAAGGTTTGATATGTGATGTATGTGCCTTTTTTATTCGATTAACATTCTCAACCTCCTGCAATAACACCGTAACCGGACCCAGGAACCTTTTTAATTATAAAATCTCCTGAAAAGGCATTTTCCAATTTCCCAGTTTTAAAGTTGCTTTTTTTTTTTTTACTTAAGATAAACTGCCTACATAATACCTCTGGTAGGGATTGGGTATCCTACCTTTATTATATTGTCGAGACACCTTTTTGTTAGCCTTTTCCAAGTTTTCTGTTGTTTGGACCCAAATATCCAGTAGTTTTTTTTAGGGCTGTATACATTTAAACCATCTGGTGTAATCCCCCAAATAGCTCCGCAGAAGTAAACTGAGTACTTTCATGCTTCATCATATTGAAAGCCAAATTTAAATGTCTGATCGACTCATGCCACTTCCTTTGATTTTTTTATTAAAAATAGTAAGGGCTATCTTTATATTCTTATTCATCCTCTCAACTATATTAGGGTTGGGATAGTAAGGACTGGTGTTGAAATGTTTAATTCCCTAATCAAAACACATTTGCAGAAATTGCTTACTTACAAAGTAATTGGCATTATCAGGTACCAGTTGCTCAGGAGCCCCAAATATAACCCAAATTCTCTCAATCAATACTCTACCGGATCACTCTTGATTCCTCGCAAGGGCATAAAAAAACAAAACTTACTAAACCATCAATTAAAACTAACAAACAATTATTCCCCGTATTACTTCACGGGAGAGGCCCAAAAAATCGATAAAAACTCATTACCAAGGCCTGCCTAATTTCTCTACCAAATACCAACCCGTCTTGCTATTGCGCAGTTGCTTAGCTAGCTGACACAAACGACACCCACCAACATACTCTTCACAATCTTTCCTCATACCAACCCAAAAAAATTCCTCTGATATCTTATTGAATGTCTTGTCTACTCCCCCATGCCCACCTATTAGGGAATCATGAAAGTAATTTAACAGAATACCCCTTTTTTACGGTTATTGTAGTAAAAAAATGTTTGCGGGTTACAATGAAATATTTTAGACTCTATATTTTAATTCATGTTTGCATGAAAATCAAGCCAATGGTAAAATATTACGTTAAATAAAACAGAGTTATTATGATTAACACAATTATTATTGATTCAATAAAATGCCCACTTAGACACCGTAATTTATTTGCTCTGCCGTTTAAGGATGTGCTTTTTAACATTATTTTTCTTAAATCTCGGGCTGGGTTCATGCGCGTACTTTTGGTATCAGGTTGGAGTTTGTTTTAAATTTTATTTCAATAAAACCAGTCGGGTTTTGAGTTTGCGTTATCTACCAAGTGCAGAGGGTAGATACCACAGCATATAGGACGTGTTCTAAAACATATTGGATGATGGATGCGCTCGACCAATCAAAATCGTACCTATCGAAAACGGAAATGGCATCAGTTTCCGTCACAAAGAATCTTTAAAATAGCGAAGAACACATGGGTGATCAAAGATTTTATAAAAGTAAAATAACTAAAATAATGTTAATATGAATTTCGTTTAAGATATACTTTTTTTGGGTAAAAATAAAATTGTACTTCTATACCTTTAAAAAATCACTAAACATTTCATTATGTAACGAATATTATTGTAAATTAAATTTCTACATATTCAAAAAAATTCAAAAATGAACAAATAGCATAACAGGTTAAAAAAAATTAAATCCAGCACTGTGATACATAATTTAATATCAAAAATTAGAGTAAAATTGAAAAGTTGGAGATAACTCAGACCGAAAAAAAACTTTGAGGGTGCGACTTGATTTCAAAAACATGTTTGAGGTTATCTGTTCACAATACATATATTTGCTGGAGAAAATTGGAAGCCGTTTTCAGTCCAACTCATATCACGGAGACAAACGCTTGACGGTGCGACAGGGCCTGTTGGGGAGTCCTGCGACCAGGGCTGCTGACCCGCGCCGGTGGCGCAACTCTGCAGATGACCCCGCGGACCCGCGCGATAGCCTCCGCCCCCCCGCGCACTCTAGCAACAACAGGGTCCGCGGACCCCCCGCTGGGGGCCCGCGCCACGTCAGCTAGGGACTGCAGAATGTCCCGGCCACACACTTCATTCGCATCAACTGTAAACGTTGTAGTGTGTTTGGTTCAAGATCACGAACAGTAACTCAAAACAGTTTTAGATGAGCGCACGCGACGAGCACTACTTTGTTGTTTTCTCGCTGGCAGCGCCACCTACGCAAAATGGCGACTACTGAGAGCAAAGTGATTTGTGTTCTGCAAATTTTCTAAGAGTGTATCTGTAATTTCAGTCCAACGTGCGTTTCGTTTAAGTACATATCCGGTTACAGTTGCTACATGCTTGGGCATAATGGTCGAGACGACAAGAGCTCTTTTTTGCTGGCCTCCATGTTCATCTGACAGAACTACATGCGATTTGTTTTTCTTTTGGGGCTTTATAAAAGATCGTGTCCACGTTCCGCCGCTACCTAGTGATTTGCCACAGTTTAGACACAGAACTGAGGAGGGCTGTTGCTTCCATTACTCCGGACCTTTTAGCTAAAATATGGGGAGAATGGGACTTTAGGTTGGATGTGTGCCGAATAACTAGATGTGCACATATTGAATATTTGTAACATTTGTAAAAAAAAAAAAAAAAAAAAAAAAAAAAAAAAAAAAAAAAACTAGGTTAGTTAACCTTCAGTTTGAGGGATGATTTGTTATAAATAGTATAAATTAAACTGTTATAATAGATCACTGGAATTGGGATATTCTTTTATGGATACCCTATCACCTATCATACTACTTCACCGCCAAGTAGGTTGGAATGAAAAAAATAACACGTTCTGCCAAATTTATATTTAAACAGTTACATTGGCACTTTTGTTACAAAAAATAAAGTATACACTCGATTTGATAGTTCAATCAACAAGGATAGACCATTAGTCATTGTTTATTTGCAGTCATCACACCAAAAAAAAAAGTGAGCTAGTCTATTAATATTCGCCTCGGTAACGAGAAAATTCGTGTTATCTCATGCTGCAAATAAACGTATAATACGAAACTCGGACACAAAATTTACTGTAGAATACTTTAAAATAATGCCAAGCATTATAAATATACGAGAAGTATTCATTTGAGGGGAAACGATCAAAATCTTCCCCCTTCTTTTAAACTTCACTATAATTCTGTTTAACAAGATGGTACTATTGATTTCTCAAGGCTAGCCCAACAACAGGAGAACCGAACGTGTCACATGTAAATGCCTCATCGCTGAACATGTGATATCCCCCCCCCCTTACACCGCCTGCATTTTTGAAGTTATACTTCTTTAGGCGCGTTGAGGGTTCAATTTTAGTATGAACCAGAAATGCAATGAAATAAGAGCGCATTACACAACGGAGATTTAACAGGTCGAAGGTCCAATGCGCATACATGCAGGAACTGCTACAACCACGAGCCGAAGTGGTAAAGATGGCGGACCCACGTGTGGCAACATGGGCCCGTATATATACTAACGTTTGCGAACATTGGGGGATGTACTAAACGTATTGGTAAGTCAAAGTAAACTTTATGGTAGTGAAACTATCCTGGAATACGTTTTAGACACTTGACTAGTCATAACAAGATATAATCGCAACTTTAAATATACCTATAATTTATTATTCTGGAAAAATTTGTTGAATAAACATGGCGTCAAAGATACTTAACATTTTGTTGGTTCCCTAAAGCATTACGAGAACGCCACTATGTTCAAACTAAAAGTTGCAGTCCAATACATACATTTAAAAAAATTAACTGAAGCATTTTAAAACGCATATTATTAACACTAAATATATGTTAGTATATTTATTTTTACTTAAACGACATAAATCAGTCTGTAAATACTTCCTACATACAAACCTTAACCTTACTAAACTGTTTCAAAGTTTAAGATTTAAAAGTAAAAATTTAATCACGAAATTCTTATACTAAACATGGCGTCGAATATATGTAGCCTAATAATTTATTGTGTGTCTACAATATGATGAACACTGCGCTATCTCATCTCTACATTTCAATGTAACTAAGGGTTGTCAAAATTTTATTTTTACGACTATAAATTATAACAAAGTATTTAAGGATAGTTTTACTATTATACATTTTTTTATTTTTCATTTCTATGCGCAGTGTAAATTCTGCGATGTTCACGTTATCAATTCATACTGATGAATCACGCGGGTTCGCCATCTTTTCGAGATTTTCGAGACTTCCACATATAGCACACATTTCCGTTCTAATGGACTTCCGTTCCATTCAGAAATTAGTTTTACCAAATGCCGCACCGAGAGATAAGCTGTTTACACATTAAAAAAAATTGCGCATAGAATGGTCAACAATCCACTCAAACTTCTTCTTACCCTAACGATTCTATTTTTTTTTTATAGCGTTGCGTTGTTACAGAGGGCTTTTAGTATTGCAGTATGTGTTCTCTCATTGGCGAAGTTAGGGGCACCACACACGATCGGCCTGAACAGGCAAAACTGACGTGCATGAGGCTGTCGACCGGGTATACATTCAGTTTGCACACGTGAAAAGAAAAAATATTACCGACGATCGTTAAATGGCAGTCGGGACAGCAGGTGTGTGAGGAGAAGCCAGGCCAGGCGACCTGTCGCCTGTCGGTCCGGGCCGCCATAGGTGCGGCAAGGGCATATCCCGCCGCGCCGTTCAGAGCCAGTGGGAGCAAAGAAGGTTCCGAATATGGACCACAGGCGGTATTTCAAGACGGTCGAGCGAGGTGGCGAGCGAATAACCGTTGCCAAGTTGGACCGCAGCCGGAACCTAACTCGCCTTTCAATTTCCAGAACGTGCCAAACCCGAATCCCAATAAGGTGACAGATTGGCAGCCGCTTCAATAAACGTGTCCTTGTGCGAGACGTGAAACATCTGCACATCGCCGAACGAGCACGCCACTTGCTTAGGCCTTAGGCCTCAGCCTAAAATACACTTGTTTACGTTTATACATCAGAAGAATGGAAGACGACAAAAAGCAGCGTGTCTGGTTTACACCTGATGAAAAGTATTTTTAATTCAAACAGTCGACCGATACAAACATAATAATTGAAAACAAAACGACCGAAGCTGTTTCAAACAAGCAGAAAAGTAAAGCCTGGGTTGCAGCCACAGAAGAGAACAGCAGCACCGGCTCGATGACCAAGGAGAAACGCAAACTTTTTTTTAACTGCGTTTCGTCACACAATTCCATTGCGTTTTGAGAAACTTGCAATTCACAGCGTCTTATGACGAATCTTCAGAAGAATTATGTTCATGAAATCCACGCATCACATTAAAACTTCGATATGGTCGCGCCATAATGAAAAACAGAATGTAAATACAACCAACACGCGAAAGAAAAAAGGATACGAGAAAAGGAGCTCTGAGCATGCGCAGTAATTTGGGCACAGGTCGGTATTCGATAAGACACCAAAATCCGTTCCCTAAAATTAACGGACTTTTTAAGGGTTTGGGAGTGGAAATTTTCTCTTTGAATACGTTTCGGTTAAAGATGTAACATATTACACGGCTAAATCATATAATCATGAAAAATCCACTATCCGCAGACACTAGCGGCTGCCTTGTGCCCCTTACAATCTATCTAAAACCCAAAATGCAAAAATCTGAGAGGGAACGGATGATTATACTAAAATAACCATACAAAACACAACTTGTAGGTTAGATTATTAGACTTTGTGTTAACCTCCCCTCACTGTCAAAATGTTGGTCGTACCTGTGCTACTGGGAGACAGAATTTTAAAAAATCATATTAAAAAAAACATATGCTGAGTGTTTCTTACCCGTTCGCCACTTAATCAGGCGCGTTGAAGACTGGCACATGGCCAGTGCCTTAGTCCCGTAATTAACTAAATTTAGCTTAGTAACTCAACAGTTTGTTTATAAATGTAAATTGTCCCCAATGGATTAAAAAATTGGCATTCCAACTGAAAGTTGCTCACTTTCTAAACGTATTTTTTTTTTCTTACAGCATTCAATTTTTTCTCTCTCAAACTACAACTATAAATGGCAACATATGTTATTCTTTCACTGTTAAACCGATGATCCCCTTATTTTGTAACAACTTCGTTTACATGCTATCGCCATACACGCGCACGTACACTTTCACACAAAAATAAATGTATTATAATTAAGAATAATCAAGACTTTCAACGGGAAATCACTTCCCAAATTTTCGAATTTAAATAATTAATTTTACGATGGTTTTTTTTATATTGGAGAAAAACATAATATTTGGAAGGGAAAAAAATTGTCTGGCTGGATAAGTGTTTTTTTTTTTTTTACTTGCACTATCCATTTAATGTAAGACAGAAATTATCTGCAAACTCACTTGGCTACCCAAATGTAAGCAAGAAAATAGAGAAAAAGAGTCTGCTAACGAGGAAGCAGGCCGATCAAGATGATGATCCACGGGCGAATCGCCCAATCCGCGCATGCGACACAGGCGTGACGCGGCTATTCCTGGAGGTCCGACAACCCCTCTATTGTCAAGGTCTCAGGTTTCCCTGCCGACAAGCATCCCAAGCAGGGACGAATACCACTGCAAGTGACGTTCGAGCTGAAGTAACTACGCCTGTTACAGCCACAGCACTTCTGACTGGCTGAGCTACTTCTTCATTAGTCGTAACGAAAAAAAAAAATTCTTAATATTCATACTACAGTTAATAACCTGTCGTGCGTTTTTTTTTTTTTTTTAACGCCAAAGACTGCGAGTTAACGCATTTTCAATCTTTTAGTATGAATACTTTCCATTTTTAATCAGGGCAAAAAGATCTGCCTACTACTAAAAGTATCATTAAAAAATAAATTAAAAAATAACTTGTTGGGAATGCGGCACGTCCTGTAAGATCTGAAACCCCGCCTACCCGGGCACACGCACGGTGTGCAGAGCTTCAGGATAAACCACGCGTTTCAAAAACTGCTCGAGATATCCGAGTGGAGTCTGTTAACGAAAAGCATTTAAGAATACGCCGAGGGCGAATGAGAAGTCCTGTTTCCAGATTTAGTTTCAAAAATGTATTTTTATAAGAATGAAAATGACTAAAACGTATGTTCTCGTGGTAATTATTAGGCATGAAACGCCCGGTATAGAGTATTGAAAGCACTCAAGGGACTTGTATTACACCTAAAAGCCATATAATGTTATGGCTACCGCTCAAATCTCATGGGTTTCCCACTGCACGACGAGAAGACTGAGCGCTTGCGATCGCGCGTTACATCAGCGAGTGTCGCACGAATGATTTCGCCTCACTAACACAATACACAACTCATCGTGGTGTATTGTGTGTTAGTAAGGCGGGATAAGCGCGACGCTCGCTGGTATTTCTAGCGTGGTATAGCCTCTAAGCGCAAGACTCTCGTCGTCACAGGATAACTGCAAAATTTGAGCGGTGACCGTAACATTATATGGCGGAGAAATGAACATAATGGTGTAATGCAAGGTTCTTAATTGCTTTCAAGAATCCGTACCGGTTGTTTTAGGCCTAAAAATTCCTCTAAAAAAAGCGTTTCAGCCATTTTAACTCTACTAAAAATACAGTTTAATCCGAAATCAAAAGTACTTTTCGGTCCCCAGCGAACTATTAAATGCTTTTCATAAGCAGACCACACTCGGATATCGTGAGTAGTTTTGAAATCGCGTTGTTTTTTCTGAAGCTCTGCAACACCGTATGTGCGCCCGGGTGGAAGACTTTCAGTAGAGCCGGCGAAAAATAAGATGGCGTGGAGAAAGCTCCAGCACAAGAAGTACGAGTGTTCAAGTCGTACGGAATGCTGGGAAACGAGGGGACTTCCCACTGTGCAGACGTTTGGTTAACACCGACTCGCCACAACCACAGCAGTGCCAGCAGACCAGGAATACATGCAGTTGGCAGCAGAGTGCACATTCACGTCTTTCGAAACACGGCTCACAAATTTCAATCAAACCGTGGTGTCTGCAATTTGCACCACACGCTCTGCCAATTTGTAGCTAATAAACGTTCGCGAGTACACACATATAGTCTTTAAATATTTTTTTTAACATATTACTTAACAAATTAGCAATAACATGTAAAGTTTTGGTTTTGCGTCGCACGGTTGTGCACCTAAAAATATAAAATGGGCTTCGAACTAACTCGGTGTTAGTAAATTCGGGTCGCGCCGAGTGTTGGAATCGAACCAACGTCCTTCGCCACAGTGCAATGCAAAAACACACCTTTACCTTTCGCATTCAAAACCTGACTAAATCAGACCAGGGAACACTTCCAATAATTATTTTCAATATGTTGAAGCAGCTGCTGCCTAATAAACAGGAAAAAAACAATCTGTGAGAAAAACACTTGTTTTCGTTAGCAGGCAAACTAATTTTAAAATAATTATTAACACCTTACATGATTGTAGGAAATTTTATGATGACTAGTCTACTATGGCATATAAATTTAAAATCAATTAAGTATTGCCTTGGTATTTTCACGAGAACTGACCTTAAGACGTGTTTTGTGTTACAAATAGAGTTTAGTATTATCAATTTTGTTTACAATCCTTGTTTTCAAACTGCAAATTACATCTTCAAGAATGCATACCTATCAAGAAATAGCTGCTTCGCTGGGTTTTTTGGGTGCATCTTTTATTAATGAAATTTTTTTGTATAAATGACATGTGCATAAAGACTTTTTTTATCAAAATCTTTTTAATTTTTTTTACATAAAAATCTTACACATACTAAGTAAACACAAGTCTTACACATACTAAACTATTTAAAAGAAATCGGATTATTTATAAATTATAAAAAGTCAGCTATTTATTTCACTCAGAAGAATATTAAGTTTGACAACACAATTTGAAGAAAAAAAAACAATTAAAGATAGCAAAAAAAGTTTTTTTTGTTAAGAAAATTATGTATGTATATATATTCCATATATTTATATGTATATGTATATATATATACATACATATATATATATATATATACATACATATATATATATATATATATATATATATATATATATATATATATATATATGGCACTACCAGTATTGCTTCCCACCTTCCATAGCAACGCATCGCCCGCCCGCGCTATTACGTCGTTTTCGCTTGCGTTCTTTTACTTTTTTTTATTTTTGTTTGGCTCCTAAGAGTCGTAGCGTGATGTCAAATAGCATATAACCTTCCTCAAGAATCGGACTATCAAATGCATAAAGAACTTCTCAAATCCGACTGTTAGTTACATAGATTAGCGCGTTCAAACAAACACACAAACAAACTCTTCAGCTTTATTATATTAGTAAAGATTGGGCGAAGTTTGTAGTTATAAACGGGGCGCACGAGGCCAACAGCAGTTAGAGTAATGTTACATCATACAGCTGCAACAGCTGGAATAAGTAAATTTTCAAACGGAAATCGTTCCGGAGCGGTTGCAGGATTGGCTTCTGTTGGATGAAGTGGAGGGGGGCACCCAGGCGCGTAGGAACCGGGGGGGCGACCCAGGCGACTGCCTGGCCATAACATTTCATGGCCGGGCAAAGTGATGGTTTTGCCCGGCCATTGCATCAGATGAACAAGAGGCATTGTCTTCATTGCAATGCTTAGTGGTGTTGTGGGATTTTCTTGTCTGTGCTTTACTTTATTCTTTAAATAAATTAAGACTTTTCGATAAGTGTACAGGCACAATAAATACGGCAACTGTTCTTGTTTTCTTCTAAATATTCACTTTCACAGTGCTGATAGCGGAAATAATATTGTGGGATATAATACCGGTAAATGTTTCCGCTCGTTGCAGTAGCTTACGCTCCGTTTTTGTCCACCCTTGTCTACCTGACCTTCAGACCCTTGCATTCACACCGCCACAGTCTTCAGGACGTGATTGTAGGGCCTTTTGCTAAGAATAATTTGCAGCTTCCCATTACAGATAACACTGTAATTTTTTTTTTGCGTGCATAAGGAAAGGATGAATGGGTCGATCTATGATTTTTATAATGCTTTTAAAAATTCGTAACATAGGTAAAAATATTTCCGAATGTGTGGTTTTACGCAGCTGTTTTATGTATCGTGTGTAATGCATACAAAAAAAGTAGAAACACACAACGATAGAGTATTAATCGTTGATTAAAATGGTGTAAAAAAATACATAGGTCACCGCTGAAAAACTCCCAGAATTCTTCTACGACGAAAAGCATTTCCGCACATTTATTCTGCCGGGAAGTGTCTCCCTCGCGCGGCGTATTCTTCAGCCGGCGACTGGAGCCGAGGAGTGGGGCTAGCGGCTGCTGTGAAGGCAGCGGAGGGTAAGTTCGTCTGACGGCTGCTCGGTCGCCTTATCAGCGCGTCGGGGTATCGGATATCGCGATAAGCACATGTATTCGCAGGAATAGTGTCTACCACTGAGGCCGCCTGGTCGGGAAGGGTCATTCCATGCCAAATCAACCAGAAAATAATAATTTTTGGCATCACCATCTCAGAATTAAAAAAAACTCGGCAAATTAGCAGTAGGTGTGCAGAAAAGTGCATTAGCAAAGTTACAGCCCCCTGTGAATAATACTTTTTATACAGCAGGGTTGCCAACTTGTGGAAAAAGTGGAATTTTTGCTGCGCGAGGTCCAATAAAAATATTTGTAACTTCCTTTGTAGTTGAGTGAGAACCTTGAAGTAGGGCTCAATAGAAAGCTAGAAAAGTGTCCTTTGAGATAAAAATAAGTTTTACGAATTTTAGAAGAAATTTGTTTCAAGGTCATGGTCATGTAACATGTGACCTTGAAAATTTTGAAAAGTATATTTTTGAAAAATGTGAAAAAATTATATGTTATGAAGTGCGTTATTGGTCTAAGTGACATAAGTTTCATTTTGGGATGGATCTGGGATCAAACACTAGAACATTGTGAATTAGGCCATGTTCACTAAAACTACTCTAGTAAGGCATTAACACAATTCCACTTTTTCCACAAATTGGCAACCCTGCTGTATAAAAAGTATTATTCACAGGGGGCTGTAACTTTGAGAATTCACTTTCCTGAACCTGTACTGTTAAAGCCCTAAGTTTCATTGAATTCGGTGATGGTGATGTCAGCAGGTGTGTGAAATGGCATTGAATGACCCGGAAGTAATAAATTCTAGGATTCAGGCAGTTATTCCCAGAGAAAACCTCAACCATTCTACGCCCACCACATCGCGCGGCGAGAAGACTCAGTAAGGCATACTCGGAGCCAAGTGGAGGTTACCTGTAGGCGGAAAAAGTTGAGCGACTGTTATTTTTACCCCTTGTTAGATCGATATTTGGCTTTGTAACAGCATCGAGAAGTACTATTATATGCACGATTTCTTTTTCAAGGATGGAGTTAAAAAGAAACTGGAGAAAATAAAGAAGAATCATCTTTATATTTATGCAACAAGAAAGAAAAATGAAGCTACTCATCTCAAAGCATACTGGAGTCAAAGGTCAGTTTGTTTTGTAATATGTCATACAAAATACAGATTGCGTTCATTAGCCTGCGTAGTCGAAACTTAGTCTACCTTGTGATCTCTCACCTCCAACACCTTCCCCACCATAATATTGAGTTATCTTAGATGAACAGTCGCATATTGAAAAGTTTATTTAAAATATATAGGTTAAATATGTATGTTTATAATATGTAAAGCATCCATAAGTTATTAGTTTGGACAGACTGAGCTCCCTGTTGGGAAGGGGCAGTGGCGCAGCCAGGATTTGTGTATGGGGGGTGTTAAGAAGCATGGCCTCACCCCCCCCCCCCCCCCCCCCGTATTAAAGCGGGGGGTCCGGGGGTCCTCCCCCGGGAAAATTTGGAATTTAAGGTGTAAAATGGAATTTAAGGTGTAAAATAGTGCTATTTTAGCAGTTTTCGGTACTTAAATTTAAATATTGTAACGGTAAATTTGTTTTTATTAATTTAATATGAAATTTGTTTGAGTGATGAATAAGAAATTAATTAAAGATTTGGTGCTAAGGGGGGGGGTTTGAACCCCTAAAACCCCCCCCTGGCTACGCCCCTGGGAAGGGGGAGGGGCGGAAACAAACTCTGGCTCCTCACAGTCGAAGCATATAATATGTGTTTGTATTAACGTTGTAGTATTAACCTTTAAAATGTGTAATGTGTACATTTTTTATTTGGCACTGAATTATCAATTTATTCACAGGAATAAAACTATACCTAAACAAAACCATGTCAATGAAGAATTGGAAAACCAGAGCCTATCAAGAATTCACTGCAGCTATCAAGAACTGATTGAAAACGAAATAACTTCCGGAGTGCATGAAGTAGTGTACTATGAAGAAAGCTATCCGGCAAAGTGAGTAACTGTTTACATTTTATTTAAAACAAATCTAAGTTATTATTTTAGAGAAAGTAAGATTGGCAACACAAACAGTTCTATTAATTTAACAAATATGTTTTGGCCAAAATATACATAAGATTTTTGGTCTGTTCAGTGTAAGGTCATTTATTGCACAAAAATAAAGAAGTCGGTATTAAAAAGGATAAATTTTATGCATTGCAGGAAAAAATTTAAACTTGATAGCTGCAGTTATCAAGTTCCGGAAGGTAGAGACTCACGATGACACCTTGGCAGCCAGGGAGTAAAAACGGCACAAGAAATTTCTTCAAGAGAAAATGACACATCAGATGAAGAGAATAACTACTCTGTAACCAATGTCCTGCACAATGAAGATGGGCAGTGTATGTAAGTCCCTTAGCCCACTTTAAAAATAAGTTAATTACAAAGTGTTTTTAATACATGCTATTTTTCTTTCTTCAACTATTTCCTGAAAAATTGTTTACTTTTTTTCCTTCGTATCATTTGCACACGGTCGGGTAGTTATAATATTACACGAAACTAGACATTCTTTCGAAACTATATTTCTATCTAAATAAATCAATATAAATAGTTAAATGTTATTGCTACTGTAATGTGGCTCTTTCAGCTCTACAGCCATGTCTTACACAGAAATGCAACCGCCTCTGAAACTATTTGAGATGGAAGCAGGATGTTCTTTCTGGTCAACCACCGAAGGAGCCATTGACATTCCATATGAGCTGGTGGACAGGAATGAGCCAACTGTAGACAGTAGATGTATCAACAATTCAGAGACAAGCAATCAGGTTAGCTGAATAACAATTATATTGCTTTTAATTATATTGACCTGTTAAAAAATTACAGTTAAGTTATAATTTAACTTTACGAATATACTTCAATTGAAAAATTACACAACTACTCAAACTACATAAATGTTTTTATCAGAAATTTCACTAAAAACAGGGAAAAAAAAATGAATACAGTAAAAAATCTTATCCCCATTTAGTGACAATAGACAGCATATTTTACTGACCTTACTTAAAAATGATACACCATCCCCAGTTAAAACATAAACAGCATTCATAAGAACACTGATTTAAGCACTGAAAATGTTTATATTGTAGCAAGACTTTTCAAAGTATGCATCATACATTGGACAAAAAACTATTAAAGATACTACAGATACTATAAGTACTTTTACTGCTATCAATATTCCTGTTTTATTCGTAACTAGGGAAAAAATAATATATACATATTTTATGCACATAGAAATATAACATGATTTTAGGTACATTAACAGATATAAGTTATTCAAAAATAATATATTTATGAATGATTTCAGCCGAACAGTTTATTCGTTACTCCAAGAAAATATCAACATTTGGATGAATATATTGAACATGTAAAGGAAGACAACGGTTTGATACTCCAAAAGCAGCAAACATCCACTATGGTCCTCAATGTCAACAGCCTGACATGGATCCAGAAACATTTGAGGAACAGATTCAAGCTTTCCTCAGTAGGTTACAACTAACACAAGAGGACCGTCAACAGTTAGAGAGAGACACAATTCTCCAGGCAGGAAGCGGAAAATGGCTTGAAACACATAGAAAAATTCTAACAGCTTCGAATTTCGGGAAAGTCTGTCGTAGACGTGCATTAACAAGCTGCGTTAACTTAGTTCGCAGAATTGTTTATACCTCCGATATTTTGAACGTGCCTGCAATTTATCATGGTAAAAGGTTTGAGGTGATGGCTATAGAACTAGAAAAACAAGAAGGAATATAAGGTTGGAAAAAGTGGACTCTTCATTGACAAGGAATTGCCTTTCTTGGGTGCCACTCCGGAAGGTGTTATTGGAGAAAAGGGTCTTGCAGAAGTTAAGTGTCCATCATCTGCAATTGAAAAAGATGTTACTGCAGCAGTTAAACAAGGGAACATCCGATATATGAGTTCGAAGGAGATGAACTGAAACTGAAAAAACACATTCATATTTTTATCAAGTTCAGGGACAGCTGCACATTTCAGAGAGGGAATATTGCATTTTTAGTGTTTGGACATCAGTGGAAAAAGAGATGGCAATATTTCGAATTGAAAGGGATGACAATTTTTGTAAACAAGAGATGGAACCACATCTTAAAAAATTCTATTATAACTGCATTTTGCCAGAACTGGTGGACCCTAGGCATACGAGGAGCATGGAAATTCGAGACCCTCCATACATTATTGACGCTATTGAAAAAAGAGCAAGAAAAAAATTTGCTGCTGTCAAGACTTGTTCAGCTGCTCATTAATTACCTCTGTAGCGTATCTTCTTAAAAAATGTGGGAATATAATATGTATTTTTTCTTAAAGTATTTATTGCGATATAACATTATTATATAAGAAAATTTAAACTCAGTGCGCTGTTAAATTATGCTTGTAAAAGCAGACCATCTAAATTTACTCAACTGTATCCATAAACTCATATGTTTATTGTCTTTGTGGTGTGCAAATGTGTTCAAATTCAATTATATTTGATTAAATAAGATGTATTTGTACAACTTCATACATTAACTTTTTTTTTCTTCAGAAAAGCCAAAAATAATTTGTACAGATAAATCGATGATTGTTATTTTCTGAACAGTTATTGGGTGGAGATGCATACAAATATTTTAAACAGCAAATTGTAAACAATCTAAACATGAAAAAAATACAAGGTAGAAAAAATAACATGATTCTGTGCCGTATTGAAAATGCATTTTGGCACAATTATCATTACCACACTTCTTTTTAAAATCAATAATAATTGATATTGACAATGTTGCAAATATTCTATTTCTAAAGGAATAAAGAGTTAAAAATACATGATATGACATGCTAAGTTATCGCGTCATTATTTCAAAAAAAAACTATTCACAAACAACTGGTTTGTTTACGTTTGGAATAAAAACTGTGAACACTAGTCACACACCGTAAAAGCCACACATCTTCCTGTATACTCACTTCATGTTATAGAATGGGGAAAGTCCGGGTGAACAAAATTACGATTTTTGCCTCATAACGTCACCATGTTTCGGATGACTTAAGACGACTTGTTCCGTAATTTTTTAAACTTCAAATACAATTTGCAGCAACAAATAGTACCTGTGACTATGTTATATGACTTCGTTGAGCAAAGAGATGCATTTCAACCTGTTGTTGAAACAAACATATTTTTATGTAGGAATGTTTGTTAACTGATTGTTTCATCAGTGCACGCTTCAATTCGTTTGTAGTCGTATGATAAATTGTAGTTTAGTACGTACATTTAAATCTAATACGTATTTTATGATGAACGAAATTGTATATATATATATATATATATATATATATATATATATATATATATATATTACCGGAAGGGTGAAAAATCATGTAAACTGTTGATTAGTTATTTCTGAAACCCAGTAATAATATAACTACGTTCGTACATAGTATAAAATTGAAAATTTGGAAAATATTATTCTTTATTTGATTGTAATCATATTACTTTCTTGCTGGTGGACACGTAATAGCACACAACTTGAAGGATAACCAGACCCAAGTGTATAACTGAATTATTAATTATTATATAACTCAAGTCACAACTTAATTATTTAAGTAAATCATTGCTTGCCAATAATTGGCAGTAGTATAGTAAAGTATTTCCGGAAACAGGCTTTAAGGCTGTGGAGCCGAGAGCCGGTCCGCCATCTTGGATTTGTGACATCACGGCGGCAAAAATTCCTCAAAATTCCTCAAAAATGACTCAAAATGACTCAAAATTTCCCGTTTTAAGAAAAAATTTCCCGTTTTCGAGGGAAAAATTCCCGTTTCGAGGGAAAATTTCCCGTTTTAGTCCTTAAAAATCCCAGCGGCTAGAAATGTCCTGATAGAGGCTTAAGCATCCTTAACTCAAGCCTCAGTTAAGCCTCTATCAGGATGTGACCTTGACCTTTAACCTTGACCCCGACGGCCATCTTGGATCCACCATCTTGGATGACATCATTTCGTTTTCTCGCACATTCCGGCATTGTGTTATCCGCCATTTTGAATTATGACGTCACCGTTGCAATTTCCGTTACGGCCGCCATCTTTAACTTTTTTATTCATTATCCGATTTTAACGAATTTTTTTTAAAAAATTATAAAAAAATTTAAATAATATAAATTTAATAAAATATTTATAAAAAACAAACATTAACGACACGGAGCTCGGAGTCCTCGGTTCGAACCCGACAGAGGCAAAAATAATTAAAAAATGACGACCGATCCTTCCCCCGCGGTGGACGCAGGCATACTGACTCCCTCCACTCTTTTTTCAAAGCATATATATATCGTCCGGTAGTATGACGTCATGTCCGCCATCTTGTCCTCGTCTGCTGGAAGCCATCATCAGTGTATCGTCGGCGAGAGTGCGCTGACGCCATGTTAGTTTAATTCTTATCCGCTAGAGTGCAGTAATCATTTATTATTGCTGTGACACTCGACATCTTGTCATTTGGCCGCCATCTTGAAAATCCATAATTATTTAGCTAGAAATTCGGGAAAAATTCCAAAATTCATTAAATAAATTTGTAATCTATATACTGATTAATTAGGTCGACTAAGGTCCTTGGTACGATCTAGGATGATGCAAAAAAAATTAAATATAACATCAATTTAACATAATAGTAACAGGTTCGAGGAATTAAACACCGCAAGTTCTTTTACAAACATAATATTTATTACATAATTTCTATTCTACTACAGGATCATTTGCGAAAGCCAGCAATCTTATAATCATTTAGTTCCGCAGCGGTGTGAAATGACTAATTCTTAGCTCCAATCGGTTTATACTAGACAGAGTCCAGCCAGAACCTTTACAAACACAGTCCACCTCTTCTTGACAGAGTTTCTGGATACCGTTTTTAACAGTTTGCTTCACATCGTTAGAACTGTAAATTACTGCAGCCGATGTCTTGAATGCACACTTCTTCACTTTGTCATCGAACGGATATGGCTTTCCATATATACAGTTCAACCACAAGTTATATTTCAAAGGTCCGTTTGTTGCTACATCATCAGTAAGCTGATTGATTATCTTCTGTCTGATATCGTCAAGAAAATTACAAATGTCTTTCGACTCACCTAACGTATTTAAATAATTGTAGTCTTTCAATGTTCCACGAAATTCAGACTGCGCCAAGTAGAAGCCATTATCGTTCACTTGTAATGCTCCGAACACAGTCTTAGGTTTATTTTCCTGTTCAGACGTCATAACAATCGGTTGCTGCACATCGGTTTTCTTGCTTGTACGCTCACGAGCCTTCAACCTAAACCGAGGAGTCGAAATTTCTGCAGGTAGTTCAGCAGTAGGCACACGGACTTCACCTTTACAGTTTTTCGCATGATGTCGCAAACTGTCAATTCGAGTAAACCATTCATGACACTCATCACATCGAAACTTCATGCGAGAAGGATTCTTCGTGCATTTGCTCCGCTCATGTCTTCGTGCATCATGGGAAAATGCGAACGACGTATCACAGTAGCTGCAAGGATAACGTGGTGATGAAGACGAACCTTTCAGACCCGATCCAGATATGGACGTTGCAACAGTAGTACCATTTCCAGGCATTCTCTTATGCACATCGATGCATCGTTGTTGCGCCGAAACCTTTACTTTCTGCCGCACAGCAGGACCTTTGCATGCCTTCATGTGCGTTTTCATATTATCTTTTCTGGCAAACTGCTTATGACATTTCTTACAAACAAACATTTTACGATATAGGTTCTTGGCACATTCGCTCCTCTCGTGTCGCCGAGCATTGCTATTGTTTGAGAAAATCTTGTCGCAGTAACAGCACCGATGTTCGCTAGTTGTCAAATCAGCATCCATTGAAGTCTCCATCGAGGTCGTATCGTCGATCGTCGTGGTTTCCCTGTGCAGCCAGCACTAGCGGCATTAAAGTCTCTTCTGCTGGTGGTATCACATCTGTTGAAATCTCCTCCAGTGTTGACGTCGTCGTCGTTGCCAACGGGATCTGCTCCACCATTGTCGTCGCTGACGTCAAGGTTCCCGTAGACGATGGTACAACGTCCATCGAGTTCGGCGTTAAAGTCGGTAAATATACCATCGAGTTCGCAAGAACAGGTAATTACGTGATTAATGCACCAGAAGAAACAAACTAGGTGATCCTTACACCGACGACGTCAGTAACAAACTGAGCGACCTGCTGTCTAGGACTCGCTTATATACATGCACCGTATGGAATAATACGCTAGTCAAATCAAGAACCATTTACAATAATACTAGAGTCAAAACAACATTAAAAATAGAAGGGCCATCAACGAAAAGGCAGCACATTTGGAAGCACCGACAACGAAAAGGCAGCACATTTGGAAGCACCGACAACGAAAAGGCAGCACAGATTTCTCCATTAAATAATAAAGGCATTATTTCTATTGCTTCATTCCTATATGTAATCCCTGTTAGGGTATAATAGGAGATTTATCAATCTAGTAATATTTTATCTTCAAATCATATAATCTTTATATTAACTTATTTTCAAAAGGTTTATCGGGGTTAGTGAGAGATTATATTGACTTGTCCCCATAGTTAATGTTATATGCATATTATATATCTTCATGTAAGATTAATTTCCTCTATCCAAATAAATGTTAAAGTAAACATAATAAATAATATTAAACAAAAATTTTCTTCTTTCTTCAGAATCTTCTGAATATATACCATCACCAAAAATTATAATAAATATTTTCTTCACCTAAAATGGGTTTTAGACTATTATATTTATCACATCTTGAAAGTGAACAAATTTTCCTTCTTGCTTCAAACCTTAATTATATTCCATAACCAGAACTAAGTTTTCTTCATCTATATTTAGAGTTTATCTTCATAATGTTTATCATATAAATCAACTGGAGAGAAATTCCTCTAAAATTTTCTTACAGTCAATCTTCATCGCTGTCCGTTTCCACAGATGCATTCCACCGGTCAAATTTTTCTAACCGTTTCCCCATTTCTGTTACTAGGTTTCTCCAAATTTCAAAAGAATTCTTATTATGGATAAGACTTCGAAGATCTTGAAAGTCATATCCTAGTGTCAGTAATTCTTGAGTATAGTTTTCTCTGATATCTTCTGTCTTCTTACATTGATTTAAAACATGCAGTACTGTATCTTCTACTTCACAAATCTGACAAAGAGGTGACTGTACTAATCCAAGTGAATAGAGTTTTGATTTAAAATTTCCGTGGCCACTGAGAAATTGCGATACATAATAGTCCGGTGTGATCCACCGACATTTAAGTCTTGCGTTAATGTCAGGTATAATATTGTACGTATGTCTTCCTGTTGTTGAGGAGTCCCAAGCTTCCTGCCATCTTGATATAACATTCCGCCGAAGTTCCTTCTTCTCTGCCACAGAGATCTTCCTATCCCTATTTAACTGGGATACTTGCCCACGTTCATATATAACTAGGTCAATGGGTATGAGTCCGGCTATAACTAGGAGTGCATCTGTTGAAATTGTTCTATAAGATTTAGTTATAGCAATAAGTACAGTTCGTTGGCTGGATAATAAAGTTCTTCGAGGATGAACTTGACAAGCAATGCGACTCCAAGCACCAGCTGCATATGTTAAAATACTCACATAAACTCCTTTATAAATAATCTCTAGGGTCTTATAGTTTAAGCCCCAATTAACAGGTGTAGTAGATCGTAATCGGTGGAATAATATTGCAGATTTCTTCGTTATGTACTTGATATGCTCGTGGAATCGGAATCCAGTCCCAATCTGTACTCCCAAATATTTAACAAGTTGTTTAATTCTTACAACACGTCCCTCGTAGCGAACTGTGGGAGGTCTATTAACACTAAGTTTACCCTTGAGTAAAATACCTTCCATTTTTTCTGGAGCAATCTTTAGTTTAGAAGCAGTTGCCCATTGGTGAACAATACCTAAAGCCTCTTCAGACTTCTTTTCTAACATGAATCTTGAATTAGCTGGGATTAATAAAAATCCATCATCGGCGTAGCCGTATATGACACAATCTTCTGGTAACTCTTCTCTAAGAAGTGGATCAAATAGCACATTCCAAAGAAGTGGACCAAGGACTGAGCCTTGAGGACAGCCTTTGGTTAATGTCTTATTATATACTACGTGTCCCTGTTGACATGTACATTCTCTATCACATAAGAAATCAAGTATCACTTTATAAATGTTTGAGGGACACCTCAGTTGCTTCAATCGAAACATAATCTGGGGCCACCAAGCATTGTCGAAGGCCCCAGATATGTCGATTGTTATTCCCATTATATATTCATAAGAACTTGATTTAACTGTAGAAAGCACATCCATCAGAGCCAGCTCTGTACTTTTGCCTCTGCGAAATCCATATTGGCGATTATGTAAACCATGAACTTTCTCCAAGTAAGCATGTAGTCTTTTACTTATTAGGCGCTCATATATTTTACCCAAAATGGGTAACATAGTAAGAGGCCTGTAAGATTTAACCAGCGAAGGGTCCTTCCCATATCCTTTGTATATAACTTTCAATAAACCCTTTTTCCAGGCACTGGGGAAAACTTCTTGGAGCAAGGCCCTATTATACATTTTCAACAATACATCTTCCATTCTAGTATATACTCTCCAGAGCATTTCTACAGTTACATTATCCAGTCCAGGTGCTTTCTTCGGCTTTAGCTCCTTTATAATTTTCCTTAACTCCTGTATTGTAAACTCAGGTATGGGAAGAGTAGCAGGAACTTGATTCATTTCTTCCCTCTTCTGTTTGCATAATTCATCCTCGTCTGCAGAACAATCATCCGGTAGAAGTCCATCCAGAATAATTTTTAAATTCTTTGATATAGAGCATATCTGTAATCCATCAACAACAAGGCCTGGTATTTCTGTAGGAAGCTTATTCTTCTCAGCACATAGTCGATATATTACACCCCAAGGATCTTCATTTCCTTTCTTGGTAACTAAATTAAGCCAAGATGATCTTCTTTTTTCTCTAATTAACATCTTGTATTTTTTCTTCGTATCTTTATAATTTTCTTTAAGTGTGTGCATTACTTCATAAGTCCACATCTGTTTCAATTTTCTTCTTAAATTTTTAAGTTTGATCCTTAGTTTCTCAAGTTCATCATCCCACCAGGGATGTTCAGGGCTTTTGGGGTGCAAAACTTTAGAATATTTTTCAAATAGTTCAATTATTAATGCAGTTACATTATGAACAAATAATTCTATATCGTCAGGAGTATCTTCCAGTAATATTTGCGATCTTCTGCATAAATCCTTATCAAATAACCGCCAGTTAATAGCTCTATGAGAGTATCTTTTCCTATAGGCTTGATATATTACATCTTCAGCATCCAGGTTTATTTGAAATAGAATTAATCGATGATCACTACTACTCTCCTGGCATACAGTCCACTCCGAAATCTTAGGATAAGTCCTTCTGTCGCAAATAGTTACATCAATATAAGTCTCAGTATCCCATGCCGGTGAAACATATGTAGGGAGTGTGCCAACTCTATTTAATACTTCTAGTTCATTTGCAATAAGTAGATTGTTAACTTCTTCTCCCTTATCATCTGTAATAGGAGAGTTCCATAATGCAGATTTGGCATTTAAATCAGCAGAGAATAATACTCTAGATTTCTTAAGTACATCCATTATCTTCTGAAAATATGTTCCAGATGTACTGATATATCATCTGAAAATTTAAAATATGAAGAAACCAGATTAATCTTAAAGATTCCACAATCGACTAATAAACATACATGGTATTGATTTGTCAGTCCTGCTAATGGCATACAGGTTAATCTTTGATTTCGAATCCAAATAGCAGCTTGAGGATGTTCACCTGCACATATTATCTTGCCAGGTATGCCAACAATCTTCCCACGAACACAATATGGTTCTTGAAGCATTAGAATATTAAGATCCTTGTCTTGAGCAATTTGAATTAATTCATTAGTTACCACAGCAGATCTTTGCATGTTCAACTGTCCAATTTTAATAATTTGTTGTCTATTCATATGTTATCTTTTCTTGTTCTTTTTTGAGAAATCTTTTATATACCGGGCATTCCGTAGAATCTACTCGGTGACAATATTCCCGATTTTCCTTTCTACAATTAATACATTTATCACCATCTTGTTTCTTTCCACATTCCTGATATTTATGCCCCTGTTCGCTGCATATCGAACAGGTTAAATTTCCATGGCATTTAGAGGCTATATGACCATATGATTGGCATTTATAACAGCGAGATACAGATATGAAGTCCTTAAAATGGCATGATGAAAATCCAATATATATAGATGATTTTCTCTTCAGAAGACTTCTTATTTTAGGTGTTATCTCTACTATCATGTGTATTCTGTCTGTCTTATCCTTACGTACACGTTTAGTTCTTACTTGGAAATCTTTGATAAACTCTTCCTTAGAAATATCCATTTCTGAGAGATTTTGTTCATAAAGGTCTTCTGAAAAATTTTTAGAGTCATACTCTTTGGGCACATCAAAAATTATAATTTTTGGACCCCTTGACTTAGGTTTTTCAACCCGAATCCCCGATTTCTTGAATCTTTCATCCTTCAATAATTTCGCAATAGTTTCCTTATCTTCAGATTCTATAAGAATCCCTCCTCTTGAGATCTTCCGAATACTCTGGAACTGCATTTTCTCTTTGATAGGATTAATTATTCTTAGAAGATCCTTTTTTGTACCTTCACTTGTTTGATCTTCCTTTTCAGGAAGAACAAACACAATTTCCTTCTTTGGCTTCAACATAGGCCATTCTGTTGTTTCGTCAATTTTCCCACTTATCAAGGTAGATGAATAAGTTGGTCCAGCAGTAACAGCTCGTGAGGCCATCTGTTGTTGGGTTTCAATAATACCCTTCATTTTTGCATTATCAAGTAATACTCTGTCTACTAATCCTTTTAATTCCACAATTCTTGGAAGCATATAGTTTGTAGCACTCTTGTTTACCTTAGAAATCTCAGTAGTTGAGTAGTAAGTAAGATCTTTAACAAGTTTTTCAGCTTGAAATAACAATTGTTGCTCATCCCAGTTTGTTGAATCTAAAGATTCAAATTGACTAATATCTTTATCAGCATGTTTCTTCTGCATTTCTTCACTCAAAATATCTTTTAGCATTAGTCCTACGACTGCACGATCTTGTCCATGGATAATGGGCCATATATTTACAATCCATTTTCTTTCTTCTCGACCAGGAGTTCCAATACTTGCCAAATTAATATTTGGTTCCAGCAGTTTGTCCACCAATACAGTAATTTTCTTTGCATCCAGATTTTTTCCAATTATGGCATCAGCCATTGCCTTCCGTCTTTCTGACCAATCGCCTTGAAAAGGCGCACTAGGAGGTTCCAATAGGTCTTCGAACCATTTCTTCTGTTCTTGTGTCATTATGTGCCGGACAATGGACTGTTCAGTTTATCGGTACTATTGACCGTCAGGTCTCTGCTTACTGCAGTGGGTTTTAAACCCCCGACCTGCTGCCCTCTTAGCCGTTGTTGGAGCTTATGGCGGCAAAGCTCACGCTCTCAACTGTAAATAAACCAGCTGGCCGACTTATTGCCAACAATCGTTGCCACTCATTGGCCCAACGATGAGGGGGGGCAGAGTCCACAACCTCTTAATTCAATTCAATTCAATTCAATTCGTAGCCAAACCGTCCGGTACTACGAACGAATCTCCTCAATTTCAGAGATCGCAATAGTCACCAGGCGGTATGGAGGTTTAGCTCGAGGTAATGAACAGTCCAGTGGGAGAACCCCGAGAAAACCAAAAAAAAAAGGCAGCACATTTGGAAGCACCGACAACGAAAAGGCAGCACCGACAACGAAAAGGCAGCACATTTGGAAGCACCGACAACGAAAAGGCAGCACCGCCAACGAAAAGGAAGCACATTTGGAAGCACCGACAAAGAAAAGGCAGCACCGCAAACGAAAAGGAAGCACATTTGGAAGCACCGACAACGAAAAGGCAGCACCGCCAAAGAAAAGACAGCACATTTGGAAGCACCGACAACGAAAAGGCAGCACCGCCAACGAAAAGGCAGCACATTTGGAAGCACCGACAACGAAAAGGAAGCACCATCAACGAAAAGGCCGCACCGCCAACGAAAAGGAAGTACATTTTGAAGCACCGACAAAGAAAAGGCAGCACCGACAACGAAAAGGCAGCACATTTGGAAGCACCGACACGAAAAGGCAGCACATTAGGAAGCACCGACAACGAAAAGGCAGCACATTTGGAAGCACCGACAACGAAAAGGCAGCACATTTGGAAGCACCGACAACGAAAAGGCAGCACATTTGGAAGCACCGACAACGAAAAGGCAGCACATTTTGGATGCACCGACAACGAAAAGGCAGCACATTTGGAAGCACCGACAACGTAAAGGCAGCACATTTGGAAGCACCGACAACATAAAGGCAGCACATTTGGAAGCACCGACAACGTAAAGGCAGCACATTTGGAAGCACCGACAACGTAAATACAGCACATTTGGAAGCACCGACAACGAAAAGGCAGCACATTTGGAAGCACCGACAACGAAAAGGCAGCACATTTGGAAGCACCGACAACGAAAAGGCAGCACATTTGGAAGCACCGTCAACGTAAAGGCAACACATTTGGAAGCACCGACAACGAAAAGGCAGCACATTTGGAAGCACCGACAACGAAAAGGCAGCACATTTGGAAGCACCGACAACGAAAAGGCAGCACATTTGGAAGCACCGCCAACGAAAAGGCAGCACAGTTTGGATGCATCATCGAATAAGGAAGCACATTTGGAAGCTCCATCAACTAAAAAAGGCAAAAAGGAAGCACAAGTTACGAGATCTAAGTCTTAGTAAGAAATCATAATACAAGAAATAAAAAACATTACATTCTTATAATTTAAATTATTTATTTTATTGCTTTACATTATACAAATGCAAGTAAAACAAGTCATTATTGTATGTAGCCAGCATTCCTCAGTTCCTTGAGTATGAAGGATATTTCTTTGATGCACGAATAGTTTCCTGCACAAAGCGAACCATGTAGAAGTCTTAGCCGGTCAACCAATATGTTTGGATCTTTCCATGATGTGTAATCATTCTCTTCTACCACCATCTTCCTTGCACCTTTATAATAAATATTATGATCTCTGGTGTCTTCCGTTTTACCACCAACCTCAGGGTAACTTTCATGTTTGAGACGGTGATCATCACAAGCTTGATCAGATTTATTTAATATATCACGTCGTTTCCATCGTTTCGGTCTCAGGACACCGCCACATTCTTCGATCTTGGCAGCTCTAGGTGCTTCATCATAGTCTATGTCTTTGTCAACAGCCTCAGAGTCACTGTAACAATCACCGTAGAAGGAATCGTCTTCACCCAATTTACCGTAATAATTCGATGTTGATGATGTTGAAGGGTCTTCATCGTCTTCATGCTTCCTTTTTAGGAGTCAATCATTTTTACAAAGTAGGAAAGATCTACTTGAATTCGGCTGGAATATATTCTCCCTTTTCACGTTAAGGATTCTTCCATTGTCTTCATTCTTCCGTAAATCATCAACCTTCTTCAATTTAAGTTCTTTGTCGAGATCAGAAGATCCAAGAAAATTATTGTTGTAATGCAGATCACTCTTCCTTAGGCTAGTAGATTCATCGTTGTCCTCTAGCTTGTACGCAGGCTTGGCGCTACAAGTTCTGCCATGTCTTTTTAGGCTCTCTCTCCGCGTAAACGACTTGCTACATCGAACACAACTTATCATATTGCGCAGTGGATTTTTAACACAGTCATTCTTCTCGTGTTGTCTTTTATTCTTTCTCAAGATAAACTCTTTACTGCAAAACTTACACCTATGTTCTTTCGATACAGCGTCAGATCCCAAATCGGAATTCATATTAGTTACTGAGACTAATGCCAGATACCAATTGAGTGTTTTAAATTAGATTCAATACTTAAATAGAATTTTTTTAATATTTCATCAGCGAGAATTAATATATCTCATGCAAAAGTACTTTATGCATGTAGTTCTGCTTTTCAACAACAGATGTCGCCACATGTTGCTTGCAGGTAAATAATATTTAGTTCTTTTATGCGGTATGCGGGATGCTCACTAACGATCGCAAAAGAAGGATGGCTTCGCTAGACTCCAAGGAAAAGGAAGTTCGTCTTGCATGTTGGTGCTCCACAGATGTCTCATGGCGTAATATTAATTTGACTGAGTAATGATATTTGTTAATTCCACCTGATAAAAATATTGCAAGTTTTGATTTAGTAGCAGAAATTATCGAATTAAATGTAACTCCAAATAAAATGACATGACTCATTAGACCAAAAAAAATCCATGCAGACAGCGGTTTCTCAGAATAGTCAGAAACACTTGAAGAAACCACATGAACGATTGCAAGAACACGGGAAAAACCATCAAAATATTGTCAAGAATAATCAGGAGCACACTGAGAAAACCACCATAATATTAACAATTATAATCGGAAGCATACGGAGAAAACCATCATAATATTGACCAGATTAATCGGAAGCACACAGAGAAAACCACCACATGTTTTCTTTGATATCATAAAATTACAAGAAAAAATATTTAAATATAAAAATAAATTAATAAAAAAATAAAAAAAATAAAAAAAATGCATAAATTTCTGGCTTGTACAAGAACTCTATCTTTGCTCAACAATGATAAGTTTACAAGCCAGCAGAAACTGTTTATGCATTTTTTTTTATTTTTTTATTAATTTATTTTTATATTCAAATATTTTTTCTTGTAATTTTATGATATCATAGAAAACATGTGGTGGTTTTCTCTGTGTGCTTCCGATTAATCTGGTCAATATTATGATGGTTTTCTCCGTATGCTTCCGATTATAATTGTTAATATTATGGTGGTTTTCTCAGTGTGCTCCTGATTATTCTTGACAATATTTTAATGGTTTTTCCCGTGTTCTTGCAATCGTTCCTGTGGTTTCTTCAAGTGTTTCTGACTATTCTGAGAAACCGCTCTCTGCATGGATTTTTTTTTGGTCTAATGAGTCATGTCATTTTATTTGGAGTTACATTTAATTCGATAATTTCTGCTACTAAATCAAAACTTGCAATATTTTTATCAGGTGGAATTAACAAATATCATTACTCAGTCAAATTAATATTACGCCATGAGACATCTGTGGAGCACCAACATGCAAGACGAACTTCCTTTTCCTTGGAGTCTAGCGAAGCCATCCTTCTTTTGCGATCGTTAGTGAGCATCCCGCATACCGCATAAAAGAACTAAATATTATTTACCTGCAAGCAACATGTAGCGACATCTGTTGTTGAAAAGCAGAACTACATGCATAAAGTACTTTTGCATGAGATATATTAATTCTCGCTGATGAAATATTAAAAAAATTCTATTTAAGTATTGAATCTAATTTAAAACACTCAATTGGTATCTGGCATTAGTCTCAGTAACTAATATGAATTCCGATTTGGGATCTGACGCTGTATCGAAAGAACATAGGTGTAAGTTTTGCAGTAAAGAGTTTATCTTGAGAAAGAATAAAAGACAACACGAGAAGAATGACTGTGTTAAAAATCCACTGCGCAATATGATAAGTTGTGTTCGATGTAGCAAGTCGTTTACGCGGAGAGAGAGCCTAAAAAGACATGGCAGAACTTGTAGCGCCAAGCCTGCGTACAAGCTAGAGGACAACGATGAATCTACTAGCCTAAGGAAGAGTGATCTGCATTACAACAATAATTTTCTTGGCTCTTCCGATCTCGACAAAGAACTTAAATTGAAGAAGGTTGATGATTTACGGAAGAATGAAGACAATGGAAGAATCCTTAACGTGAAAAGGGAGAATATATTCCAGCCGAATTCAAGTAGATCTTTCCTACTTTGTAAAAATGATTGACTCCTAAAAAGGAAGCATGAAGACGATGAAGACCCTTCAACATCATCAACATCGAATTATTACGGTAAATTGGGTGAAGACGATTCCTTCTACGGTGATTGTTACAGTGACTCTGAGGCTGTTGACAAAGACATAGACTATGATGAAGCACCTAGAGCTGCCAAGATCGAAGAATGTGGCGGTGTCCTGAGACCGAAACGATGGAAACGACGTGATATATTAAATAAATCTGATCAAGCTTGTGATGATCACCGTCTCAAACATGAAAGTTACCCTGAGGTTGGTGGTAAAACGGAAGACACCAGAGATCATAATATTTATTATAAAGGTGCAAGGAAGATGGTGGTAGAAGAGAATGATTACACATCATGGAAAGATCCAAACATATTGGTTGACCGGCTAAGACTTCTACATGGTTCGCTTTGTGCAGGAAACTATTCGTGCATCAAAGAAATATCCTTCATACTCAAGGAACTGAGGAATGCTGGCTACATACAATAATAACTTGTTTTACTTGCATTTGTATAATGTAAAGCAATAAAATAAATAATTTAAATTATAAGAATGTAATGTTTTTTATTTCTTGTATTATGATTTCTTACTAAGACTTAGATCTCGTAACTTGTGCTTCCTTTTTGCCTTTTTTAGTTGATGGAGCTTCCAAATGTGCTTCCTTATTCGATGATGCATCCAAACTGTGCTGCCTTTTCGTTGGCGGTGCTTCCAAATGTGCTGCCTTTTCGTTGTCGGTGCTTCCAAATGTGCTGCCTTTTCGTTGTCGGTGCTTCCAAATGTGCTGCCTTTTCGTTGTCGGTGCTTCCAAATGTGTTGCCTTTACGTTGACGGTGCTTCCAAATGTGCTGCCTTTTCGTTGTCGGTGCTTCCAAATGTGCTGCCTTTTCGTTGTCGGTGCTTCCAAATGTGCTGCCTTTTCGTTGTCGGTGCTTCCAAATGTGCTGTATTTACGTTGTCGGTGCTTCCAAATGTGCTGCCTTTACGTTGTCGGTGCTTCCAAATGTGCTGCCTTTACGTTGTCGGTGCTTCCAAATGTGCTGCCTTTTCGTTGTCGGTGCTTCCAAATGTGCTGCCTTTTCGTTGTCGGTGCTTCCAAATGTGCTGCCTTTTCGTTGTCGGTGCTTCCAAATGTGCTGCCTTTTCGTTGTCGGTGCTTCCTAATGTGCTGCCTTTTCGTTGTCGGTGCTTCCAAATGTGCTGCCTTTTCGTTGTCGGTGCTGCCTTTTCTTTGTCGGTTCTTCCAAATGTACTTCCTTTTCGTTGGCGGTGCGGCCTTTTCGTTGATGGTGCTTCCTTTTCGTTGTCGGTGCTTCCAAATGTGCTGCCTTTTCGTTGTCGGTGCTTCCAAATGTGCTTCCTTTTCGTTTGCGGTGCTGCCTTTTCTTTGTCGGTGCTTCCAAATGTGCTTCCTTTTCGTTGGCGGTGCTGCCTTTTCGTTGTCGGTGCTTCCAAATGTGCTGCCTTTTCGTTGTCGGTGCTGCCTTTTCGTTGTCGGTGCTTCCAAATGTGCTGCCTTTTCGTTGTCGGTGCTTCCAAATGTGCTGCCTTTTCGTTGTCGGTGCTTCCAAATGTGCTGCCTTTTCGTTGATGGCCCTTCTATTTTTAATGTTGTTTTGACTCTAGTATTATTGAAAATGGTTCTTGATTTGACTAGCGTATTATTCCATACGGTGCATGTATATAAGCGAGTCCTAGACAGCAGGTCGCTCAGTTTGTTACTGACGTCGTCGGTGTAAGGATCACCTAGTTTGTTTCTTCTGGTGTATTAATCACGTAATTACCTGTTCTTGCGAACTCGATGGTATATTTACCGACTTTAACGCCGAACTCGATGGACGTTGTACCATCGTCTACGGGAACCTTGACGTCAGCGACGACAATGGTGGAGCAGATCCCGTTGGCAACGACGACGACGTCAACACTGGAGGAGATTTCAACAGATGTGATACCACCAGCAGAAGAGACTTTAATGCCGCTAGTGCTGGCTGCACAGGGAAACCACGACGATCGACGATACGACCTCGATGGAGACTTCAATGGATGCTGATTTGACAACTAGCGAACATCGGTGCTGTTACTGCGACAAGATTTTCTCAAACAATAGCAATGCTCGGCGACACGAGAGGAGCGAATGTGCCAAGAACCTATATCGTAAAATGTTTGTTTGTAAGAAATGTCATAAGCAGTTTGCCAGAAAAGATAATATGAAAACGCACATGAAGGCATGCAAAGGTCCTGCTGTGCGGCAGAAAGTAAAGGTTTCGGCGCAACAACGATGCATCGATGTGCATAAGAGAATGCCTGGAAATGGTACTACTGTTGCAACGTCCATATCTGGATCGGGTCTGAAAGGTTCGTCTTCATCACCACGGTATCCTTGCAGCTACTGTGATACGTCGTTCGCATTTTCCCATGATGCACGAAGACATGAGCGGAGCAAATGCACGAAGAATCCTTCTCGCATGAAGTTTCGATGTGATGAGTGTCATGAATGGTTTACTCGAATTGACAGTTTGCGACATCATGCGAAAAACTGTAAAGGTGAAGTCCGTGTGCCTACTGCTGAACTACCTGCAGAAATTTCGACTCCTCGGTTTAGGTTGAAGGCTCGTGAGCGTACAAGCAAGAAAACCGATGTGCAGCAACCGATTGTTATGACGTCTGAACAGGAAAATAAACCTAAGACTGTGTTCGGAGCATTACAAGTGAACGATAATGGCTTCTACTTGGCGCAGTCTGCATTTCGTGGAACATTGAAAGACTACTATTATTTAAATACGTTAGGTGAGTCGAAAGACATTTGTAATTTTCTTGACGATATCAGACAGAAGATAATCAATCAGCTTACTGATGATGTAGCAACAAACGGACCTTTGAAATATAACTTGTGGTTGAACTGTATATATGGAAAGCCATATCCGTTCGATGACAAAGTGAAGAAGTGTGCATTCAAGACATCGGCTGCAGTAATTTACAGTTCTAACGATGTGAAGCAAACTGTTAAAAACGGTATCCAGAAACTCTGTCAAGAAGAGGTGGACTGTGTTTGTAAAGGTTCTGGCTGGACTCTGTCTAGTATAAACCGATTGGAGCTAAGAATTAGTCATTTCACACCGCTGCGGAACTAAATGATTATAAGATTGCTGGCTTTCGCTAATGATCCTGTAGTAGAATAGAAATTATGTAATAAATATTATGTTTGTAAAAGAACTTGCGGTGTTTAATTCCTCGAACCTGTTACTATTATGTTAAATTGATGTTATATTTAATTTTTTTGCATCATCCTAGATCGTACCAAGGACCTTAGTCGACCTAATTAATCAGTATATAGATTACAAATTTATTTAATGAATTTTGGAATTTTTCCCGAATTTCTAGCTAAATAATTATGGATTTTCAAGATGGCGGCCAAATGACAAGATGTCGGGTGTCACAGCAATAATAAATGATTACTGCACTCTAGCGGATAAGAATTAAACTAACATGGCGTCAGCGCACTCTCGCCGACGATACACTGATGATGGCTTCCAGCAGACGAGGAAAAGATGGCGGACATGACGTCATACTACCTGACGATATATATATGCTTTGATAAAAGAGTGGAGGGAGTCAGTATGCCTGCGTCCACCGCGGGGGAAGGATCGGTCGTCATTTTTTAATTATTTTTGCCTCTGTCGGGTTCGAACCGAGGACTCCGAGCTCCGTGTCGTTAATGTTTGTTTTTTATAAATATTTTATTAAATTTATATTATTTAAATTTTTTTATAATTTTTTAAAAAAAATTCGTTAAAATCGGATAATGAATAAAAAGTTAAAGATGGCGGCCGTAACGGAAATTGCAACGGTGACGTCATAATTCAAAATGGCGGATAACACAATGCCGGAATGTTCGAGAAAACGAAATGATGTCATCCAAGATGGTGGATCCAAGATGGCCGTCGGGGTCAAGGTTAAAGGTCAAGGTCACATCCTGATAGAGGCTTAACTGAGGCTTGAGTTAAGGATGCTTAAGCCTCTATCAGGACATTTCTAGCCGCTGGGATTTTTAAGGACTAAAACGGGAAATTTTCCCTCGAAACGGGAATTTTTCCCTCGAAAACGGGAAATTTTTTCTTAAAACGGGAAATTTTGAGTCATTTTGAGTCATTTTTGAGGAATTTTGAGGAATTTTTGCCGCCGTGACGTCACAAATCCAAGATGGCGGACCGGCTCTCGGCTCCACAGCCTTAAAGCCTGTTTCCGGAAATACTTTACTATACTACTATTGGCACAAATCAATTTTAATTTCTTAGTCAGCAAGGTTTAAAACTACAAACGAAAAATTTCCCAGCAAGGAAGTGTGCATGTGTCCGCGTATGCGTACCTGTGTTGTTTATGCTTAGGTATGCGCACTTGCTATGCTATGTATGCATTATTTTTGACTAGGTAACACGTAGGCCTACATATTTCCGACTATGATATTAAAATATGTAATATTTTTTGGTTAAATATAACGGAAAATGCATTTGATTCGTTATATGGATATGAGTTTCGTAGTTATGACAGCTCCATAGAACTTGCAATGAAAGTTCGGCGCAGCTCCGAAAGCTTGGAAAATGAGAGATCTCTGAGAATAAATACTCCAGCCAATAGTCTTCTCTAGTGTAAATAACCTGACCAGGGGAGAGAATTGGGAGGTTGGTGGGCAATGCGCTCAACACAACGCCAAGTGCGGCCTTTATCCACTGACGTATAGTAAATAACTGTGCCTCGAAGGTAACGCGACACCGCGACAACACGAGACTCGAGGACAGAGCGATAGCGGGTACGGAACACCGCGATCTTTCCTAAAAGACACTGTAAGCTGGAATGACGGCGGGGTGGAAAGTGTTTCCCCCACTCCGCCTCCCAGTCGAAGTGACGCGCCGCCAAGATAACCAATCCACGTCTCCTCCTTCCAGCTTTGTCCCGCCCACCTTGCACGATGCCGTAAGCGCAGAACCCGCTGGCGGAGTTGCGCCCTGTCTGTATAGGCCTCTTAAGTGCAGAGCGCTTTCCACATCAGTCATCATTCAACTGCTGTACGTCTTGATTTTAAGTCCAAGAAACTTTGTGAGCCGTACTACAGAACTGTTTAAAATAAACGTATTTATCTGTAGTATCGTGAGTGAGTAGTGCGGGATGGCAGTGATGAAAAACATTTAGGGTTTAAGGATAAAATTTATAACAGTATTTTAATTTTTGCGGCGTACAATGACTCAGAAAAGCATCAACTTTTTCTTTAACAACCGTTCTGCACAGTCCTGCAGTTCATCACAGCCACCACCTTAAAAGCAGTGCACATTAGGCTGTAATGCCTGTGAAGACAAAGATCCTAAAGAAGAGTTGTATTCCTTTAACTCAGCAGTTTAGACTGAGACGAATTTTTACATGATCCCGAAAAACATATGTAATATACCTATTTAACATTAAAGTTTAGTATGTCGGTACATTATTTTTTTCCGCTCTTTGCTCGTGATTATTCCATCGCGTAATAAAAAAATTTCTTTGAATCTACAAATCATTGAACAAGAATTTATCAAGCAGATTTGCAGTTATTTTTAAGCATCTTCACTCGCCTATTCTGTGAGGTTCGCATTTTAAACTTATTCTTAAGGGGAGTCTGACAGTAAAAAAATTAACATATTGACTTTTTTAATTTTTAATACCAAAATAAAATTTCGACTTTCCTGAATAAATTGATATGAGTGTTATTGCGAAAAGCTTTTTTCCATCTTTAATTTTTATTTTCATTTCTAGTAGCTGTGTAGTTGTCAATGAAAAAATACGGATTATTCGTACAAATAATTATGAGAATTTTCAGAATGTTTTAATGTATTGTAAATTAAATTATGAAGAACATAAAAATGCTATGATAGTAATATGTCGAACGGCTCACTATTCCAAGTTTTGTTGTATTGTGATTTTACTTTATCAATTTGAATGTGTTATTTTGTCATATAACTTATCATAAGATATTTATATTTTCAGATTTATTAATGGTAAAGCAGTTTTTCTGTCACGTTTCAAATTAATATTCAGTGGACACTAGGTACACCATATGCTTGTGTCAATTAATTCTGAATATTGGCATCATCTAAGAATATTTAATTAAAGGTGTGTAACATTTAAGAGATCTCCTGTCCTGATATTCAAATGAATTTTTTTTAAGAGTGGGCAATGAGTGGGATAATGCCGTCTTTGTTAAATTGTTTACTCAAGGCTCAGCCTCACTTAAATATTTGATTATAGCTTGTTTTGATTATTGCAGTTGTTTGTTAGCACATACTAAGAAAATGTAACTACTTATAGCTATAGATAGTTGGCAAAATATACTATCTCACACTACAAATATTAATCTTCAACCACCGTCATGTAATTATGATGCAATTAGTCAAACATATTTTTAATTAGAAATACATATTTGCCTTTTCTACAGCTCTAGATAACTTTATGATGTCTGGGAACTAAATTTGAAGGTGCTTGAAATTTATGTATACTCTGTGCAGTGGGAAAATTCAACAAATTGCCTAATGAATTCTACGAGGTGAAAACTGAAAGTTAAAATTTCTGCTAGTAGTATATTCTATTTTTATACGAAAGATGCTTAAATAGCACCATTTTGCTCCTTAGAATACAATTTTTTTTCTACCGGGGGAGAGCCCCCGGACACCCCCTTTGTTAAATCCACCAATTATAATGATACTCTCCTTTGCCCCCCCCCCCCATTAAATATTTGCTTCCTACGCGCCTGGGGGCACCCCTCCCCAATAACACTATCGGACCGGTAAAGCTCCCTCAGAAAAATTTTAAAGCCTAAAACACTTTTTAAACTAAACGAATGCTCTTTACAGCTTTATAAATCTTGTACTAAAAAATATATTATGTCATTAATAAACTATACAACAGAATAACGGTTTAGATATTTCCCTACATTAATCCTAATTGACTTAATATATCGATATGAATAACGTAGTCTAGATACTATATATAGACTATGTTATTAATAACTATCCGTCTGTAATAAATATTTAAAATAAAAATATTCCAAAAATTCAAAAATTTACTTTATTAGCAATTTCATCCAGTGCATTTTTACACTTCTTTATTTTTTTTTTCCTTTTCTTTTATCTGTTCATGGGGGTTATTGTAATAAATAAATGACATATCTCAGACCAAACCAAGACCACAAAATTGTCCTCGTATAAAAAAAGGCAATATTGATCGACAGCCCTTATGTTCATCCCCACATCATTTCTTGACTTTTGAGTAGAGTCAAAGTCTGTACCTATTACTAATGCCCGACCTTTAGAGGTGGTCCCGTCACAGCTACCGTCAACGACTGTTGCTTACTCAACTCTCGACAATAGTTGCGTGAAGCATGCCAATTTATATCTTTTCTGATGACTGCGGCATTTATTCTACAATCAAGAACATAATTCCCCGAATATGACGGGTGTTTGTTGGCTAAATGAAAAAATATATATATTTGCCAATGGAAACTGACTTTTTTTCTTCTGTACCATTCCGATAACAGCGGCTTGGCATGGCCGCCGAGAGAAACTAAGAGCCCGGGAGCAAAATATTTGACAAGCCTCCTCCCCATTTCTAGATGTAAAAAATCTCAAACCCCGCCATTTGAAAAAAAATAATCTTAAGACTACGTGAAACCGTGCCCATAACTGTAAACATTATGTGCACGTATCACATAACTTGTAAGGTTGCAATCAATCATACGAGAAATTGATTTGTAATTTTTGATCCGCTACAGAGAAACTGACTCACCAAAAAATTTCAAAACTCAACCGGACCCCGGTGTCGTCGTCGTCTCTCTCTCACTCCCCCCCCCCCCCCCCCCCCCCCCCCCCCCCGCCTCACGGGAATACTCGACGGCCATGTGACAGTGATAGAAGACGTGTACGTACTATGTTTTTCATCATGTGTATGGTATTCTTAGCTATCAATCGTCGTTAAGTAGCGCCATCTGCAAGTATCCAAGTATCCAAGTATCTCATGATTGTGCATGCTTCCACACGCTGCGATACCACATCCATAATGTTTTACAATGGGAAGGCTACAGCAATCTACGAACTGATAAAGACGTGTAAATTCCGTACTTAATATATATACATAGTTCTTGAACATGTTATTGTTTAGATATCTTCTATGATGATGATGCCAATGTAGGAATCCAAAATGCGGAAAGGATTAACAGCTCTATTTTTATCATCGTAAGTGAAATGTTGCTTAATATATCAAGCCTAGTAGATTTGCGAGGAAAACGTCATTAGGAGATACTGTGAAACAATTTATTTACGCACTTTACTTATAGTCCAGTCAAATTAGATCGAAAATAACCCAAACTCATAAAAAAATTACGTAAATCTGAATTTACAGAATATCTACCCACGACTAAGTTATTAACAAAAATAAATTATCATTATTAACTTTACCCATCGTTGAATCCGGTAAAATTGAGAAAAGAACATAAGTATATTAAAACATTTAAGAGAAAATTTGTACATAAATAATTTTATATGACCAAAAATTTCCATAGACTATCAGGCATTGGCCTTCCTATCATTATGTTTTCCAGGAACTGTGTGTGTTTTACTCGTGAAAAACACGTGTTACGTGGGCTATTTAAAACGTCGCGACGATAGATGGTTGACCTGCCAGATATCTTAAGGTCAAAACAACAGCGCTTACGGTCGCCGATACGCCAGTGTCTCCACAAACAACACAACATATAGTATGCTCGTTATAACGCTTTGCGAAACAAATCATTTTGTGACTCTCGTTTACGAAACTTTCAAATTATCCGGTAAATTTCAGAACCGATAGATTGCATCTACTTACAATTTTTTTCCCCGTTAGAGATGATTAAAAAAAAAAATTTAAAAATGGTACAATTGGACACACTAAATGCTATATTAAATGTCAAAGTTGAGTAACCTCAATAGTACACCAAACAAAATAATTAAAAAATTTGTTAACTTTAATAATTATAAATTAAGAATAACTGAGTGCCTCTCGAGCCACACGAGGTACTACTGCATTATTTTTTTTACATGTCATGATTCATCAGGCTGTTAACGTCGCGGGGAATTAGGAGCAGCGCCACCACCAGGTCTGCACCGCGGAGGGAATATTGAGGCGAGACTGCGTCAATGCACATGCACTCGGCACATTGAGTTTACAAATATATATATATATATATATATATATATATATATATATATATACACACACACACACACACACACACACACATGGCACTCCGTATATCCGAGGAAATATTCGATGGTCGGTATGTAGTGCATTAAAATGAGTACTTCTTCAACATGCTGGTATTTTTGAATACCCACCGTTGAACAAATTCAAGTGCCATTTGTTTAAGCGAATTTATTTCGACAGTTCTATATTTATATCGTAAGTCCACGCGCTGAGGACTTCATGCCTGTCTAAAGAAAGGATAGGCCCGAGGCTAATAATTTGCGGCCTCCCCCCCCCCCTCCAAAAAAATTACTTTATGTACAATTTTTCAAATTTCAAAATTAAAAAAAAGTTTTAAGACTAAACTTTACCGTGGGTATCACTGCACATGTATTTTCGCACTATCAGGGTAAAACCCACACGGCTCGGCTCGTTGCCTCTACCTGTGCGACGACTCGCGGCTGTCCACCCAGAAGCCCTCGACGCCCTCTGCGTAGGCGTCCAGATCGAGCTCCGAGCGCGGGTTGCGGGGGAAGAGGGTCTCGAGGCCCGCGCAAGGGACCTGCTGCTGTTGCTGCTGCTGCTTCTCCGGCATGACTGGCCACGCAGCCCGCCGCTCGCCGCAGATAACCCCGCCAACCCCACGCCCGGCCATTGGCACGTCGGTTACCCAATCGTATCTCTGGTGCGCAGCGGGAACAGCCACCCTCTCCCCCCTTATCACAAAAAACCGCCCAAGCCGTGAGCCAAACTACCAATTAGCCACTTTTTTTTTAACATGGTCCATTTTTAACATTATGAGTAGTATATCTTGGCCGGTCCTGCTACTGGAGTCGGAGCGAGGAGCGAGCCAATGACCGACCCCCATGACGTCACGGCGGCCATCTTGGATGACATTTACCTTGACATACACCTCAGTCGACATCTTGAATTCTGCCATCTTGAAATCGAACAACCCTATCCCCGAACGTTGCACTTTTAATTATGGCCGCCATCTAGAATTCAACCATCCTGCCATCGAGTGTCCCAATCCCAAATACTGCACTTTTCGTTATGGTCGCCATCGTGAATTCTAATGTCACGTCCGTCATCTTGAATCTGATGTCCTAACCACTTTTCCGATTCTGACAAAGTTCGCCATCTTGTTTTCGTCTGATGGAGGCCGCCATATTGGTTTATGTCACGATCACCATCTTTGTTTTTTTTTTCTGTTCTGCTGGAGGCCACCATCTTAATACCAACATCTTTGTTTCTGTTTGTTCCTAGAGAGCGCCACCATTGCTCTGTCTCAGGCACATATGGTTGATGTTCAATTACCTGCCAATGTTGTTGTGGTCTTCATCGACATATAAAATTTTATTTTTTTCTACAAAATGCATTGGAATTACAGTGATACGAACCATGACAGCTCGGACCTATGGGTTGGCAAACACACGACTTTGACCGCATGGCCATCGAGACATTTACCAGACCCAGGATTAATTAAGATATATAAAAAACACATATTTGGACTTGTATATTTTTGAACTCGAAGGAATAATAGCATCACCTGTTCGAGACCGAGCTGCCATCTTTATTTTCAAAACTTGCTAGCAGGAGCACTAGTTAAAACACATTGCCTGCTACAGGGCGCTGCCACCATCTTGACTTAATTCTTATCCGCTAGAGTGTAGTAGTATTTACTAACATGACATCCACTATCTTGTCAGCCTTCTGCCTCCAACTTGAAAGTCTGTAATTATTTATCTAATAATTCAGGAAAAAAATTAAAATATAAAAAATATCACATTAAAATATTGATTGATTCTATTGATTCCTGTCCTCAGTCAGACACCTGAACGGTGAAAAAAAAGATAATTTAGTTAAAATTACTTTTAAAAAAAAACAAGAGACAGGTTCAAGAAATAAAACAACAAATTCACAAATAATAGCGGTTCTCAATTTCTGCAGTCCTCTTACAAGGCGAAGCGAGTCCTTTGCATGCCATGGCATGTGTTTTCGGGTCAGTTCTGCATCACAGTCGATTAATCAGACATGTCCAACCAATGCTCAACCTCAGCCAATTTTTTGGCCCTGCATGTCCAGTTTGTGGCCAGACACATCTATTCAGTGGTCAGGAACGTACTTTCAGTAGGTATCAAGGCACATCCATTTGTTGGCAAGACACATCAATTTGTTGGCAAGACACATCCATTTGTTGGCAAGACACATCCATTTGTTGGCTAGACACATCCATTTGTTGGCTAGACACCTCCAGTAGGTGGTCAGACATTCAGTCAGTATCCAAGAGGTCTAATTTTTCGATACTTGTTATATCTTTCAAGTAGGCCATTTACAAAGTCATGCACATAGGCCACACATCTCCAAAACACGAGGCCAATCATGACCTGACTTCAGACTTAATAATTCACAATCAATGAAAAGAAAGTACATTTGGAAGCAAAATCAAAAAAGAAAGCACATTTGAAAAGACATTTGACAAAATGGAAGCAAATTCTACAAAAAAGGAAGCACATTTGGAAGTCCAATAAAAAAAAAATAAAGGAAGCACATTTGGAAGCACAATCAAAATGGAAGCACATTTGGAAGCACAATCAAAATGGAAGCACATACAGCACGCAGTAGCTGCAACACAGATTGTTTACACTCCTGGTATCACACTTCATTACAAATTGTTTTGCTACAACTAATAACCACTAGCTAAAGAAATTATTTGTAGATTGTGCAATATTAATTTTCTTGAAAGCACTCAAGATATTTGCATTATACTTTTATCTTAATTTCCCTGCCACTCAAATACAATAGCTGCCCTAAGCAGTCCACAGCCTTGTTCTTAGATGCAATTAGCACTAGAAGCATCACTTATCATTATGCCTCACTAACACAAACACACCCCTGACTAGGCGGGCCCCTTAAAAAGCTCGATTTGGTCCAGTAAGTACCATCTAAGACTGGTCTACTTTTCAATGAATTTTCGGTAAAATGCTCAAGACATCTTAGCTCTCTGTATACGGCACTTGGTTAGAGTAATTTAGAGGAAAATGGAACGGAAGTTGTTGAACGGAAATTTGATGCAAAAATGGCACACACACTAAGCAACATGAACCCATATATAGTCACTTTTGTAAACATTAGGGTATATACCAAATACATTGGTGTGCCAAATGAAACTTTATACCTAACAAAACTGGTGTTACACTATTGTAATAATTTTAATAATACTGGCAACACATATTGTCCTTGTTACTTCCCCCAATGGTCTTGGTAACATAGCGGTAAGGTGGCGCTTTGTAAGCTCGAGTGACGTGGTTCAAATCTTATGTACATGTACATTTAGTTTCTATCTATGGCTTTTTAAATAAATTAAATAAATTAAAGAAGTCTATAGCTGATACTATAGACATGGGTATAACCTACATAGAAACATCACAAGGAAATGTAAATAAGTATAATGATTTTAGGCTTTTAACATTGCGTACTGATTTTTTTATTACTGCAATTTCTGTATGCAGTTTTTGGTTGAACTTACTCTCATCAGTAAAAGTAGTATTGTTTCATGTAAATATTTTAAGTGACTTACTACAAATTGTTGAAGCAATTGATCAATGTAATTAATTGTGCTTGATATGTATTTATTATAACATGTGTTTTAATTTTTAATGACGATAAAGATGAAATCTATTATTTTTAATGACAAAATTAGCTTTTCTATAACACCATAATATCTTAGCTCTACACATCACTAACAAGTATTGAAAGACTCACTCACAAATTTTTTTTTTACTACAGAACATCTTCAGTGGCCATGAAAGATTGGGTGTCACGCTAACGAGGTGAGGGTTGCAGTTACAATGCAACTGTGAAATTAATCTATCTTTACCTGTCTGTCATTAACACATTTACAAATAAATATTTTATTCATCTTGTTCCAAAGTACCAAAACATAGTAAACATATCCAGTACATTCTATTACTATTGTTCTGTATCTTAATGCAACTGGGAATGCTATAAAATCATTAGTAACTTGTCTGTCATCAGATATGTCTATTCTTTTCTGTATGAAGTCATGGCCTACGTACAGGGGCAGATTCAAAACCTCTTTTATAAGGGGACTCGTATTCAGAATTCAGAACAAATTTTTCCTTCATGTTTTCCTAGACAAGCAATTTCTTTATCCCTCGTGAATTGGGATCAAAAGTAAGTAGCTTCACTGCCTTTATCACAACTGTGTATCTGTTGACTGCTAATAATATGAAATTAAAGCAAATGTTCTATGTCCTATGGTTTTTAAGAGTTAACTGTGCTGTTTATTGACTGAAAAATAAAGTTTGCAAGCTTTCACAGCCGTTGTCTGAATCGGCACAGCTTTGAGTTTAAACCATGCTAAGTTTTAAAATAATCATCTCGAACTTTTCAGTGGTCATTTCAGTCTTCAGCACAATTAAATTCATTTTTAAATTCACTTAATTTTGGTTGTGAGGAACCAATCTTTTGGAAAGATGAGAAAACATAATAAAAGTGAATTTAAAGATGGAAATGTTTTCTTTAAGATTGCTTCTCTCTCAACAATTACATTTTTAACAAAAAATTATTACAAATATCTAGTTGGTGGCTCCAAATAATCCTTGGACACCTACAATTCATTGTCGTAACAACCTAATTGTTATTCATCGTCAACTGGTTCTTCTCTCATAGTTACAAGAGGGGAAGCATAAGTATACTTGATTATAAACTTTTTTTATTTTTTTTTAAGTAATTATGTACAACGTATATCACAATATTCCCATTAAATCAAAGACAACCCATTATTAACAGCTATTTATCCTAAATTAACTATGGATTTTCAATATACCTACTAGTATTAATATAGCTTTCATACCAAACTAAAGTGAAAACTCTTTCTGACTGTTTTATATACCACATCATCAAAAGACTATAATAATTAAAGGGGAATAAAATACAAAACTGAGTTCAGTTTTGCTTTGCTTTTAATAAAAAAATTCCATGTTTAGCACAAGCAAAAAAAAAAGTAAAGTAGGCCTACAATATGTCCATAAAAAAATGTCCCCAGTTATAAATTTTAATAATATCAACTGCAAGCAGTGTAGATTTTTGGTTCAGTCACAATTAAAGAGTAACTCAAACAGTTTTAGATAAGCACATGTGTGAGTACTGCTTTGTTGTTTTCTCACTTGAAGCAATGGCTCTTTTTCCAATTAGTAGAGGGTGAACCTGTACACTTTATTTGGCAACAGGATGGAGCACCTCCCCAGTGGAATCTCTTTGCACGAGAGTGGTTGAACGTCGAAGTCCCTGACTGTTGGATTGGGTCGTAATGGTCGAGACAACAGAGTTATTTTTCACTGGCCTCCACGTTCGTCTGACATAACGCCATGCCATTTTTTCTTTGGGGCTTTATAAAAGATCGGGTCACATTCTGCCACTACCTAATGAGTTGAGACACAGAACTGACTAGGCTATTGCTTCCATTGTTCTGGATGTGTTAGCCAAAGTGTGGGAATAATTGTACTTTAGGTTGGACATGTGCCATATAACTAAAGGTGCACTTATTGAACGTTTGTAAGAAAAACTAAGATAGTTAACTTCAATTTGCTGTATGATTTGTTGTAAATAGTCTAAATTAAACTGTTATTAATATACCTACTATTGAAACTGAGACATTATTTTATAGACAACTTGTTTTACAAATTCACTTTAAAACTTCCTCTTTGCAAGTTTTATTTTAAAATTTAAAGCAGATTAAAAAAAACCTTCTGTTACTGTAATACCTCAATTATTTTTATTAATAACACATAGTCCCCTTTTATCCTAAGTTCAAACATACATTGCAATCTTGATGATTCAGAGACCAGCCATTGACCTCGGAGCCACAGCAGACAAAGTTTCTTACAAACACCAGGGAGCTGGCCAATGAAATTTAAGGAATAAAAGAAGGATAATCTGAACTTTTTTTATAACCTTTAAACATCACGGAAGACCAAAGAATAGTTTTTCTACATTCAGACCACACTGTTTTTAAAGAGAAATTTTAATCAAACAGCCAAAGTAGTGGATAGTTCTTCTCACTTTTATGATTTAAAAAAACTTGTCCTGTGCTCTCTTAAAAATTCAGTTCTTAGCACATAGGTAGTTACAAAAACTGCACTATATTTCTTGGAGGATGTATGAACGAAAAACATTTACCAACTGCAGATTTGAGATGTAAGTATTAGTCTCACTTTGAGTCTCAGAATCATATCTGGTGAATGAAAATTGCTTAAAATGGGTGCTTTGCTTTTGTTTTTCAGAATGAAAATTCCAGCACAAAATCTTGAAAGCAGTAGAGGGACGAGCATCATGCCTTTATCCAGGATCGTACACAGGGATAGAACCTCCTTGTCTGATGTTTGCTTTAAAATTTTCTTTTTGTTCGTGGGAATGATAGGCTTTTTTTTGGATTAATTATGATTTAGAGGGGTGAGGGGATCCCATATCCCCTCTGCACACGCCCCAGCCTTTAACTCTATTATTTCAATGCAAATTGATAATGTTGAGGATGGAAAGCCAACACGACAGATTAGAATCTTGTGGCAGAAGCAGTATGGTTCTGATGGTCCCATTAAAACTGAAAATTATTAAATGTACCTACCTACTTCTTTAAGTAAGTGCATCTAAACAGTGATATGTGAAACTTTTGTCCTCTTAATTACTCTGGTGTGAAGCCAGGAAACCATGGCAAAAATAGGCACCAAGGTCACATTCTATTTTATTGAACTTTGAACTAAAATGGTGCCCAGGACCATCCAACCTGGTCATCTTCTTAGTGCCACCTCCTAGATGTATGTGGGCCTACCTGTATTTAAACCCAGTATAAGTCATTCTGTGAAACAATGTTCAGCACACACCTAAAGTTAGGAATGTTTAGTTTGAAAAAAGCAAGGCCTACCATTAAACAGAAATAAAATACTCAAAAATATTAAAAATAATAATGATAGTAAATACTCCAAATAAATTTCAATTGAAAGAACTTAGGTAACTGTTTCACAGCTAACAAAACATATGTAAACCACCACATTCTTTAATGGAAGGATGGCAATACTTTGTTATGAAAACAGCCCCTAACAGCTGCTTCGAAAGGTGACACAGCTTGCAAACGAACTGCACTTCCACCAACCTGTGTGCTGCCTTGCGGTAATACTTCCTCACGTTCTGATCCCCCGTCAAAACATTAGCAATGCCATTCGGAGTCAGCGCGATGTTCTCAAACACATCTCCACCAATCGTCTCCATGGCTGAAATACATTGTAACATTCCCAAAACATCACCACTGTGTATGAATATCAGTACACTAATAGCTAAAACTGTAACAACCTTAATAGTAGAAAAATGTTTTTGCTTTCAATCATAATTTTCAAACAATAATTTCAACCCCCAATAACAAGAAAAAAAACAAAATACAGAATGTGAACGGTTTAACATTTTACTATAAAAAAGTAACAATTGTATTTTGTAAACTAGATATATGGTATGTTGGAACTGTTATTCTAGTAGTAAGTGCATAATGTTTGTATTTTGATTCATATATGTTAGTTTTTCCAGAAGTTAGTGCATTGTGCCAATTAGAGCATGATAACAAGAGTGTAAGTGAACTCATATATGATTCATTTGTTAAGACTATTTTATGCATATGTTAGTCAAATATTCATAAGTACCATTCAGTTTGATTGTAAGGTAAACACACCAAATAAATTGATGCATACCTATATGTGTATCATATATATTTTTTTTAATTGACAACTTTTTGACAAGTCATTAGAAAATGGGTGTGTGATAATGTACCTATGATAGAAGTTACTTTTTCAAAGGTTACTGTTTTCCTACTTCGGTGTCACCAAGCCTATTGAATCAACGAACAGATGCTTATGTCTCCTTGACTCTGAGCTGTTAGATACAATGAGTGGTGGTGATGAGACATAAGCAATGATGGGATAAGTGTAGGTGAAATGGGAATACCCTGAGAAAACCCAACAGCTCACTGCAACTCATCACATTTTTTCAATTATGAAAAATCCTGGTTCGACTCTGCCGAGGATTGAACCCAAATCATCTTAGTGAAAGTGAGTAATCCGACTACTCAACCACCATGGCCTACTGCTTATTCCCAGTTTTTTTCAGCTTTAAGTATTCAATTACACCAATTCCTCACTTAGCACGACTAATGCATTCCTAAAAATGTTTGTGTTATTCAAAATCACCTATTCTGAAGCATTAGTCTCCATTAATAACAAGGCTTATTTACTTAATGTGTTCCAAAATGTGTAGGGAAATATTCTTTACGTAATATAAATGCGTAGAGTAACACTCAACAATAAATATATCACACCATTTATCTTTATAAGCCTACTATTGAATACTTTGTATGACAAATATGACACAGTGTAAGGGAAGATAGGTGGTTATGTACTTATTGCCTGCCGGGCATGACCTTCAACTTACATCATGTACCTTTCCAAAAACTTTCCAAACCATCCTTTACTGACAGTGAAATTGATATTACTGTCTGGATATTTACATTTTAAATTTTCAAAAATTGAAGTGCTTATTTGCACATCACTGCTTGGTTCACACCAATCCTGTCAGGCCTGTGATTTTCTTTTCATTGCACCATTCATTTAACAACCTTTTCCATGTGAATCATCTGTTCACTTCTGTTCCAGTAACTAATGCCAACTATATTCCCGCTAGTACAACCAAAAGCATCAGACTTATATAAACATTTGATAGAGTGTGTATGTCGTACAATTGTACGCACAGTTGACTTGCTTAAAACTAAAATGTGAACATCTAGGTATAAGTGTGGCCTTCATGACATTCTGCACGCCGTAATACTTCTAGTTTTGTCTCAAATACTTGAACACGATGCATTACGCTCTCACTTGGAAGCCATGATTCTCCAACTGCAGGTGCTTGCGCACGTACAGTTAACGGCAGACAAATGGACATACGTGCGAGTTCCCTGCCACTGGCTAGATTGAGGTTGATCATGGCACAGTATGTAGCTGGGCGGCAATGGTACGGCCCGGAGGCATACGCAGACGTAAAAATATTTGGTCCTTTACACTCCATAGCCACAACTGAACTTGCCATATCTCATGTTTGTACAACAGCCGATAGTGTGGACAAACATGCACGTTCATCTCTTCCTCCTTCGTATAGCCAACTGTATGCCACGGTACATCTGTTGATTACTGAGTTGAAGTAGACTTTGTGGCATCATGCCTGACTTTTTTTTTTGCCTGTGGTAATTTTGTACAAACTGAAATTTACAGACGTGCTATTCAAGACTGGAGCAGTGAAATTAACATTGTGCTAAGTGCATTCGCACAATTTGAATACGTGCTAAGTGATGGATTGGTGTATGTATCGAGAATTTTTTTTTCTGTTTAATATGCTCATGAAGTGCTCTGTAAGTCTTATGTTTATGTATTTTAAGTAGTTAATTAAGAATACACACAGTACACCCTTCAATACTTTAAATCAGGAAAATATGATGGTGAGCCAAATACTAGTACTCTTAAAGCAATTTAATTATCATGTGGGGCAAGCATCAATGAAAAAAGCCATTGTAGATAAAAAAAAACAATGTACACAAAATTGCTATTCATAGAGAGATTTACCTAATTATAAAAAAAAAACCATCATGAGATGTTCACATTCTCTCAATTGTTTCATCTCAATTTAATACAAATATTATGAATAAAATACCTACAAATCTTATAGATATTCTGGTTTCCTGCTTATTCGAAAAACAGAGATAAAATACTAAAGAGGAAGCTTCTAAGTTTTAATGATCATGCTATATGTTTCTGCAAAACAGAATTGTGATATTGCAAGAAGTTTATTACCTGACAAAGATCTCATTTTCCAGTTAGTTCTTTGTACCTTCCTACAATTGTTACCATGTTTAAGACTGTGTATGATGTTTATGTATTTTCAATTTAGGTTGGCAGCAATGTATCAAATCTATGAATAACTACTCATTGGTTGGCGTTCCTATTTATGTATTTTGTACACAGTTTTCACATGTCTAGGTATGTGAGGTCAGTGACAACAAAAAAACTTTAGAAAGTAAAAATTAACTAAGCTTTAACATAATTTTTTTCTAAAAACTCTTCAGAAATGATCGGAACTGTTTGAAAGTGTGACTCCATATCAGTAAATTGGATAAATTAATATGCACACATCCTAGTTACAAGTTCAAATTTGGCAATTTCAGAATTGGTTTTGTTCTTTCCTTTTCGCAGGTGCAAGTGACCATAGTTAAAGTTAAGAGTTGGTTCAGTTTGGTCAGCTACATTAATACAGTAAAACATTTTCATCCTACCTTGAAGCTTAATTCCGAAGTTACACAAAGACATAATTTTTAAGCATGTGACAGGACCTGTTCAAATAAGGGTACCCTCAGTTTCAATAAATCATGTGCTTGCCTTGATGGGCACATTAGACCCTACCATTTTGTCTCCTGATTTGGTTGTGTGTAATTGTGCAGGCTGCAAGAAAGATTTTTGTAAAATATTACATTACAATTTGTAATATTTTGTGTATTAATTTCCGTTTTTCTTAAAATTCACTGGGCAATGTACACTTTTTCTCATGAATGTAAATGTATGCACCAGCAATTCTGAGAGATTTAAGTTATGTCTTTAAAATTATTTTTTTTTTAATTGTTGTGTTTTGAATGGTTTTATGGATTGAGTAACTTAATTCACATTTAGGTGATCACAACTAGAGTCACAGGTTACATAAGGTAAGGGAAAATGCACCAGTTCTCCAAACGGATTATATATAAAACTCGGTATTAATGAAGGAACTAAATAAATTGAGGATATTCTGTGGTTTTAAAGTAGATACAACTTGTAAATATCGAAAGAAACAATTGAAATTTATTTATTAAAGCAATTTCAATATTTTCATTTCAATATTTTTGTTTTAAAATGTTTTCATTCATTGATTTCACCGAACGTCATCGTCTTGCTCACTACTGAGTATTTATTGAGTATAAATTTGAAAACGCCGTTTTGGAAAAAAAAAATTGGATTTTCTAAAATCTTCGAATGCACCAAAACGGACTAATTTGTTAGCTAATATTGAGCCGAAGGTTGCGAAGAAAGACTTAACAAAAATCTATAATATTGTGTGATAATGTAATGCAAGAAATATGAAACATCCTTAAGATTTTTTTTACACAATAAATTATTTTTCAGGTTATGTTTGTAATAAGTATTATCAAATAAACAATATATAACATACCTATTTTGCGTAACGCAGCCCTATTTTCGGGAAATGTATTTTTAAATCTGACATAAACAAATCGCACTACGTTGACAATCAGAACACCGCGCACGCAAAACCCTGCAGACGACAGAAAACTACCAACACTAATGCGCATTCTTCATATGCAATAACTGCCTTCGCATTATGTACATAATAGCAAATTTATATAATGAAATTTAAAAAAAAATACATTTAAATTTCTAAATAATATTTTTAATTTTTGAAACTGTTTGCTAATACGTTTTAAAACAATTAATATATATTACAGTGTTTCATAAAAAAAATTTTACGGAAATAAACTAAATTCGTTATATTTTGTTGTGGTACCTGCCTTGGAACACAAATCTTACACTTTATGCCGACATGATTTCTTCTTCTTCTACGAAAGCCAAAACTATGTGTACTTGTTTGAAAGCGGTCTAGGATTGGGAAAACTCTAAGTGCGTCCAGGCATGTAGTGTTCCATGTCAAAGCATTTTTCTTTAATGCTGGGTTTAGCCATTCAGAGAAAAGAACATGCAAGGTGTACTTTGTTCGGGGATTGGCTAGCCATTGCAGCAATTGTGCCATGGCTAACTTCCCTATCTTAGACTATAACTAGATAAATTAGATCCAGGTAAAACCTATAGACACAAGGAAAACCCTGTGGGCGAATTCGTGCACTGTTAAATATTGCAAACTTTAAGGAAACAAGTTCAATGCAGAGCAAAAAGGATGGTCCCGGAAGAAGAGGTAGTCAGGGGCAGAAAGTTTAAACCATGCTGTAGTTGGAAGTTTGGAACTTTTGGCCCACATTGACATTTGCGCGAATTTGGATTGGCATCGGTGACTCATTCACCCCTGGCAGTATCTGTATCTGGAGGTGTCTGTGCGATTACAATACATCTATTCAGTATTCGATGCTGTTTTAGAAGGCGTTTGTTGGCAGCTGTTGCTCAGAAAGTAGCTGCATATGTAATTATTGGTCAGATGAGGGCTTTGTAGAAGAGTAACCGATTTTGAACTGAGCTGAAGCAGAGAATGCTTATTACTGGTATAGTGCAATCATTCTGACATGTGCCTGTCCTCACTTCGTGTCGTTATGCGTGTGCCACTACAGTTTGACGTCGACCCAAGTGCCGCCCTGGCTTCCTACAGGCCGTTATGACGCGTCGACGCCCCTCCTGCCAGTTATGCGTGTGCGGGGCAGTGTAGCCATGGAGGGGGGGGGGGGGCAGGCAAGGAGTGGAAATGCGGCGCAGGAGTCGGCCGCGAGCGAGCGGAGCGAGTGGTTGTGCGAGTGTGAGAGGCGGAGTTGGGAAGACACAGCCACATGGCTCGAACCCCTCTACCCCAGAGCATCCGGAGCACCTAGTACACCACAGGTGCTCAGCCTGGACGATGACAAGTGGCGCCCAACTAGTGTGACCACAATCTTCTCCCAGTGCAATGGACAAAAGTCCATAATTGCAGTGGTGTACAGAACAGAGTCGTAGGACGGGCCGTTAACCACGCAGGAAACAGGGTAGCGTGGTCCGGAAGCGGGCGCGACAGGGCGGCGCGACAACGGGCGATAAAGCGTCGCGTCCCACACCTGGATCGGATCCCGCTGTGAGATAGCGAGCCACGGGAGGAGTGTCATACAACAGTGTCGAGTGTCGCTGCGTCTTCGCATACAAGCTTATCATACGGGGGATAATATTTGAGCTCGCTGACGGGCTCTCCGGTATCGGGTGAAGAGTGTCACCATGGACTCCGATGTGAAAGGGCCGGAAGGGGAAGGCAGGTGCGAGTGGTGTGGACTGGTTTTTACTGCGAAACCAGAAGGCGCGAAAACCGAGGACAGTGAAGTGTGCACCTGTCCGTGGAACACGACAGCGAAGCAGGCAGGGACATGGGAAAGTCACGGATAATGCCACGGTCTTTCACCAATAGTGATGCGAGTGACAGAGAGCGCGATCTTGTTGCTGGAATTTTCGGGGGAAGTGCACAAGTGTCCGCGGTCGTTCATAGCTGTGTGTCGGGACAGATTGGCGAGAGCACCGTGGGAAAATTGGGTGTCCAGAGTGAGTGAACAACTACAGGATCGCGTATGGACTTGGTGGACGGACACCGGAGATTACCTCATGGACTGGGAGGAATTTGTGCGGACATTTGAGAGGCGTTTCGAGAGGCCACATGCGCGGCCCAGATGTCATCAGCAGCTGTACTGCACTTCACAGGCAAACAGTGAAATCGTCGAAACCTTTATTCACAGTAAACTGCATCTCTATCGCCGTTTGGACACTAGGAGGCCACCGAGCGAGATACTGTCACTCATCTGTGAGCAGCTGTCACTGGACTTGAGACCATTCCTGCGAGGCACAACCGAATTGGAACTGTCCGAGTTTGTCGAGCGGGCAAGGAAGATTGAAGGCGACTTGCGTGCCATAGAGGAAGTGAGGCCGCTGTCACTCCCGAGACACAAGGCGAGTGTTCAGTGGCAAGTGGCACCAGAGGACGCCTTGGCAGTGGTGCCCTACGTGCCTCAGCCTCCCCCATGTCACTCAAGGCCGCAACTCGAGGCCAGACCGGACCTAGCGGCACGGCAGGACGAGCGCTGCACGGACAGAAGCACGAGTGACTGCAGGCCACCGCGGTGTCGCTATTGCCTCTCTGAGCAATACCACACGGTATACAATGGCACACGGACTGTCCGACACGGTAGCAGGTATGGAGGAAGACGGAGGTCGAAGGACGCCTGCCGGGAAACTTCCAGTAGGGGGCAGTGATCTAGCCGGCCACTGTCCCCAACACACCCGCCCGACTGACCAGCACCAGCCACCACCGGTGAATCGAGGGAAAGGTTGCCGACTAACAACTCCATCCAGACTCATAGCGGATAGGAATGACCAGCCAGCGGATGTCAGCAGCATGCCAGCGCCGGAGGCCGCCTGCGTCACATCACCAGCAGGTGCGGCCGGACCCACCCAGTTTCCCGACATCCCAACAGCCCCTGCGACGAGTGGAGATGCACCTGCCCACCTTGGACTGCTGGGTGACGACAAGGCCATGCTGCTCCGTGTCCCAGTGCTCCTGAACGGGCACCCCGTACATGACCTGGTGGACACGGTGGCGAGTCACTCGTACATCTCCGCCCATCTGGTGCTGGAGGGGGACCTGGAGCCATACGAGGGGACCGTCCTACTGGCCATCGAGGGGACCAGCACACCCCTGCTGGGCACGCCCAGGCAATCATCGACATACGTGACCAGTCTAGTCAGACGAGCGCCCTGGTCCTCCGAGATGAGCTGATTCTGTTCCTACCCTGGTTGGTCCAAGAGGATGCCCCCATCGACATCCGGCAAGGTAGACTGCACTTGGGTCGCCAGGGCCATCGCACAGTGTATGGCGTGGGTCGAGCCATTCAGTCAAGTTAAATACTGTTACTAAACGCTAAAACCCACTGATTTTACGTGTGTTTGTGGATTTGCTTAATTTGAGGCTCAGAGCCGAGACGAAAATTAAGGGCGTTCGTTACACGCATCTTCCTTAAGGGAGTTACACTTACATCTTACGACGCACATTCCGAAACAATTGATTAATTCGGTTTGACTTGATCAGTGCACTGTTTGATTAATGGGTGTACTGTCGCGCTGTTGGTAATTACACTACACCATTTATGGCATTGAGAGTTCTTGCATTACGCCGCTCGTTTGACCCGGGTGGAGATTTGGCGAGGGGTGAGTTCTGCCAGCAGGAGCCAGTACTGCGGGCCAAGGCCGGGCTAATGGCCTTCGGTCGGTACGACATCAAATTAAGGAAAAAGCCATTAGGACAAAATTACTAATTACCAGACATTAAACAAGTGCGTCCTAGCCACTCCGTGCGAGCACCGCACACACGGAGTAGACAACAAACCTCATTAACATTCACCGCGGCCACTGGCCTTAATTAAAGTGCGGGTGACAATGATCAAGTCGGATTAGGAGAAATCCCACTAAAACAATTCACAGTGAGACAATATGTTAATAAATTTAGTCACCAACTTGATGCCACAATTAAAATAATTAAATACTCTAAACCAATTGTTAAGCCTTAAGCACCTAATTACCAGGTGCTACCTTTTAATTGGGCACCTGGAACGTGTTTTTAGCTTATAATAGAGCAAATTAAGTTAATATAAGTTTTTGGTGCCGACTTACAAAGGAGATGAAACTTTCCCTCCCTTGCGAGGCGGCCATGTTCGGCAGTCCCCAACCACTCCGCGCCGGGTCTAAGACGTGTGTCTGTGAGCAGCCTTTCACTTTGTTTCAATGATCGTTCATTTTGTAGTCATTTTAATATCTAAACCTTTTCTTTTATTTCATAGCTGCTCACGTCAACTCGGCGTGTATTTTGCGGGTCCGGGCTTATCCCGACCGCCTTCGTTACTGGTTCCGCACCGCGTCGCGGACCACGCCACGTACGGTACTGGCCAACTCCAGCCACACTTTCAATAAACCGCCGCGCATACGCCTGCCGGCTGCAACTACAAGTAAGTGTAAGGTGTAATTTAAGGTCACGCTCACTGAGCCACCCTAACACAGTTAACTTTCGGTACAGGCCGTCTCCAGAACACTCGTTATCGCGCCCCGCGAGACTGCCGCGGTGAGTTCATTTTGTTATGTTAGTGTGACGTCCCTCGGCCTAATGTCCCTAATTTCCTGTTTGAGAAAATGTCCTGTTTTGCCCATGTAGCTCTCGTCGGTGAGGAGTGAGTTCAGGCCAACATGGCCGGGACCGGAAAATACGGGACCTGGAGAGAATTTTACGTGGGGGAGGAACAGTAGGTATTTCCAAGGATAACTCGGTGATGTCCGTTTCCACAAGCCCCTTTTATTTCCGTATAGAGAACCTGCCACAGCCTGGCCGGAACGTCGAGGAACGAGCGCCCTCCCCGCCGCGACCCGGACTCCCCGAAATAAGTCTCGTCCTTAGAATACGTCCCGACACGAACAGAGGAGGTAACCCCGTAGCTAATGGTTCTGGTTACAATTGTTCCGTATTGATGCACAGCGCATACGCGGCCCATCACGTAAGAGGAATAAGGTCCTATGAGTGCTCGTACTGACTGAGAGGTTCGGCGGTCCGGAGAGGCACTTACACAGCCTATAACGTAGGCAGGAGAAGTCCCGGAAAAACTCGTAAAACTGAGTACGTCCAGCGATATAACGAATGCAGCTCAGCTGCAGAGACGACCCCTGACATTTCACTGTCGGCGAACTTCGAGATGAGAAACGCATCTCCCTAACAGCGTGGAGTGGAGCGCACATCTGCTCGCTTTCGCGTCTCGTTCACCACTGCCGTCCCCCGCCCGCTATCCGGCCGAGGCCCGCTGGCCGCGGAGGAGGGGAGGGGAAATCGGCCGGCGTGAGAGAGGCCCGCTTCGCGGTGCGCCAGGCTGTGATTACATTACTAACATAGCATAAGCACTTGAAAGAATCACAGAATTATTAAAACGACATGACAAGTAATTAATTAATAAAACGAAATACACATGAATTAATTAGTTACGAATAAATGACAAGTGAAGTATTTAAACAATGTTTCAGACGTGAGAGTTTTGTTACGTTACAAAATATACGCAATTGTAGAGGCTCGTGACCTCTTAAAAGTACATAATAAGCATAATTATTTACGACACAAAAAGAAGCACACTGGCATGCTAGGGCGCACGCTGGTGCATCCCTGACCGTAGCACTTCACAGACGGTGCACTGGGGGGACAAACCTCCCTTAGGACCATGTCGGTGGACAGGTACGGCCTCTGCATCTGGGAGGGTACAACCACTGTCGTCATATGCCCCCCCGAGGCCGTCCTGGCCCCCGAAGTCGGCCTAGACCGGCAGCTGCGTTCGCGTCCGGCCACGTGTCTGGTCATCGGAGTTCGTTACGTCATTCTGTATGGGTCGGGCGAACTGGGGCAGGAGCTGCATCAGACTGCAACGCAGTCCCCCAGCGGCCGTCTCTCGTACGTCTCGGGGCTTGTACTGACCCCCCACTCGTAGTCCTGGAGGTAGTTAAAGGCCGTCGTCTCACGCGTGGACCGGCGCAACGCCGGCCCTCTCCCCGCGTGAGTGGTCGTCATCGGCTCCTCGGAAGGCAAGTCCAGGACCACCTGCTAGGCCCTGTCGACATCGCCCTCCCCACTGAGGAGCCGGATCGTTAACCCGTCTGTCACGTCCTTGTTCACGTCCATCCTCGTCACCCGCCGTTCCCAGGCCTCTGGACAGGCTCCGGCAACATCACTACTGGGTCACTCAGGTCGACCAGATCGCCCTGTACAGTGTCGTCATGTGTCACGTCCTCGATGAGTGGTCTGTCATTAACGTTGGCGTTGGCGATGTCGTCGTCGGGCGGAAGTACCCTGTCCACAAAGCGCTCCAGTTCTACCATGCTCGCGCCACGCGGGCCCCTTCCGCCCCTCCTATCGAAAGTCCTTGCCGCGCCCCCTCTCGCCAGCCGGTAGCTGCTGTCTCCTCCCTGATGTCCCCTCATAGGGTGCAGAGTTGGTATTGTCGTGCGGGCCCGTTCGTGCATCGTGCCCCGTGTGTCATCATCTCCGTCAACGTCCCCGCTTACCACCCGCCGTGACCCGGGGTAGGCGTGTCCCCGTCGATGTCCCTGGTCCAGCTCCGGTGGCGTCACCACGGGGTCACCGAGGTCGACCAGTATTCCTATGGCGATGTTTTCTTTTCCTCTGTCCTCGACCACTGGCCTGCTGTCGTCGTGGTCGTCCTCGTCGTGCGTCCTGTCTGCCAATCGGATGTCGTCTCTATGTACCGTTGTCGTCCGTCCGTCGGCGTGACGTACAAGGTACGTGGGGGTCCCCAGTCTGTCAACTACCTCCTGAGGGCCAGACCACTTAGGGGCCAGACAGGCGCAGAAGCCCCTTTCGCCAGACGACAGGGGGTGACACCTGACAAAAACCTGCTGGCCAGGCTCCAATTGTCCTGGGGGCTGGTGCGTCTGCGGCGTGCGTCGGGCCAGGTAGTCAGCCTGGCGATGTCAGGCATCTTCGCGCAGATCGTCCATGGTCGTGTCGTGCGAGTTGGGGGGTGTGCGTGCTTCCTCAGGAAGGGCGAGGTTACGGCCCTGCACCAGTTCAGCGGGGGAATGGCCCGTGATAGCGTTCGTCCGACGGCGCAGGCAAAACAGCAGCGTCGGCAGGTGCATGTCCCACTTGGTGTGGTCCTCTTCCAACCGGATGCGCAGCTGAGTCTTAATGTCCTGATTCCGCCTTTTGGTCGGATTCGCGCGCGGATGGTAGGTGGGCGTCGTGTATGCTCCACACCCATCCCGCGCAGGACATTCGCCAGTTTCTCCCCGTGAACTGCACCCCGTTGTCCGTCAGCAGGACCGTGGGGTACCCGTATCGCGGGAAGAACTCACGCTCGAGCAGGGCAATCACGGTGCCGGCCTTCACGTTTGGCACTGCGAACGCCTCCGCCCAGCGGGAGAAGACGTCCGTGACCACAACAATGAAACACCAGCCACGGGACGTGCGAGGATACGGCCCCATGATATCCACCGCCACAGTGTGGAAGGGATCCCGGGGCCATCGCGGGACCTGTTGCTCCTTGCCGTCGGGTCGCCTGGACTTCCACTCCTGGCAAAGCAGGCAGGTCCGCACATAGCATCTCTCTTCTGCCGCATCGCCAGGCCAGTGGAACATCCGTCTGACCTCACGCAGCGTCTGCTCCGCACCTGGGTGTCCCGCCAGGGGGTGGTCATACAGGTAGCCCATGACCCAGCACCTAGCCTCGGGCGGCACGTGGATCTGCCACCTGCTCGTCCTGTGAGCTCCCCTGGTCTGGAGCACCCCGTCCAGACTCCGGCAGCCCGGTACCACCCCTTTCCCGCACTCCGTCAGTCGAGTCTGGGTGTCGGGGTCCCGGAGCTGCGCATTGTGGACCCACGTGAGCAGTTCAGTAATAGTCTCTGGTCGTGCGTCAGGCGCAGGGACATTGGAGCTGGACAGCGCGTACAACGCACACGGTCGCGGCACCGAGTCCTCGACCCCGCGTTCGCGCTCAGGAAGGAGCACTTCCTCCCAGCCCTGGTCGTCGCGGAACTCATTCTCAGGGTCCGGATTCCGGGACAACTCATCGGCCAGCTGATTTTCACGTCCAGGAACATGTTCGACCGTGAACGAGAATTCCTGGATCAGCATGGTCCACCGAGTGAACTTAGACTTCCGGCCCTGAGAGAAGTCTAGCCAGCGGAGGCATTGGCTGTCGGTTCTCAGCGTAAATGAGCGCCCCTCATCGTGGTGACGGTACCGCTGCAGGGCCCAGACCACCACAAGACACTCCTGCTCATTCACGTGATACCTCCGTTCAGCCTGCCCAAACTTGGCGCTGGCGTACTCGATCACGTGCCTCACGCCTTGGTCATCCATCTGGTACAGTACCGCACCCATCCCCTCCTGACTCGCATCCGTCTGGATGAAGATGGGGCGGCTGGGCACCAGGCGCGAGAGCGTGTGACAGTTCCTGAACCGGTGCTTCACCTGTCGCAAGGCCTCGTCCACGGCGGGGGTCCCCCTGAACTTAGTCTTTGGCGACAGTAGGTCCGTCATCGGGGCCGTGATCGTGGCGAAGTCGGGGACAAAGGACCGCAGCCAGTTGAGCAGCCCCAGCAGCTTCTGGAGCTTCTTCCTGGTCTTCGGTGCCCCCTTTCCTTCGATCAGCTCCAACTGCTCGGGTCGGGGACGGCACCCCTCCGCCGTCACAATGTGTCCCAGGAACTCGATCTCAGTGGCCCCAATGTGACATTTCTTTGGGGCACACGTCAGTCCGTGTCTGGCCATACGTTCTAGCATTAGTGCCAGATGGTGCACGTGCTCCTCTCACGTCCTGGACCAGATGATAACGTCGTCCAGATAGGCACTGGCGAATTCACCAATGTACCCATCCAGAACACGTACCATCAGGGCCTGGAATGTTGCAGGGGCATCCATGAGACCAAACGGCATGGCGCTGAACTGGTATCGCCGGCCGTCTGGTGCTGTGAATGCCATCTTAGGGCGGTCCTCCGGGCATACTGGCACCTGCCAGTAGCCCGATTTCAAGTCAAGTGTCGTGAAGATAGTCGCGTCCCCCAGTCTGGCTAGAGCGTCCGTGATGTTGATCTGCGGGGGCGGGGCGGGATTGATCAGTTTATTTACTGCCTTGAAGTTTACGCAAAAGCGTAAACTTCCGTCCTTTTTGGTGGCCAGCACCACCCGCGAGTTGTACGGGGAGGTGCTGGTCTCAACCACTCCGTCACGTAACATCTCGTCAATTTGAGTCTGTATGGCCTCCCGCTCTCGGATGCCAAATCCGTACACCTTCTCAAAAGGAGGGCCGTGCGGTACCATCGGTATCCGGTGCTCTGTCACGTTCGTCCGTCGTAGCCGGTCCGTGGCCACAAATACCTGTGCTTGGGAGGCGAGGACACTGTTGATGGCATCGACGTGCTCTTCGGGGACACCGTGCTGAAGATCCTCCAGGCGGATGACTGACTGAGGGGGACTGGGGAGAACCTGGTGTACGCTGTACACCGTCCAGCGCCCCCGGGTGCCAAAGTGCATCTGCCCAGCTCATAATTCCACGGTGGCGTCGACCTCATACAGCCACGGGACTCCCAGGATCAGCCCCTCGCGGAGATCGGGGACCACCCAGGCCTCGATGTGGCTAACGTGACCAACAATGCTCAATGTTACCTGAGTGATGCCCCCTGCTGCGACGACAGTGTCCCTGGTGGCCAGCTGCATCAACTCCCTCTGGGCGCCCTCTGGTGCCACTTCGGTCTGCTGTCTTCCGAGGTCCCGCGCTGTCGGCGCAGCTCACCATGGCCATGTCATTGTCCGTGACTTCTGTGACAGTCACCCCCCACGGTCCTGAGCGGGCCCGGGAAACTCTCGCGCCCCTAAGTGCCGTCCTCTACTGCGACATGTCGCGCTCAATCACGCGAGCGAGGGCCACGAACTCCTCTGTGTCACGTCCGGCGGCTGTCCTCATGAAGGGGCGGAACTCTGGTAACAATTGTTCGACGATGGTTGGTAACGCCGCACTGACGTCCCCACTTGTCCCCAATCGGCGGAACATGCGCAGCTTCTTGTAGATGAACTGTTCCGCGCACTCGTCTTTGTCCTGGTTCCGGCAATAGAACGTCCGTAGACACATCACACGCGCCTGATCGTTATCGAAACTAGTCTCGACTTGGCATACAAAATGTCCCCACTCGGTATCAAAACTCCTGGCCATTGACCACCAGTTTCTCGCCTCGCCGCGGAGCTGTCCCGCCACTAAGACGCCCACTCTGCCCATCGCACTTCGTACAGCTTTAGGAGGTGCTCGCACTCCCGCAGAAACTCCCGAGGGTCCTCATTGTCTCTCCCCGCGAACACTGGCAACTTAAACTGCGTATTAACGTACAGCACTACTGGCCCCTCAACGTCCACGGGCTTGTCGCTCTGTGTCCGTTTACAGTTGTCGTCTGTGCTGTCCATGCCGTCCGCGCCCTCGCCATCGGCCGCGCCGCCGGACCCGCACACTACGTTTTTCAAGTCAACTTTCGCGGAGTCGCCTTCCTCATACATGTCTGTTTCGAAACTGAACAGATCGTTTCTGTCTTGTCCTGTCTGTTTCCATGCCATCCAACCTGCCGGCGCTAATTATCCGGGACGTAATCGCAATCGCCCCCAGTAATGCAGTCCGATCCTTCCCGGCGCGTTATCTTCAGCCGGAGATCCCACTGCGCCGCCGTCTTGAATTCCCGTCGCTCCCATGTCGCGCTATCTCGCGCCGAAACGTCTCGTGTTCGCGCCGTTCCCGCGCCGCGATATCTCTCGGCGACGTCTCGAGTTCGCACCTTTCTGCGCCACGTTATCTCCCGCCGGCGCGCCGGCGCGACGGCTCGAGTTCATGTCGCACTCACGCCGCGCGGCTGCACCTGCCTCCATCCTGTCTGCGTGTGCTTACGCGCGCTTACGTGCGCTTACGTGCGTTCGTGTGTGTTTACGGCCACACTAGTTGGGCGCCAAATGACGTCCCTCGGCCTAAGGTCCCTAATTTCCTGTTTGCGAAAATGTCCTGTTTTGCCCATGTAGCTGTCGTCAGTGA